>NC_069499.1:62080424-62409174 GCF_027579735.1 Bombina bombina | reverse complement strand
TTTAAACACTGAAGAGCAAGAGGACGTTGATGATAACTGTTCTGACATACCCTCACACCAATCTCAAGGGGCCATGAGGGAGGTTTTGTCTGATGGAGAAATTTCAGATTCAGGAAAAATTTCTCATCAAGCTGAACCTGATGTTGTGACATTTAAATTTAAATTAGAACATCTCCGCGCACTGCTTAAGGAGGTGTTATCTACTCTGGATGATTGTGACAATTTGGTCATTCCAGAGAAATTATGTAAGATGGACAAGTTCCTAGAGGTTCCGGTGCCCCCCGACGCTTTTCTTATACCCAAGCGGGTGGCGGACATAGTAAATAAAGAGTGGGAAAGGCCCGGCATACCTTTTGTTCCCCCCCCCTATATTTAAGAAATTATTTCCTATAGTCGACCCCAGAAAGGACTTATGGCAGACAGTCCCCAAGGTCGAGGGGGCGGTTTCTACTCTAAACAAACGCACTACTATTCCTATCGAAGATAGTTGTGCTTTCAAAGATCCTATGGATAAGAAATTAGAGGGTTTGCTTAAAAAGATTTTTGTACAGCAAGGTTACCTTCTACAACCAATTTCATGCATTGTTCCTGTCACTACGGCAGCGTGTTTCTGGTTCGAGGAACTAGAAAAATCGCTCAGTAAAGAATCTTCGTATGAGGAGGTTATGGACAGAGTTCAAGCACTTAAATTGGCTAACTCTTTTGTTTTAGATGCCGCTTTGCAATTAGCTAGATTAGCGGCGAAAAATTCAGGGTTTGCTGTCGTGGCTTCTCTCTTTGCTCAGGCTTGGGCAAGAGATGTTCAGGATCCTTGGGCGCTAGAAATAGTTTCTCAAGGTTATCTCCTGGAATTCAAGGAACTACCCCCAAGGGGAAGGTTCCACAGGTCTCAATTATCTTCAAACCAAATAAAGAGACAGGCATTCTTACATTGTGTAGAAGACCTGTTAAAGATGGGAGTGATACATCCAGTTCCAATAAGAGAACAAGGAATGGGATTTTATTCCAATCTGTTCATAGTTCCCAAAAAAGAGGGAACATTCAGACCAATTTTGGATCTAAAGATCCTAAACAAATTTCTCAGGGTACCATCGTTCAAAATGGAAACTATTCAAACGATCCTACCTACTATCCAGGAAAATCAATTTATGACTACCGTGGATTTAAAGGATGCGTACCTACATATTCCTATCCACAAGGAACATCATCAGTTCCTAAGGTTCGCTTTTCTGGACAAGCATTACCAGTTTATGGCACTTCCATTTGGATTAGCCACTGCTCCAAGGATTTTCACAAAGGTACTAGGGTCCCTTCTAGCGGTTCTAAGACCAAGGGGCATTGCAGTAGTACCTTACTTGGACGACATCCTGATTCAAGCGTCGTCCCTGTCAAAAGCAAAGGCTCATACGGACATCGTCCTAGCCTTTCTCAGATCTCACGGATGGAAGGTGAACAAAGAAAAAAGTTCTCTGTCCCCGTCAACAAGAGTTCCCTTCTTGGGAACAATAATAGATTCCTTAGAAATGAGGATTTTTCTGACAGAGGTCAGAAAATCAAAACTTCTAAGCTCTTGTCAAGTACTTCATTCTGTTCCTCGTCCTTCCATAGCGCAGTGCATGGAAGTAATAGGATTGATGGTTGCAACAATGGACATAGTTCCTTTTGCACGAATTCATCTAAGACCATTACAACTGTGCATGCTCAGACAGTGGAATGGGGATTATACAGACTTGTCTCCGACGATTCAAGTAGATCAAAAGAGCAGAGATTCACTCCATTGGTGGCTGACCCTGGACAATCTGTCACAGGGAATGAGCTTCCGCAGACCAGAGTGGGTCATTGTCATGACCGACGCCAGCCTAGTGGGCTGGGGCGCGGTCTGGGAATCCCTGAAAGCTCAGGGTCTATGGTCTTGGGAAGAGTCTCTTCTCCCGATAAACATTCTGGAACTGAGAGCGATATTCAATGCTCTCAGAGCTTGGCCTCAACTAGCAAAGGCCAAATTCATAAGGTTTCAGTCAGACAACATGACGACCGTTGCATATATCAATCATCAGGGGGGAACAAGGACTTCCCTGGCGATGAAAGAAGTGACCAAGATAATTCAATGGGCGGAGGATCACTCCTGCCACTTGTCTGCGATCCACATCCCAGGAGTGGAAAATTGGGAAGCGGATTTTCTGAGTCGTCAGACATTCCATCCGGGGGAGTGGGAACTCCATCCGGAAATCTTTGCCCAAATAACTCAATTATGGGGCATTCCAGACATGGATCTGATGGCGTCTCGTCAGAAGTTCAAGGTTCCTTGCTACGGGTCCAGATCCAGGGATCCCAAGGCGACCCTAGTAGATGCACTAGTAGCACCTTGGACCTTCAACCTAGCTTATGTATTCCCACCGTTTCCTCTCATCCCCAGGCTGGTAGCCAGGATCAATCAGGAGAGGGCCTCGGTGATCTTGATAGCTCCTGCGTGGTCACGCAGGACTTGGTATGCAGACCTGGTGAATATGTCATCGGCTCCACCATGGAAGCTACCTTTGAGACAGGACCTTCTTGTTCAGGGTCCATTCGAACATCCGAATCTGGTTTCCCTCCAACTGACGGCTTGGAGATTGAACGCTTGATTTTATCAAAGCGTGGGTTTTCAGATTCTGTAATAGATACTCTGATTCAGGCTAGAAAGCCTGTAACTAGAAAAATTTACCATAAAATATGGAAAAAATATATCTGTTGGTGTGAATCTAAAGGATTCCCATGGAACAAGATAAAAATTCCTAAGATTCTATCCTTTCTACAAGAAGGTTTGGAGAAAGGATTATCTGCAAGTTCTCTGAAGGGACAGATCTCTGCTTTATCTGTTTTACTTCACAAAAGACTGGCAGCTGTGCCAGATGTTCAAGCATTTGTTCAGGCTCTGGTTAGGATCTAGCCTGTTTACAGACCTTTGACTCCTCCCTGGAGTCTAAATCTAGTTCTTTCAGTTCTTCAAGGGGTTCTGTTTGAACCCTTACATTCCGTAGATATTAAGTTATTATCTTGGAAAGTTTTGTTTTTGGTTGCAATTTCTTCTGCTAGAAGAGTTTCAGAGTTATCTGCTCTGCAGTGTTCTCCACCCTATCTGGTGTTCCATGCAGATAAGGTGGTTTTGCGTACTAAGCCTGGTTTTCTTCCGAAAGTTGTTTCCAACAAAAATATTAACCAGGAGATAGTTGTACCTTCTTTGTGTCCGAATCCAGTTTCAAAGAAGGAACGTTTGTTACACAATTTGGACGTAGTCCGTGCTCTAAAATTCTATTTAGAGGCTACTAAAGATTTCAGACAAACATCTTCCTTGTTTGTTGTTTATTCTGGTAAAAGGAGAGGTCAAAAAGCGACTTCTACCTCTCTTTCCTTTTGGCTTAAAAGCATTATCCGATTGGCTTATGAGACTGCCGGACGGCAGCCTCCTGAAAGAATCACAGCTCACTCCACTAGGGCTGTGGCTTCCACATGGGCCTTCAAGAACGAGGCTTCTGTTGACCAGATATGTAAGGCAGCGACTTGGTCTTCACTGCACACTTTTGCCAAATTTTACAAATTTGATACTTTTGCTTCTTTGGAGGCTATTTTTGGGAGAAAGGTTTTGCAAGCCGTGGTGCCTTCCATTTAGGTGACCTGATTCGCTCCCTCCCTTCATCCGTGTCCTAAAGCTTTGGTATTGGTTCCCACAAGTAAGGATGACGCCGTGGACCGGACACACCAATGTTGGAGAAAACAGAATTTATGCTTACCTGATAAATTACTTTCTCCAACGGTGTGTCCGGTCCACGGCCCGCCCTGGTTTTTTAATCAGGTCTGATGAATTATTTTCTCTAACTACAGTCACCACGGTATCATATGGTTTCTCCTATATATATTTCCTCCTGTCCGTCGGTCAAATGACTGGGGTGGGCGGAGCCTAGGAGGGATCATGTGACCAGCTTTGCTGGGACTCTTTGCCATTTCCTGTTGGGGAAGAGAATATCCCACAAGTAAGGATGACGCCGTGGACCGGACACACCGTTGGAGAAAGTAATTTATCAGGTAAGCATAAATTCTGTTTTTTCATTCCATACGTTTCTACATTGGGGTTACCCACCCCCTATTCCATACTTTGGAGGCAGACAAGATTCTCACCGCCAAATTCTCACCACGGAATGAAAGATTATAGAGTCCAGAGATTCCATTTGATACAAGTATACCACGCAGACTCCATTGAGAAGGATTCTGAAAATAAAGATCCAAGTAAAGACGAACAAACTCAGACCGATTGAGGTTTACCTAACCAACATCTCCCTCCCAAAGCTTCAAACGTACCTCATAAGAATGAGGTCAGCTCTGGTAAGCAGAAAGACTTTATTATCATATAAATACATATATATAAATCTATATATATATATACACAAACATACATACATATACATATTTAGAGATGTATATGTATGTATCTATGTTAAAGCCCTTTGATGTCCTCGTATCATTGAGCCTGTATAACTTTTTTACGCATTTTCAATCATTTTTATTAGATGGTGTTATTATGAGTGTAACTGTACTTTTAAATGTAATTTTGATGTATTTTGTGCAACTTTTTATTTGAGCGTAACAGTTATCCAGAGATCTGATTTCACGCTGGGCTGGAAACAAAGCAACAGTCTGTTGTAATATATCAGTAAGTTTGTATATCTTGTAACAGTCATCATTTAATGGAACAAAAATGATTTACATTATTGTTTGTTTCTTTGCTACATTGCTGTTAGTATACATTAGTTTATTTACTTGTTATTAGTTTTGTAAACTGTAGATGGCTTGTTTCCAATTTCACATGGGGACTGGGCAACGGCAAAAATAGGAGAAAATGTTAAATACACTTAAAAACATAATTTATGCTTACCTGATAAATTTATTTCTCTTGTAGTGTATCCAGTCCACGGATCATCAATTACTTGTGGGATATTCTCCTTCCCAACAGGAAGTTGCAAGAGGATCACCCACAGCAGAGCTGCTATATAGCTCCTCCCCTAACTGCCATATCCAGTCATTCGACCGAAACAAGCCGAGAAAGGAGAAACCATAGGGTGCAGTGGTGACTGTAGTTTAAATTAAAATTTAGACCTGCCTTAAAAAGACAGGGCGGGCCGTGGACAGGATACACCACAAGAGAAATAAATTTATCAGGTAAGCATAAATTATGTTTTCTCTTGTAAGGTGTATCCAGTCCACGGATCATCCATTACTTGTGGGATACCAATACCAAAGCTAAAGTACACGGATGAAGGGAGGGACAATGCAGGCTTAAATGGAAGGAACCACTACCTGTAGAACCTTTCTCCCAAAAATAGCCTCCGAAGAAGCAAAAGTATCAAATTTGTAACATTTTGAAAAGGTATGAAGCGAAGACCAAGTCGCCGCCTTGCAAATCTGTTCAACAGAAGCCTCATTTTTAAAGGCCCAGGTGGAAGCCACAGCTCTAGTAGAATGAGCTCTAATCCTTTCAGGGGCTGCTGTCCAGCAGTCTCATAGGCTAAGCGTATTACGCTCTGAAGCCAAAAAGAAAGAGAGGTTGCCAAAGCTTTTTGACCTCTCCTCTGTCCAGAGTAAACAACAAACAGTGTAGATGTTTGGTGAAAATCTTTAGTAGCCTGTAAGTAAAACTTTAAAGCACGGACCACGTCCAGATTATGTAAAAGGCGTTCCTTCTTTGAAGAAGGATTAGGACACAATGATGGAACAACAATCTATTGATTGATATTCTTGTTAGAAACTACCTTAGGTAAAAACCCAGGTTTTGTACGCAGAACTACTTTATCTAAATGGAAAATCAGATAAGGAGAATCACATTGTAAGGCAGATAACTCAGAGACTCTCCGAGCCGAGGAAATAGCCATCAAAAACAGAACTTTCCAAGATAAAAGTTTGATATCAATGGAATGAAGGGGTTCAAACGGAACCCCTTGAAGAACTTTAAGAACCAAGTTTAAGCTCCATGGGGGAGCAACAGGTTTAAACACAGGCTTAATTCTAACCAAAGCCTGACAAAAAGCTAGAAACGTCTGGAACTTCTGCCAGACGCTTGTGCAAAAGAATAGACAGAGCAGAAATCTGTCCCTTTAAAGAACTAGCTGATAATTCTTTTTCCAAACCCTCTTGGAGAAAGGAAAATATCCTAGGAATCCTAACCTTACTCCATGAGTAATTCTTGGATTCACACCAATAAAGGTATTTACGCCATATCTTATGGTAGATTTTCCTGGTGACAGGCTTTCGTTCCTGTATAAGGGTATCAATGACTGACTCGGAGTAGCCACGCTTTGATAAAATCAAGCGTTCAATCTCCATGCAGTCAGTCTCAGAGAAATTAGATTCGGATGATTGAAAGGACCTTGTAGTAGAAGGTCTTGTCTCAGAGGCAGGGTCCATGGTGGAAAGGATGACATGTCCACTAGGTCTGCATACCAGGTCCTGCGTGGCCACGCAGGCGCTATCAAGATCACCAATGCTCTCTCCTGTTTGATTTTGGCTATCAGTCGAGGGAGCAGAGGAAACGGTGGAAACACATAAGCCAGGTTGAAGAACCAAGGCACTGCTAGAGCATCTATCAGTGCCGCTTCTGGGTCCCTGGACCTGGATCCATAACAAGGAAGCTTGGCATTCTGGCGAGACGCCATGAGATCCAGTTCTGGTTTGCCCCAACGATGAACCAATTGAGCAAACACCTCCGGATGGAATTCCCACTCCCCCGGATGAAAAGTCTGACGACTAAGAAAATCCGCCTCCCAGTTCTCTACACCTGGGATATGGATTGCTGATAGGTGGCAAGAGTGAGTCTCTGCCCAACGAATTATCTTGGAGACTTCTAACATCGCTAGGGAACTCCTGGTTCCCCCTTGATGGTTGATGTAAGCCACAGTCGTGATGTTGTCCATCTGAAATCTGATGAACCTCAGGGTTGCTAACTGAAGCCAAGCTAGAAGAGCATTGAATATTGCTCTTAACTCCAGAATATTTATTTGGAGGAGTTTCTCCTCCTGAGTCCACGATCCCTGAGCCTTCAGGGAATTCCAAACTGCACCCCAACCTAGAAGGCTGGCATCTGTTGTTACAAATGTCCAATCTGGCCTGCGAAAGGTCATACCTTTGGACAGATGGACCCGAGATAGCCACCAGAGAAGAGAATCTCTGGTCTCTTGATCCAGATTTAGCAGATGGGACAAATCTGTGTAATCCCCATTCCACTGACTGAGCATGCATAGTTGCAGCGGTCTGAGATGTAGGCGCGCAAATGGCACTATGTCCATCGCCGCTACCATCAAGCCGATTACTTCCATACACTGAGCCACCGAAGGGCGCGGAATAGAATGAAGAACACAGCAAGATCTTAGAAGCTTTGATAACCTGGATTCTGTCAGGTAAATCTTCATTTCTACAGAATCTATCAGAGTCCCTAGGAAGGAGACTCTTGTGAGTGGGGATAGAGAACTCTTTTCCTCGTTCACCTTCCACCCATGTGACCTGAGAAATGCCAGAACTATGTCCATATGTGACTTGGCAATCTGAAAGCTTGACGCCTGTATCAGGATGTCGTCCAGATAAGGGGCCACTGATATACCTTGCGGTCTTAGGACCGCCAGAAGCGATCCCAGAACCTTTGTAAAGATTCTTGGAGCTGTAGCTAACCCGAAGGGAAGAGCCACAAATTGGTAATGCCTGTCCAGAAAGGCAAATTTTAGGAACCGATAATGATCTTTGTGAATCGGTATGTGAAGGTAAGCATCCTTCAAATCCACTGTGGTCATGTACTGACCCTCCTGGATCATAGGTAGGATGGTCTAAATAGTTTCCATTTTGAATGATGGAACTCTGAGGAATTTGTTTAAGATCTTTAGATCCAAAATGGGTCTGAAGGTTCCCTCTTTTTTGGGAACCACAAACAGATTTGAATAAAAACCCTGTCCCTGTTCCGTCAGTGGAACTGGACAGATCACTCCCATAACTAGGAGGTCTTGCACACAGCGTAAGAATACCTCTTTCTTTATCTGGTTTACAGATAATCTCGAAAGGTGAAATCTCCCTTGAGGAGGGGAAGCTTTGAAGTCCAGAAGATATCCCTGAGATATGATCTGCAACGCCCAGGGATCCTGAACATCTCTTGCCCATGCCTGGGGAAAGAGAGAAAGTCTGCCCCCTACTAGATCCGTTACCGGATAGGGGGCCATTCCTTCATGCTATCTTAGAGACAGCAGCAGGCTTTCTGGCCTGCTTGCCTTTGTTCCAGGACTGGTTAGGTTTCTTGGAGACTTCTAACATCGCTAGGGAACTCCTGGTTCCCCCTTGATGGTTGATGTAAGCCACAGTCGTGATGTTGTCCATCTGAAATCTGATGAACCTCAGGGTTGCTAACTGAAGCCAAGCTAGAAGAGCATTGAATATTGCTCTTAACTCCAGAATATTTATTTGGAGGAGTTTCTCCTCCTGAGTCCAAGATCCCTGAGCCTTCAGGGAATTCCAGACTGCACCCCAACCTAGAAGGCTGGCATCTGTTGTTACAATTGTCCAATCTGGCCTGCGAAAGGTCATACCTTTGGACAGATGGACCCGAGATAGCCACCAGAGAAGAGAATCTCTGGTCTCTTGATCCAGATTTAGCAGATGGGACAAATCTGTGTAATCCCCATTCCACTGACTGAGCATGCATAGTTGCAGCGGTCTGAGATGTAGGCGCGCAAATGGCACTATGTCCATCGCCGCTACCATCAAGCCGATTACTTCCATACACTGAGCCACCGAAGGGCGCGGAATAGAATGAAGAACACAGCAAGATCTTAGAAGCTTTGATAACCTGGATTCTGTCAGGTAAATCTTCATTTCTACAGAATCTATCAGAGTCCCTAGGAAGGAGACTCTTGTGAGTGGGGATAGAGAACTCTTTTCCTCGTTCACCTTCCACCCATGTGACCTGAGAAATGCCAGAACTATGTCCGTATGTGACTTGGCAATCTGAAAGCTTGACGCCTGTATCAGGATGTCGTCCAGATAAGGGGCCACTGATATACCTTGCGGTCTTAGGGCCGCCAGAAGCGATCCCAGAACCTTTGTAAAGATTCTTGGAGCTGTAGCTAACCCGAAGGAAAGAGCCACAAATTGGTAATGCCTGTCCAGAAAGGCAAATTTTAGGAACCGATAATGATCTTTGTGAATCGGTATGTGAAGGTAAGCATCCTTCAAATCCACTGTGGTCATGTACTGACCCTCCTGGATCATAGGTAGGATGGTCTAAATAGTTTCCATTTTGAATGATGGAACTCTGAGGAATTTGTTTAAGATCTTTAGATCCAAAATGGGTCTGAAGGTTCCCTCTTTTTTGGGAACCACAAACAGATTTGAATAAAAACCCTGTCCCTGTTCCGTCAGTGGAACTGGACAGATCACTCCCATAACTAGGAGGTCTTGCACACAGCGTAAGAATGCCTCTTTCTTTATCTGGTTTACAGATAATCTCGAAAGGTGAAATCTCCCTTGAGGAGGGGAAGCTTTGAAGTCCAGAAGATATCCCTGAGATATGATCTGCAACGCCCAGGGATCCTGAACATCTCTTGCCCATGCCTGGGCAAAGAGAGAAAGTCTGCCCCCTACTAGATTCGTTACCGGATAGGGGGCCATTCCTTCATGCTATCTTAGAGACAGCAGCAGGCTTTCTGGCCTGCTTGCCTTTGTTCCAGGACTGGTTAGGTTTCCAGCCCGGCTTGGATTGAGCAAAAGTTCCCTCTTGTTTTGTAGCAGAGGAAGTTGATGCTGCACCTGCCTTGAAGTTTCGAAAGGCATGAAAATTAGACTATTTGGCCTTTGATTTGGCCCTGTCCTGAGGAAGGGTATGACCCTTACCTCCAGTAATGTCAGCAATAATTTCCTTCAAACCAGGCCCGAATAGGGTCTACCCCTTGAAGGGAATGTTAAGTAATTTAGACTTTGAAGTCACGTCAGCTGACCAAGATTTAAGCCATAGCGCCCTACGAGCCTGGATGGCGAATCCAGAATTCTTAGCCGTTAGTTTAGTCAAATGAACAACGGTATCAGAAACAAAAGAATTAGCTAGCTTAAGTGTTCTAAGCTTGTCAAGTATTTCAGTCAATGGAGTAGCTGTCTGAAAGGCCTCTTCCAGAGACTCAAACCAGAACGCCGCAGCAGCAGTGACAGACGCAATGCATGCAAGGGGCTGCAGGATAAAACCTTGTTGAATAAACATTTTCTTAAGGTAACCTTCTAATTTTTTATCCATTGGATCTGAAAAAGCACAACTGTCCTCGACAGGGATAGTGGTACGCTTTGCTAAAGTAGAAACTGCTCCCTCCACCTTAGGGACCGTCTGCCATAAATCCCGTGTGGTGGCATCTATTGGAAACATAGGAGGGGGGGGGAAACGGCACACTGGGTCTATCCCACTCCTTATTAATAATTTCTGTAAACCTTTTAGGTATTGGAAAAACATCAGTACACACCGGCACTGCATAGTATTTATCCAGTCTACACAATTTCTCTGGTACTGCAATTGTGTCACAGTCATTCAGAGCAGCTAACACCTCCCCAAGCAATACACGGAGGTTCTCAAGCTTAAATTTAAAAGTAGAAATATCTGAATCAGGTTTCCCCGAATCAGAAATGTCACCAACAGACTGAAGCTCTCCTTCCTCAGCTTCTGCATATTGTGACGCAGTATCAGACATGGGCCTTAAGGCATCTGCCCTCTCTGTACTACGTCTAACCCCAGAGCTATCACGCTTTCCTCTGAATTCAGGCAGTCTGGCTAATACCGCTGACAGGGTATTATCAATGATTGCCGCCATGTCCTGCAAAGTAATCGCTATGGGCGTCTTTTATGTACTTGGCACCATTTTAGCGTGAGTCCCTTGAGCGGGAGTCAAAGGATCTGACACATGGGGAGAGTTAGTCGGCATAACTTCCCCCTCGCCAGAATCCTCTGGTGATAAATTTTTTAAAGATAAAAGCTGATCTTTATTGTTTAAAGTGAAATCAATACATTTAGTACACATTCTCATATGGGGTTCCACCATGGCTTTTAAACATAATGAACAAGGAGTTTCCTCTATGTCAGACATGTTTATACAGACTAGCAATGAGACTAGCAAGCTTGGAAAACACTTTACATCAAGTTAAACAAGCAATATAAAAAACGTTACTGTGCCTTTAAGGGAAACAAATTTTACTAAAATTTGAAATAACAGTGAAAAAAGGCAGTTAAACTAACGAAATTTTTACAGTGTATGTAACAAGTTAGCAGAGCATTGCACCCACTTGCAAATGGATGATTAACCCCTTAATACAAAAAACGGATTAACAAATTGAAAAAAAACATTTTTTAAACAGTCACAACAACTGCCACAGCTCCACTGTGGCTTTACCTTCCACAATATATGACTTTTGAAGCCTTTTGAGCCCTTCAGAGATGTCCTAAAGCATGCAGGGGACTGCTGAGGGAAACTGAATGTCTCTGTCTGTAATTTTAACTGCACAAAAAAGCGCTAAAATAGGCCCCTCCCACTCATATTACAACAGTGGAAAGCCTCAGGAAACTGTTTCTAGGCAAAAATCAAGCCAGCCATGTGGAAAAAATTAGGCCCCAATAAGTTTTATCACCAAAGCATATATAAAAACGATTAAACATGCCAGCAAACGTTTTATATTGCACATTAATCAGAGTATATACCTTTGATAGCAAGCCTGATACTAGTCGCTATTAAATCACTGTATTTAGGCTTAACTTACATTAATCCGGTATCAGCAGCTTTTTTCTAGCAAATTCCATCCCTAGAAAAACTTAAACTGCACATACCTTATTGCAGGATAACCTGCACGCCATTCTCCCTCTGAAGTTACCTCACTCCTCAGACATATGTGAGAACAGCAGTGGATCTTAGTTACTTCTGCTAAGATCATAGAAAAACGCAGGCAGATTCTTCTTCTATATGCTGCCTGAGATAAAATAGTACAACTCCGGTACCATTTAAAAACAATAAACTTTTGATTGAAGAAAAAACTAACTATATTACACTACTTTCCTCTTACTACCTCCAGCTATGTTGAGAGTTTGCAAGAGATTGACTGGATATGGCAGTTAGGGGAGGAGCTATATAGCAGCTCTGCTGTGGGTGATCCTCTTGCAACTTCCTGTTGGGAAGGAGAATATCCCACAAGTAATGGATGATCCGTGGACTGGATACACCTTACAAGAGAAATATACATTTATTAAGATATCATGCCCAGAAGAGCTTACAATCTAATTGTAATTGGGCAAGAATACAGGGTCATGATGGTGAACGGTTAAATTGAAGCTGAGATCTCAAAACCCCTTTCGAAATTAAACTTTGTTCCCTTGTATAATTAGTTGAAAAAGCATATGTGTATATGTTCATCAGTAACAATGTACTACTGGGAGGTAGCTAGTGATCATTGGCTACACATATTTGTCTTTTGTCATTGGCTTGCCAGATGTGTTTAACTAGGCATCAATGTTGCATTGCTGCTCTATAGCTGACTTTGACTATGTGTTTAATCCCTATGCAGGATTTAAACATATAAGGGGTCAATCAAAATCTATTGGTTGATTTTTCCGCAAAAAAATTGCACTTTTAATTTTTCCGAGAACATATTTTCAGCTCACCGAAAATGCCTTATATTTAACATGGAAATGAAAAGTTCCCAGACATCACAACCCATTACTTTTAAAGCCAGTCTAAAATGTCCACAGACGCCATTTTGGATGTGTATTTGTATATCTAAACTCTAATTATTACAGTGTCTACTGAAATTAACAAGCATTTAATATGTGATATCTCATTTCGCTGCTGAGATCTGCAGGACAAATGAGAAAATGAAAATCACAACCACGACATCTGGAAATAGTGTGTAGCAATCATGTTCTGTTATCTAAATCACACTCATATTGTTGTGGTTGTCAGTTACATGACTGTCATCTTTATAAATGAGATTTCAATTAGAATCAAGTCTTCCTGACTGGGAATTCACCGTTTTCCCTATGTGTTGTTTGTTGGTGACCGAGATCTTTTGCAAAAGAGTTTGGAAAAAAAATGAAAAGGTACAAAAAGTGTGATTTGAATATTCGTGATTTACAATATCCAGAACATTGAATCACAATCTTGTTACAGTAATAGAAATTGTGCAAGGACAAACCTCGTTCTCTACAGCTTTGTTAACATTTTTGCAGTTATATTATTGCAATAGAGGACACCTTGTCACTTAGTAGTTTCACGATAGATGATATCAGTTGCGACCACCTTCTTCCAATAGAAACTAGTTTCCTGCAGTGCTTTTATTAATTTCTTATGTAAATCTCACCAAACTGGAAAACAGTTCATTCTCAATCAATAATTACAAAACAATGGAAAATAAATACTTTAAAAGTATTAATAGGACACTCAATCAAAATTAAACTTTCATTATTCAGATAGAGCATGTAATTTTAAGAAACTTTCCAATTTACTTCCGTTAACTAAATGTGCACAGTCTTTTTATATTTAAACTTTTTGAGTCACCAGTTCCTACTGAGCATGTGCAAGAATAAGTGTGTATGCATTTGTGAATGGCTGATGGCTGTCACATGCTACGTGTATGCATTTGTGATTGGCTGATGGCTGTCACATGGTACAGGGGGAGTGGAAAAAGACATAACTTAAAATTGTCAGAAAAAAAATCTACTACTCATTTGAAGTTCAGACTAAGTGCTATTACATTGACTTGCCTTGCATTTGTTGATTATGCAAATCTACTGTGTTGACTGGTCCTTTAAACGTGTCAATATAGAAACATAGAATTTGACGGTAGATAAGAACCAAAAAGACCCATCAAGTCTACCCATATTAAATGTTACTTTTTCCTTAGGATAGCCTTATGCATGTTTCAGGCATTTTTTAATTTCTTTACAGTCTTTGTGTTTACCACCTCAAATGGAAGTTTATTCCATGAATCCACCACCCTTTCTGTAAAAAAATGCTTCCTCAAATTTCTCCTGAATCTGCTACCCTCTAACTTTAGATTGTGACCCCTTGTTTTGGCATTTATTTTTTTTGTGAAAAATGCTTTCAGCTTCTATTTTATTAAGTCCCTTCATATATTTGAAGGTTTCTATCATTTCACCTCTTTTCCTTCTATCCTCTAAACTATACATATTTAGATCATAGAGTCTTTCTTTGTACGTTTTATATTTTAGACCATGTACCATTTTAGTAGCCCTCCTTTGGACAGCTTCTAGTTTATTTATATCTTTCTGAAGATATGGTCTCCAGAACTGTACACAGTATTCCAGATTTGTTCTAACTGATGATCTGTAAAGTGGCATAAGAACTTTGCTATTTCTGCTACTAATACCTCTTCCAATGCAACCAAGTATTCAACTGGCCTTGCTGGCTGCACTACTGCATTGTGTACCAAATTTTATATCATCTGAAATAATATATAATTGGCCTGTGGGTTTTTGGATCCTTTATGCATAACTTTGCTCTTGGTAATATTACATTTCAGATCCCATTTATTTGACCAGTCCTCTATCTTTTTAATATCACAGTTCATTTGATCAATCTTCAACCCCTCCTGGAATATCTACCCTGTTACAAATTTTTGTATCATCAGCAAACAAGCAAACCTTCCCCTTAAGCCCACTTCCAATATCACTTATGAACATGTTAAACAAAATAGGCCCAAGAACTGACCCTTCAGGAACACCACTAGTAACTGATGCCTCATTTGAATGTACTCCATTAATAGAAACCGTCTGTCGTCTATCTTTAAGCCAGCATTCTACCCCCTTAACAATCTTAGCATCTATTCCAAGTCAATACATTTTGTGAATAAGTTTGTTGTGTGGAACATACATAATCATTGAACAGGCCTAGAATACCCACCATGCCCATATACAAGTTATCAGGATAGATTTGGATTACAATAGGTTTATCTCACACATGTAGATGTTGATTTCCTAATACAATGTACAAAGGGGTTAATTCAAAACAAGTGAATTGTAAACATAAGTGTCAAATAGCCATTGTATATGTACTTAACAACCAAAAACACGTTTTTTGGGGAATGTTTCGAGGGAAAACTTGTTTGCGGCTGTGGCCATTCATTGGATGAATCCATTTTTGATTGTGATCACTCTAAAAGCTCACTTCCTATACTGACTGAAACCTTGTTTTCGGGAGCAGATATGGGTAAGACTGTGAGGAAGCCCATAGGTATGTGCAAGAAACACTCCAATAATCAAATATTAGAACATTTTTATGCCCCAACTTTTGTCATATGATGAAGATGATGCATCAAATCAACAGCAGCAGCAGCAGAACCGGTTCCACCAACTAGATTTCACTTCGACCTCATTGAAGAACAAAATTTGATCATCTGGAGTAGGTGCTTTTTGCTCTTTCACAAAATACAAAAGTTTTTCTCTCTGTTTCCAGTTTATGTTTCCTTTAATGTCCATAATGGCCTTAAGATGCTCTTCCCTTCAAAGATAAGATGAAAGTTAATTTGTATTTCCTGGCACAATATGGCACTTGTAGCAAATAAACAAAGACAAATAATCCCAATCTGGGATTTTAACTGGACATTGAAGTCAAAATTGATCTTTCATGATTTAGATAATGTAGAAAAACAACTTTGCAATTTAGTTCTAATGTCAAATTGACTTTGTTCTGATCGTATCCTTTGTTGAAACTTAGCTCTTATGAAAGCATACTGAGGTAGTACTTGGTGTGAGGATATGTATATGCCAAATGTGTTTGTAGCAATGTAATAGATATAGTGCTTAAGATACATGCACAATCCTGAGAAGGGAGCTACTTTTCAACAAAAGATAACAAAAGAAAAATTTACATTTAATAACAGAAATACAATTTACATTTTATTTGAACTGCAAACTCTATATGAATAATGAAAGTTTAATTTTGACTTCACCATCCCTTTAATTGCCTAAAGGCAGCAGATATACCATTACTCATTCCTTCTTCGAAATCTGGATAACCTTGTAACCAGTACACAAATATGTACATATAGTCTACAAAAGAGAGCCTCCACTCTTTCCTGATCTCTCTTCTGTATTAGATAAATATATGAGAGATCTTTCTTGCCAGTAATTACTGATGACAGTATTTCCTCATATATACTCTACATATTTCTGTTCACCTCTATTCTATCCTCCATCTATAACAGTGGGGCACAACCTATGGCCCGAGGGCCCATGAATGCACTTAAAACAAATTTGCTGACACTCTGGCTCTGGGTTCCCACCATATTGTTTGGTTTTATTTAACGGCAGGTATAGTGTTGATACTAATTGTTGATATAGGTCATGGATTTATTTAATTTTAAATATTTTTAATATACTTCTATTAGCAAAAGTGCTGCTAGTAAAAGTTATTATTGTTTTTCCTAGGCATATGCACATATGCTGTGCGTTCCCTGTGCACCAGCATTAGGACACCACACCTCAGACAGTCAGCAGTGGCTTATATGACACGAATTAAGTCTCTGACTAGACATTGGGGCTAAATTATAAAGCTCCGAATGGAGCTTGATGCCCCTGTTTCCGTGCGAGCCTTCAAGCTTGCCAGAAACAGTATTTATGAAGCAGCGGTCTAAACACCGCTGCTCCATAACTTGTCCGCTGCCTCTGAGGCTGCGGTCTTCAATCTACCCGATCCTTTACGATCCAGCTGATTGACACCCCCTGCTAGCCGCTGATTGGCCGCAAATCTGCAGGGGGCGGCATTGCACAAGCAGTTCGCAAGAACTGCTTGTGCAATGCCGCCCCCTGCGTTTGCTGTCGGCATTTATCGATGTGCGGGGGAAATTATACACTACATCATATTATGTCCGCTCGCACTTTAATAAATTGACCACATTGTGTTTGTATCCAGATCCTCTAGTCACACGTGGCATATGTGCGTATGGCGCTGGAACCGTATACTACCTATACTAGAAGCATTTTTGCTAATGGAAGTATGCTGCAAAAATTATTCTGTTTAAAACTAAATTGCATTAATTTACATTTAAATTTTGACCTTTCTATTCCTTTAAAGAAATACCATCTGCATTTAAAGTTTTTTTTTGAAGATTACAACTAATTAGCACACCCACTAGCAAAATGTGTCGGCACCACTGAACTACTCAAATATATTCTGCAGTTCTTACAACTCCCTTTTCTCACTCTATATAATAAACTGATTAGATCTTTAGAAAATTTAATATATTAAAGATAATTTTACTTTTTAATGTTTCTATTTTATTTACTTTGCTATAACACTCATCCTGACTAGTCATATATTAGCTTATCAAATTGAGGGTATATGTCAGAGTTGTCAAACTAATGAACCCCACAAAGCAGATTTCAGACTCCAAGATGTAAAATGACCTTTATTTTCTGATAACAGAGTCCATAGGAAAAGTGCTACAATGTTTGGTGCCTGCTATAGGCCATTAGTCATGACTAAGGGCCTATAGCCGGGCCACACATTGCAGTACCAATGTAAAGTAGCCAATCAGGATCCTAGTCGCAGGACTTACAAGGGTGTGCAGCTGGCATGTGCCGGCACAGTCATATTATTTCTCTCCTTAGTTTAAGGATGTTTACTATAAAATCTCACAAGATTTCATTGAAATCTCTTGAGATCACAGTAAAGCACTGATGAAACTGAAATCTCATGAGATTTTATAGTAAACATCATAAACTAAGAAGATAAAGAATATGACTGTGCCTGCACATGCAGCTACTGCATCCTGATTTGCTGTTTACAATGGGATTTGGCTACTGGGGAAATTTTGAGGTGAAATATCTGCCTTTTTTACAACGAGATGTTCATGTGGTATTTTCTAGTCAACTTTTTACAGCTATCCTGCTCCACTTTCAAGTGATTTAGCATATGGGTATTATGTTACTTTAACTTGCTGTTAACTATCAAACAATAGATTGGGTTCAACACAATTATCCTGTCAAGACCAGAAAACTGACATCCATAGCTTTTTATGTGGCCCCAGTTCCATATAGTGATGGTTCTCACCTTAAATCAGGATGTTGGTATACAAACGCGCAGGTAGTTACCTCAAGAGATTCCGTTCCAGTGTCTTTAGATTCCAATATTTGTGAGATAAATTCCATTGGATTATCCAGCTTCACTGTGACCGGAACCTTCAAGAAAAAAAATAGAACATATAATTATATGATGTTCTCATTTGATTAGTAATAAAGGGCATCACTACCAGAAAAACACATTATACTCAGCCATTGATGACATTGACCTGGATTCCATAAAACGTGTTTGTAAAACATCTTGCAGCAACACTGAAACTTAAAAATACTTCACAAGAGCAATAAAGTTATGATTAAGGGCTAGATTATGAGTTGCGAGCAAGCAATAAGGGCTTTATCGCGGCTCTTGGTGCACATCCGAAGTAGCACATATATTATAAGTTGAAAGTAAATGTGTTCGCTCGAGCACAATTGAATTTAACAAACGACAGGATAGAGCTCTGGTTAACTGATACACTTGACTAAAAAGTTTCACAAAACACATCAAAAATTATTTTAAAAAAATTACAAAAAAAAGTTATAAGGGCTCAACGATATGAGGTCTCAGGTGTTAGAAAAAGAAATGTTGCAAAGGTCTTTAACATAGAGATTACATACATGTACATGTCTAAATATGTATATGTGCAACCCAGGTTGTAAATCCCCATAGAACAGGCTAACAATCGCCTAGATTACGAGTCTTGCGTTAGCCTTAAAAAGCAGCGTTGAGAGGTCCCAACGCTGCTTTTTAACGCCCACTGGTATTACGAGTCTGGCAGGTACAGGTGTACCGCTCACTTTTTTTCCGTGACTCAAACATACCGCAAATCCACTTACATCTATTGCGTATCCTATATTTTCAATGGGATTTTCCTAACGCTGGTATTACGAGTCTTGGAAAAAGTGAGCGGTACAGCCTCTCCTGTCAAGACTCCTACCGCATTTAAAAGTCAGTAGTTAAGAGTTTTTTGGGCTAACGCCGTAGCATAAAACTCTTAACTAAAGTGCTAAAAAGCACACTAACACCCATAAACTACCTATTAACCCCTAAACCGAGCCCCCCCCACATTACAAACACTTAAATAAAAATTTTAACCCCTAATCTGCCGACCGGACATCTTCGCCACTTTAATAAATATATTAACCCCTAAACCGCCACACTCCCGCCTCGCAAACACTAGTACATTTTATTTAACTAGTGTTTGCCGTCCCTAACATCGCCGACACTATACTAAATGTATTAGGTAATTAATTTAATTATAGTGTAGTGTTAGGTGTAATTGTAACTTAGGTTAGGTTTTATTTTACAGGTATATTTGTATTTATTTTAGCTAGGTAGTTATTAAAACGCTGCTTTTTTGCAGGTGTTAGGTTTTTTTTCAGCCGGCTCTTCCCCATTGATTCCTATGGGGAAATCGTGCATGAGCACATTAAGCCAGCTCACTGCTACCGTAAGCAGCGCTGGTATTGAGGTGATATGTGGAGCTAAATTTTGCTCTCCGCTCACTTTTCTGCGGCTAACGCCGGGTTTGTAAAAACCTGTAATAACAGCGTTGTTTGTAGGTGAGCAGTGAGCAGAAACTGCTCGTTAGCACCGCAAGCCTTACCGACAAAAACTCGTAATCTAGCCAAATAGTTGTTCGTTTCTTGTGAGTGTGCTTCTCTCTGTGTATATATAATCTCCCTATGGGAAAAAGGGGAAACCAGACGTGGACTCCTTGCTCAGTGTGCTTAGAGGAATATGGCTACACCTCACTGACAAGGCCCAATGAAGGCCGAAACGATCCTCTGAGGTTGCTGTGTTCCTTGTTAAGAGAGGAATTGCCTGGTATTTCGGCGTTGGACATACCGTTATAGGCGTGATCAGACTGATATACTACAGGAAAGTTCTTCTCTGCGAAAAGCATTACTGGGCTAAAAGAAGCTGCACCCAGGTGGAAAATCTCCATAGAACAGGCTAACAATAGTATTGAGCCAGTTGTTTGTTCCTTCTCTCTGTGTATATATATATATATATATATATATATATCAGTGGCGTAGCGTGGGGGGGGGCCACAGGGGCGGTTGCCCCGGGCGCATAATTCTTAGGGGCGCAAAATTTGCGCTCTCACTGTCTCACATCATCCCTCATCCACTGCAGACAGATGCAGCACTAAGGGAGAAAACATTTTTAAAAAATTTATTATTTTTTTATATATAAAAATGTATTTTACTGTGTTAACTGCGGGGGGTGTATTGTAAGACTGTCCCGGCAATTCCCTGGGAAGCAGGCAGCCTGGTCTGGTCGGGGACTGTTTTTCTCAGCGCTGGTGCTGCAGCGCTAGCATAAGTCTGCTTAGGCAGCCGTTAGGGCACTCAAAGGGGAGGGGTGGAAAAATCTGAATCTCATGGCGCTATGCTGTAACTCCTTCAGGGAGAAGTGTTTGGGTGATTCCCGTGGGGGGGGGGGGGGGGGAGGGGCTTCATGCTGCACCCTCCAGATCTCATTCTGGGTGCAGCATTCAGGTGACACGGAGAGGCGGGTTCCGGGTTTCTAAAATGCCTACCTCCTGTTTGCTTCAGGCTGACCCCTCTGTCCCTCAAGAATCAGCGTGAAGGAGGTTCTAGCGCGCTCGCTCAGCATAGCCAGTGAGGGAACACTGAACTGCCGACGCACAAAGAGAGGAGGTAGAAAAAACATGTACGTTCTGCAATGTAAGTGTATTTAGAGAGAGGAGGTCAAACATATGTGTTAAAAAATCCCACATTTACACAGACGTGCTTTATTCAATCCACTGCAATGCCAGTCAACAGGAAATTTAAATAATGCTCTTAAAACAGATGAGAGGTTATTGGAACAGATAATCTGCACACTGCAATATATAACTATGCAATTTTGCAGGGACTGTCATTAGTGATTAGGATATTCATTGAACTAACAATTTAATACATGACTTAGGTCCATGATGCACTAAACTGTAAAGGTAAATTTTTAGCTTCTTTTACATTAATTTCTAAATCACTGCAAATGTATTACGTCACGTGCATTAGTTTCTGTGCTCCCTACTAAATCCAAAAACATTTAAATATAGTTTGTTTGGTGTGATGGGTAACATTATTTACTACATGCTTATTTCAGCACAAAAGTCCGGCACAGGGCTCTATTTTTAAGTATTAATATTCCAATATCAATAGCACTGCATGACTTTAAGCAGGATTTTCATATAAAAACTCATTGCAAATCCAAAGATAACAAACATAATTTAAAGGTAAGGTCAAAATTGAAATGTGCATGAGAGCATTTAAATTTGAAATATAAGCATAAAAAAGTTTGTCTCCGTGACAGGGCTAATGGCATATGTGCATACATGTTTGTGTGGGTATAGGTGTAGGCATATGTGTATGTTTGTGTGGGTCAGTTCTAATGGGTTAGGGGGCGCTATACTTGCCTTGCCCTGGGCGCTGACAACCCACGCTACGCCACTGATATATATATATATAATCGTATTTTTCTAAAAAAGGATTTTTGTAATGTGAGCCACACCTAGGTGTGGGCCACACTGGAGGCGCAAAAAATTAACACCAATAAGAGATAAGCTGCTGGAGTGAACCAGAGAGTGTGGTCACACTACCCTTATAGGTGATCACACCGTATTAGTAAAAAGAAAGGCAGAGTTTGGTTCACTACACAGCGCTAGTCTCACAGTCTAAAGTTCACTAATGAGATTATACTAGTTCTTATAACAATGGAATTGAATTGTTATAGTAGGATAAATAGCACTTACGGTTTAAGAATTGTTATATACCGTTTATAATAAAGTGAATTTGTAATAATAAAGCTCCTTGAATATAAAGAAATTTTTAAACCAGTTAAATTGGTGTGTTGTTAGGAATATATACCTATTTGTATAACTAGTTTGAAAAAATATATATAAAAACAGAACGGGCAATAGTTACTGTCAAGAGCGAACTGCTACAATGAGTACATATAATGAAATGAGGAAATAAACTGTTATTACAATGTAGCAAAAAGTCATATATAGAGAATATGACGATCCAAAATTAGTTGATAAAGTCTTATATGAGCATTGGTATTCTTATGTTCATATTGAACGCTCAATATTGCAGACAGTTGATTAACAGCAATCCCAAATGGACTCACAGGCTACTAACATTAGGTGACCTCAATCATATGAGGTAAGGAACGGACATTTGAACGTGATTGGCCCCTGCACCGATCCTCCGGTAGTAAGCTCTTAGTCCTGTGCGCTGTCTCAAATGGCTTTTCGGCTTGTCAGATGTAATTCAAAATCAGTGAAGTATCTTTCGATTCTTTCCACTCCCCAGGGTCTCCTATGCTAGTGTTGATAGTGTTTTTTTCTCTCTGGTAGTGTAGAGAGTGATGATCCTCTTTATACACAGATATTAACACACCCGTTAATGGGGAGTGGAAAAAATCGAAAGATACTTCACTGATTTTGAATTACATCTGACAAGCCGAAAAGCCATTTGAGACAGCGCACAGGACTAAGAGCTTACTACCGGAGGATCGGTGAAGGGGCCAATCACGTTCAAATGTCCGTTCCTTACCTCATATGATTGAGGTCACCTAATGTGAGTAGCCTGTGAGTCCATTTGGGATTGCTGTTAATCAACTGTCTGCAATATTGAGCGTTCAATATGAACATAAGAATACCAATGCTCATATAAGACTTTATCAACTTATTTTGGATCGTTATATTCTCTATATATGACTTTTTGCTACATTGTAATAACAGTTTATTTCCTCATTTCATTATATGTACTCACTGTAGCAGTTCGCTCTTGACAGTAACTATTGCCCGTTCTGTTTTTATATATATTTTTTCAAACTAGTTGTACAAATAGGTATATATTCCTAACAACACACCAATTTAACTGGTTTAAAAATTTCTTTATATTCAAGGAGCTTTATTATTACAAATTCACTTTATTATAAACGATATATACAAATTCTTAAACCGTAAGTGCTATTTATCCTACTATAACAATTCAATTCCATTGTTATAAGAACTAGTATAATCTCATTAGTGAACTTTAGACTGTGAGACTAGCGCTGTGTAGTGAACCAAACTCTGTCTTTCTTTTTATATATATATATATATATATATAAACACATAAATACATATGTAGACATATACATATATATAAGTGCAGTCCAGTGGCTTAAAACATGAAAAATCATTTATGCACTATTCGTATTTAGTAATGTGTTTAATGGTGTATGTATGTGTGTACATATGTATTTATATGTTTATATGTGTATATATGTCTGTAAATACATATAATCACATATAAATATATGTATAATTTATATATATATATATATATATATATATACATAAATAAACATCATTAGACATGTATATGTATGTATCTTTGCCTGCCTTTTTTTTTCTAATACCTGAGATCTCATATCTTTGTGCATTTATAACTTTTGTGTATTTTTTTAAAATAATTGTTATTAGTCAGTGTTATTATGAGTGTAAATGTACTTTGTAATTTATTTTGATGTGTTTTGTGCAACTTTAATGTTTCACAAAACAGTTAACCAGAGCTCTGAAGTCACGGTAATGATTCTAGCATATATCGCGATTACGCTCACGCGATCGCGTTTACTTTCAGCTCGTAATACAAGCAATAAGCCAGATGAGCACAAAACCTTGCGATATACCCCTTATCACTCGGATGCAAGCGTTTGCAATCCACTAGTAATCTAGCCCAGTGTCTAAAAACCAATGGGAGGTGCCATGTTGTAACTTAGGTTACCTTCTCTGCTGTGGCCAATTAGGGACAGTTTTTAAATAGGCCACTAGAGTGAGCAGCCAATGGCTGTGTGGAATATAAAAAGGTTCAGCACTTCTATTTCTAACAGGAACTGAAATGCTCACAATTTCATGGTGGAATTACAGGTAAAGATAACAAAATAAATAATGAAATTATATTGCAGAGTTGTATTTTTATATACAATGTATCATTTTATATTATTATCTCAAAGTGTTGTCCCTGTAAGAGACTTTCAAATTTACTTCCACTATCAAATTGTTCACAGCTTTATATATGCACACTTTCTGAGTCACCAGTTCCTACTGAACATGTGCACACGTTCACAGCGAATACATATACTAATCTGTGATTGGCTATTTGCTATTGTCATTTTCTTTTTAATTATAAAATTCTATTGTATTTAATGGTTCTTTAAATAAACTGTTTTGTAATTGTGTCTCAGAAGTGTTGCGGTTGTAACAGTTTGTGTTTGATGAGATATCATTTAGGGTGGCCATATTGCTGCTTTAAAACAGGACACATATGAAAAACACATATGTCAGGGTTGTTTAAAGAAATGTATTGAATAATGTTTCATTATAAAAACCCTGACATATGTATTTTTCATATGTGTCCTGTTTTAAAGCGGCAATATGGCCACCCTAGATATCATGCATTGGGTGCCTTACGAGCATTTATGAATCTAGACCAATGTGTAACAGAAATGTTATTTAGTCATTTAACTGCTTATAAGGGACATAAATCCTATTTTTTCCTTTCATAATTCAGACATTGGGCCTGATGATCAAAAACTCACTGCTATGGAGAGAAATCACATCAAATCTTTTTTCAGTTGGTCCATAAGTGGCCAATGATACAAATTGCAGGAAACCCTTAAAGGGACAGTCTACTCGAGAATTTGTATTGTTTAAAAAGATAGATAACCCCTTTATTACCCATTCCCCAGTTTTGCATAACCAATGCGGTTATATTAAAGGGAAGGTCAACACCAGAATTTTTGTTGTTTTAAAAGATAGATAATCCCTTAATTACTCATTCCCCAGTTTTGCACAACTAACACAGTTATATTAATGTACTTTTTACCTCTGTGATTACCTTGTATCTAAGCCTCTGCAGACTGCCCCTTATCTCAGTTCTTTTTACAGACTTGCATTTTAACCAATCAGTGCTGACTCATAGTTAACTCCATGAGGCCCATTTATCAAGCCCCGAATGGAGCTTGAGGGCCCGTGTTTCTGGCGAGTCTTCAGACTCGCCAGAAACAGCCGTTTTGAAGCAGCGGTCTAAAGACCGCTGCTCCATAACCCTGTCCGCCTGCTCTGAGCTGGACAGGAATCGCCACAATTCAACCCCATCGGGTTGATTGACACCTCCCTGCTGGTGGCCGATTGGCCACGAGTCTGCAGGGGGCGGCATGGCACCAGCAGCTCTTGTGAGCTGCTGGTGCAATGCTGAATACGGAGAGCGTATTGCTCTCCGCATTCAGCGAGGTCTTGTGGACCTGATCCGCACTGTCGGATCAGATACGCAAGACCTTTGATAAATAGGCCTCCATGTGCATGAGAACAATGTTATTTATATGGCACACATGAACTAGAAGTTTCAAGCTGTGAAAAACTGTCCAAATGCAATGAGATAAGAAGCGGCTTTCAAGGGCTTAGAAATATGAGCATATGAGCCTACCTAGGTTTAGCTTTCAACAAAGAAAACCAAGAGAACAAAGCAAATTTGATGATAAAAGTAAATTAGAAAGTTGTTTAAAATGACATGCCCTATCTGAATCATGAACGTTTAATTTTGACTAGACTGTCCCTTTAATAATAGAACAGAGGTCCTTCCTATGCTGACGTATAAGCATTATATTTTGTATTACTGTTTTATTACTCTTTGCTTGTCATGTTTTGCTCTTTGAACCTCAATAAAAAAATATAAATAAAAACATCTTTGGGATTTTTTGTAATGTAGGAGTCTCTTTCACATATAGAACCCTGCTTGGTGATATAAGGTAACATTTGTGTTTCTGAATTTATTTGAGGGACCTCATTGACTGGAGGGCTTTAGATACTCAGGCCCAGAGTGTAGATTTGTATAAATAAAAACTTTCAAATCTACTAATATCAATTTTACTTCAATCTCTTAGTATCCTTTGTTGAAAAGCAAGTTAGTAGGCTCAGGAGTGGGCACATGTCTGGAGCACTATATGACAGCAGTTTTGCAAAAATGATTTTAATAATGTTTTACATTGTGCAAATTCTGCAGCAATCTAGTGCTCAAAAGCATTCTTGTAAAACTGCTGTCATTCTCCAGACACTTGTACATACCTACCTAGGTATCTCTTCAACAAAAAATACCAAGAGACCAAAGTAAATTTGATAACAGAAGTGAAGTGCTATCTGAAAGGGACAGTCTACTCCAGAATTTTTATTGTTTCAAAAGATAGATAATCCCTTTATTACCCATTCCCCAGTTCTGCATAACCAACACTGTTATATTAAAGGGACATAATACTCATATGCTAAATCACTTGAAACTGATGCAGTATAACTGTAAAAAGCTGACAGGAAAATATCACCTGAGCATCTCTATGTAAAAAAGGAAGATATTTTACCTCACAATCTCCTCAGCTCAGCAGAGTTCTGTGTAAAAAGTTATACTCTACTGCTGCCCAGCTGCAGGCAAAAAAAATTGAAGAAATGAACAGCAGCCAATCAGCATCAGCAGTGCTGAGGTCATGAACTCTTTTACTGTGATCTCATGAGATTTCACTTAACTCTCATGATATTTCATAGTAAACTTCCTTACACTGAATAGGGAAATAACATGTGTGCACGAAGCTCACTCCCTTGCCTGTCCTGGGACAGACATACTGATTTGCTGCTTAAAGTCTTTCACAATGGGATGTGAATACTTAAGACATTTGGAGGTAAAATATGTTTCTTTTTTACATAGAGATGCTCAGGTGATATTTTCTAGTCAGCTTTTTACAGCTATGCTGCATCACTTTCAAGTGTTTCAACATTTGGGTATCATGGCTCTTTCATCACAGAGGTAAAAAGTGTATCTAAGCCTCTGCAGACAGCCTCCTTATCTCAGTTCTTTTGACAGATTTTAGCAAATCAGTGCTGACTCCAAGGTAACCCCACGAGAGTGAGCACCATGGTATCTATATGGCACACATGAACTAGCACTGTCTAGCCGTAAAAACTGTCAAAATGCACTTAGATAAGAGGCAGCCTTCAAGGACCTAGAAATTAGCATATTAGCCTACCTCGATTTAGCTTTCAACAAAGAATAACAAGGGAACAAAGCAAAGTTGATGAGTAAAAGTAAAATTGGAAAGTTGTTAAAAATTGCATGCCCTATCTGAACCAATAATGTTTCATTTTAACTAGACTGTCCCTTTAACAAAAAAGCCAAAATAATGGTCATGGCTTTTTTACCTTGGACGTGAGAAATGAATGAAAAAAACTAGTGGATTGTGTAAAATCCTTTGTAGCCTGATAATAAAATCGTTAACGGGACAGGCTACACCTTACTTATCTTAAAGTCTTACCTTAGATTAAAGGGACATGAAACCCACAATTTTTTTCATGATTCAGATAGAGAATATAATTTTAAACCGCTTTCTAATTTACTTCTATTGTTTAATTTGCTTCCTTCTCTTGTTATCCTTTGCTGAAATGTTTATCTAGTTAAGCTCATGAGCAGCAGAGAACCTAGGTTCTAACTGTAGTTTGGTGGCTGCATATATATATATCGATTGTGATTGGCTCACCCATGTGTTCAGTTAGAAACCAATAGTGCATTGCTGCTCCTACAACAAATGATACCAAGAGAATGAAGCAAATTTGATAATAGAAGTAAATTAGAAAGTTGTTTAAAATTGTATTCTCTATCTCTGATTCATGAGAGAAAATTTTGGGGTTTCATGTCCCTTTAAGCTACAAATATCCCCCTGTACCCTTTCTATATCATGCAGCAGAAACTGTAAAAAACATTTTTTAAATGTATATTGTTTCTGGCCACTTTGAAATGGCTGCCGAGCTCAACCCACTGATGACTTCACAATCTGGACTGCATTAAATGCTTACTGGTTACAAAAGACTCACTAGTTGGATTAAACAGACTGCCAATGCTATTCAGCAGAGTGCCTAGATGCAGCACAGATTGTGATGTCATCAGTGGGTGGAGCTTGGACGCCATTTCAAAGTGGCCAGAAACAATATTCATTTTAAAATAACTTTTTTACCGTTCCTGCTGCATGATATAGAAAGGGTGCAGGAGGCTATTTTCAGCTTAAGCAAAGGTGAGACTTTAAAATGACTAAGTTGCAGACTGTCCCTTTAAGGCTCTAGCTACATCCAAATGATAAAAAATACTTTCCTTAGAGTTCTGAAGATTAAGACAAAGAGAAGGCACCAACATTATTCTTTTGTTGTTGTCTGAGGAAGCTAAAAATCTAATTTAGTTCTTAAAACCGCCTTATCTCAATGAAAAACGAGACATTGAAAAGAAATTGGCTTAATAACTGATTTCAATCTGACTAAAGCTTGAAAAAAAATCTGAACATCAGGGCCTCCATTACATATGCAGCGTCGCCCGCAAAAGCCGGCGACACCGGTATTTGCGCGATTTTTGGTATCTCATATACGGCGTAACATAGAAGTTATGATCGTATATTTCACCCGTCGCCCGCAATATTTACTCCCATAAGCTAACATGGGGCAGCGTCGTAAATCGGTATCCAATATCCAGCATAAAGAGTTACGTGGTGAAAATGGAGAAATCTTACTCCATTTTTACCTCGTCATAAAAAGCAGCCGTAGCAAGCCTTGCGCTTAGTATGGGAGCACTGTAACTCCCTAAAATTCCTTCCAAAAAAACCCTAACACCTAACGCATGCGCAATGTCTATCTACCTGTCAACCGCAATCCCATACCGCAATAACTAATAAAGTGTATTAACCCCTAAACCGCCATAGCCCACAACGCAAGTAATAACTACATTATTAACCCCTAAACCGCCATAGCCCACAACGCAAGTAATAACTACATTATTAACCCCTAAACCACCACAGCTCACATAGCCTATTAAATGTATTAACCCCTAATCTGCCCCCGCCAACATCGCCGCCACTATAATACAGTTATTAACCCCTAAACCTAAGTCTAACCCTAACACCTCCCTAACTTAAATATTATTTAAATAAATCAAAATTAAAGGATTTATTTTTATTGTACATGCAACTTTGTATTTATTTTAACTAAGTACATAGTTATTAAATAGTTATTAACTATTTAATAACTACCTAGCTAAAATAAATACAAATATACCTGTAAAATAAATCCTAACCTAAGTTACAATTACACCTAACACTACACTATCATTAAATAAATTAAAATAATTAAAGGATTACTTTCTGTTATAATTTTTAAGCTAAACAACTAACATATTAAAGTTAATAAACATTAATTAAAACCTACTGACCTATATTTTCTCCAAAACGAAGTTTCATAACATTCTAAAAGTTATATATTTTATTCGCAGATGATGTCACGTTATCCTGCCCACTATTTCAGCACTGCGTGTTCAAAATACTTAAACCAATAACTTTGTGTTTAAAGCGCCATTTTGAAACCTAGGTATTGTAAACGGATTGGTACAGAGCAAAGGATACCCACGGAGTGGGTTTGGAAAACAATTAAATTTGCAGACAAGATTTCTGATATACGATAGAGATATGTTAATGAAATGCTATTGATAAAAAGCGTATTTGGGGTAGTTAGTTAGTAACAGGCATAGAAAATATTTAATTACAGTGGCCCTTTAAATACAATTACCAACAATTACCTACAATTAACTAAAATGAACTAAAGAAACAAACACTAAATTACAGAAAATAAAAAATACATTACAAGAATTTTAAACTAATTACACCTAATCTATTCTAAATCCCCCCAAAATAATAAAATTCCCTACCCTATACTAAATTACAAATAGCCCTTAAAAGGGCTTTTTGCGGGGCATTTCCCCAAAGTAATCAGCTCTTTTACCTGAAAAAAAAAAAGGAAATAGAACCCCCCCAACACACACCCCTACTCTAAAACCCACCCAAACCCCCCTTAAAAAAAACTAACACTAACCCCCTGAAGATCACCCTACCTTGAGCCGTCTTCACCCAGCCGGGCCGAAGTCTTCATCCAATCCGGGCGATGTGGTCCTCCAGACGGTCCGAAGTCTTCATCCAATCCGGCCAGAAGAGGTCCTCCAGACGGGCAGAAGTCTTCATCCAAGCGGCATCTTCTATCTTCTTCCATCCAACGAGGAGCGGCTCCATCTTGAAGACATCCGACGCGGAGCATCCTTCCTGCATAACGACTACCCGACGAATGGCTTGTCCTTTAAATGACGTCATCCAAGATGGCGTCCCTCGAATTCAGATTGGCTGATAGGATTCTATCAGCCAATCGGAATTAAGGTAGGAAAAATCCGATTGGCTGATGCAATCAGCCAATCGGATTGAATTCACATTCTATTGGCTGTTCTAATAAATAGGCAGATTGCGTTATGGGGGGTTGTCGGTCTAGGGGTTAATACATTTATTATTAGGAGTGAGAGGGGGGATTGCGGATATTAGGGTTATACATGTTGGGCTTATTTTGGGGAGGCGTGTTAGACACTTACGGGAGATTTAGATTTTCATAACTTTTCTTAGGCGCTGACAGTTTCTAAAGTGCCGTAAGTCACTGGCGACTCCAGAAATTTACGCTTATTTCTGGACATCGCTAGTTTATTCGACTTACGGCACTTAGAAAATGCCGGCGCCCTATATGTAATACCCCGATGTGTGAGGTGAGATTTCCACGCTTGCTCCGAAACCTGCGCCGTATATTTGATCGCGCCCCAGGAAATTTAGCAATTTTTTTTATGGTATAAAGGCAAAAGAACAGAAAACTGAAACTTTAAAAAGCTAGCAGATAAAACCTTGTCTAAATCTAAACACACTTGCAAAAATTGCAGAATTCTGTGAATTCTGAAAGAAAGCCAATTAAAAAATGTGTTTTTAACATCAAGAAATACATTTTTTCCAAATTTTGTGATAGATCTTCCTCAAGGTAAGATTCCTAGCCTGAATTAAAGTATTTATTATAGACTGATAAACCTCACTGTTTCAATATTATGTGTTCGATCTTTAAAGGGACACTAAATCCAAAAAAAATTATTTTATGATTCAGGTAGGGAATACAATTTTAAACAACTTTCTAATTTACTTCTATTATCTAATTTGCTTAATTCTTTAGATATCCTTTGCTGAAGAAATAGCAATGCTCATGGGTAAGCCAATCACACGAGTCATCTATGTGCAGCCACCAATCTGCAGCTACTGAGCCTATCTAGATATGCTTTTTAGCAAATTATATCAAGAGAATGAAACAAAATATATAATAGAAGTAAATTAGAAAGTTTTTTAAAATTGCATTCTCTTTCTAAATCTTTAAATTAAAAATGTGGGTTTTGTGTCCCTTTAAGCCAACAAGTTGAGAGTCGAGATTTTGATGATAAAATGGAACTTGAAATAGAGGGTCGTGAGCCATGAGGTCTATCTCTAGAAGACCCCACTGCCAGAATATCTGATTAAAGACATCCAAGTGAAGAGACCATTCCTCTGGGAGAAGGGATTGTTGACCAAAATAATCTGCTTCCCAGAAGTTCACACCTGGAAAAGGAATCACAGAAATTATGCAACAATGTTTTTCTTGCCATTGGAGAACTGTGACACCTTCTTCATTGCTAGAGAACTGCAAGATCCTCCTAGAAGATTTATATATGCCATTGCCTTGTTATTGTCTTATTGAAAATGCAAGTAAGACTCTTCCTACAGAAAAAGCCAGGTAATGAAGAGCCCTGAAGAGTTCTAATACATTTATTGGAAACCATTCGCTTCCCTGTACTCTCCTGGACCCCCATATTGTGTCCCAACCTATGAGACTTGCACTTGTCATTATTATAGACAAGAATGGACCAAGAAAGGAAGCCCCCAGATAAATGGGCTGGAAAGTTATCCACCACAACATAGACCACCTTGTTAAAGGATCTAATAGAATCCTTTGAGAAAGATTATTGTAATCCTTGTACCATTGACTCAGCACGCAAAGTTGAAGCTGTCTCATATGAAACCAAGCAAATGGGATGGCATCTGATGAAGCAATCATCAGATCTAGTACTTCCATACAGAGCACTACCAAAGGATTTTGAATCTACTGAAGCTTTGTATAAGTTGATTGTAAATTTAGCTTCCCTTGAACTGTTAAAGAGAGAGTCATCCAGAGTCTATAACTCCCAGTCTATGACTCCCAAGAAACACACCCTTGTTTGAGGAGACATAATTCTTTGGAGAATGTATTCTCCCTCCATGTTGCTGAAGAAACATCAAATGTTTGCTTGTATAAGAAATTGCTAAATGTAAAGTTGGAGCTTGATCAATGATATTGTCCAGGGAAGTGGCTACAGAAATGTGTGAGCTATGATTACAGACAAGAAGGTTTCCAGAACCCATGAGAAAATTCTGGGACATGTAGCCAGATCAAACGGTAAAGCCATAAACTGGAAATGCTTATACAGACAAGCAAATTTTAGAAACTGATAATGGTCCTTATGGATGGGGATTTAAAGATAGGCATCTGTGTTGTTCGGAAAAACAAATTTGGAATCCAGGGAGGGATCCAAACAATAGGGGTGCGCTAAAAGAAAAGTGTGAATCAGTCACTGCACAAACCGTCAGTTTGATGATTGGATCGATATTGCCAAATGGCTCCTATGAGACAAGAAGGGTGGAGTGAATGCAGCTCCGTGGTGGTTGTTGTTCCGTTGATGGCAGCTCCTCTGATCCTCGGTGTGGGGATTCTGTAGAATTAAAGTTGAATTAATGTTGTTCAGCTGTTTGATGAACTGAAATGATCCACAAAGTTCTTTTAAATCATCTTAATTATTTCTGAGCCCTGACACCTGAGCTGCTTTCTGTCTGCTGAGCTCTTCCTGACTGCTGATAACTAAAAGCACTTCCTGGGGCATCAGCCCCCTTCCTGTTATCTGACCCTTATGCATCTGCATTACAGGCTCAGCTCAGCACATTTCTCCTTTTCTAAACAAAACAAACAGCAACACAAACATTCATAATTAGCAATAGAACAAGTTTTCTCAAAAACAAGATGTCTACATTTTTTGGCATGACAATCAACCTAGAACAACTAAACTAAGTATAACACAAAATGCAGTAGCAATGAGTTAGTGTCAAATGCAGTTAACATTCTTCAATGAGTCTTTGTAGCCTTCTGACAGCTCTACTACATGAAGTATGTTGGCCCCCTTGTGAGGGCTATTGTAGTGTTCCTTCTGGATACTGTACTAGGGCAGGGATGTCCTCTGTACAGTCAGTATCCTCAAAAGATGACTCTTCATCGGGTTCATTTACCAGAAATGTATCCCGATCAATTACATTCTGTTGCAGTTCAGGACAAGCCTTATCTGAATCCTCAGCATTGTTTAACCAATCCATGTCCAATGATTGTGTTCGGTTCAGAGAATGATTTTGTATCTTTAATAAATGTTTCTGATTACATCTCAAAACCATTCCCTGCTTTGTCTTTACTTTAATCTTTACGCAGCTCTACAGCTTCATTCATTCAGCGTTGACATGTCCAGACCTTTACGGTGTCCCCAATATCCAGCATTTTTACATTCTTTGCACTTCCAGTAGGGTCAGAAGCTGCTCCTTCTGACCCCACTGGAAGCAAGTGAGTGAGTGACATTATCTCAGTCACATGATGCTGAAGTCCAGTGCAGGTGCTCTAAACTTACAAGGTACTGGGAGTGAGTCTACCAGTTAGATGGGGGAGGGTTAAAGAGCTGTTTTGGGAGGGGTCAGGGAGGTGGGAAGGTAAGTTGTTAATCCTACACTAAAGAAAATAATTATAATTAAAAACAAAATAAAAAGTAAAAAAAGGTCTAAAACTGCATACTGGCAAACTGTCGGCAGTACTTAAGATGGAGTGACCAGTGGGGGTTGGAGGAGGGAAGAGAGCTGTTTGGGAGGGATCAGGGGTGGGAAGTGTCAGGTGGGAGAGTAAGCTCGACACTAAAGCTAAAATTTACCTTACAAGCTACCTGATTAACCCTTTCACTGCCAGGAATAATAGAAGTGTGGTGCACAGCTGCAATTAGCGGCCTTCTAATTACCAAAAAGAAATAGCAAAGCCATATATGTCTGCTATTTCTGAACAAAGTTTGTGAAAAATATTTATTTTATTTGATCGCATTTGGCGGTGAAATTAAATATATCAAAATGGGCCTATATTTAACAAAGTGCGAGCGGACATGATACGCTGTCTGCATTTATCATTGCACAAGCAGTTCTTGTGAACTGCTGGTGCAATGCCGCCCCCTGCAGATTCGTGGCCAATTGGCCGATAGCAGGGGGTGTCAATCAACTTGATCATATTCGATCGGGTTGAATTCAGTCCGCGGCCTCAGAGCAGGCGGACAAGTTATGGAGCAGCTCCTTGGGCTGTCTACTAAATATATATATAGTTTTGAAAGATAAATAATAATAAAAAAAAAACAAGGCTCTATTTCTGTTTCAATGGAATGATGGCAAAAATGCTCTGTTATTTTTGGGGAAGTTTTAGTCTGAAATGCCCACTCAGCCCACTGATCATGATCTGGGCTGAAATCATAATCTGGGCTGCATATGACATCCAATCACAAAAGGCTCACTAGTTGGATTCAACAGACTGTCAATGCTATTCAGCAGAGTAACTAGATGCAGCCCGGGTCATGATGTCATCAGTGGGCTGAGCTTGGCAGCAATTTTAAACTGGTTAAAAACACTATTCATTTTAAAATAACTTTTTTACTGTTACTGCTGCATGGTATAGAAAATGTTCGTTTTTGCAGCACAAACGAAGCACAAACGAATGGGGTGCCAACTTCACATAGGTGCTAGATAGAATGATGCATAAAAAAAAAGATTAGTCTGAGAATAACATGTAGATATATTTTTAAAATTTCATTAGCTATTTAAATAGTGACAAAATAAGTGTAAAGTTTTAGTTTCTATAAAACAATGGGATAACTTGTTACCTTTTCTGCTGCAATTATAAATAGGTCACTAGAGTGTGCAGCTAATGGCTGTGTGGAATATAACAGTGTACTGCACTTCTATTTCTAGAGGAAGAACTTTTCTTCACTGTCTGCAATGAGATTGTTTTTGGGAAAAAAAAAAGTGCAGGTCATTTTCAAATAAAATTCAATTTGAATTAGACAGTTACTCCAAAGCACCAGCTCAACTGCAATGTGTTGATTAATTGGAGAGTAAAGCAGTTTTGAAAATGTTTTAAATAAATATGTAAACAAACTTTGTGAACACTTTTCAGGAGTTATTATTCAGCTCCCAATATAAAAACAGCAGACTTGATATCGGCTACCAGGTAAAGCAAATTCTAGAATTGAATCCAGAACTGCTTCAATAAAAAAGGGTATTTATCCGGACATATGTATTGTGCTTTTATTATGTTTTAAACATTTTAAATAAATACCCTTTTTTATCGAATCGGTTCAGAATTCAATTATAGAATTGGCTTTACCTGGTAGCCGATATCAGGTCTGCTGTTATATTGGGGGCTGATTCTGAATAATAACTCCTGAAAAGTGTGAGTACGTGTTCACAAAGTTTTGTATAATTTATTATACACAGTATCACACTAGGTTATAGTTCTTTATTTCCTGACACGCGACACACTGATACACCCCAGGAGAACTAATCCACTTAAAACACGGGCGAGAGCTGAGCCTGACAGCTTTGTGTTTCAGGATCGTGCAATACTTGAGCTTAAAGGGACAGTATACACTCATTTTCATATAACTGCATGTAATAGACACTACTATAAAGAATAAGATGCACAGATACTGATATAAAAATCCAGTATAAAACTGTTTAAAAACGTACTTAGAAGCTGTCAGTTTGGCTCTGTTGAAAAGGTAGCTGGAAAGCCCACTGCAAGTGGCAAATAAGACCCTCCCCCCCTCCCCCTTCTTTTGCATATGAAAAGACCCTTTACACAAACAGGAGCAAGCTGGAGTAGGTAGTCGAGCGTATTCACATAAAACTTTGGGGCTTGGTTAGGAGTCTGAAAATCAGAGCAATGTTATTTAAAAATAAGCAAAACTATACATTAATTTAAAAAAAAAAACTTTATGGGCTATATAAATAGATTATCTACAAAACATTTATGCAAAGAAAAAATGAGTGTATAATGTCCCTTTAACCCCCAAAGAGTGAAAAATATATACCCTAACATATTGGGCAGGTGCTGGAGGGGCTGTGGACAGGTGGGCTCCATGCTACATGTCTGGTGTAAAAAAAAAGTAATTAATAGTAAATGTACTTACTAATGCCTTAAAAATATTTTGCAAGTCTTTGCTCCCTTTTGAAAATATTTCACTGACATTGGAATGGGATGTTTCCATGTAATAGTTGATAAAGGTTTGAATGTACAGTGCAACCACAGTACAATGGATTATCTTAATGATCATCTGTGAAGAGTAACAAACAACTTTATTAATATAATTCTCATCTGTGCAGAGTAACAAATAGCTTTATTAATACAAGTATCATCTGTGCAGAGTAACAAACAGCTTTATTATTATATTTCTAATCTGTGCAGAGTAACAAACAGCTTTATTAATATAATGCTCATCTGTGCAGAGTAACAAACAGCTTTATTAATATAATGCTCATCTGTGCAGAGTAACAAACAGCTTTATTAATATAATGCTCAACTGTGCAGAGTAACAAACATCTTTATTAATATAATTCTAATCTGTGCAGAGTAACAAACAGCTTTATTAATATAATGCTCATCTGTGCAGAGTAACAAACAGCTTTATTAATATAATTCTCATCTGTGCAGAGTAACAAACAGCTTTATTAATATAATGCTCAACTGTGCAGAGTAACAAACATCTTTATTAATATAATTCTCATCTGTGCAGAGTAACAAACAGCTTTATTAATAATATTATCATCTGTGCAGAGTAACAAACAGCTTTATTATTATATTTCTAATCTGTGCAGAGTAACAAACAGCTTTATTAATATAATGCTCATCTGTGCAGAGTAACAAACAGCTTTATTAATATAATGCTCAACTGTGCAGAGTAACAAACATCTTTATTAATATAATTCTCATCTGTGCAGAGTAACAAACAGCTTTATTAATAATATTATCATCTGTGCAGAGTAACAAACAGCTTTATTATTATATTTCTAATCTGTGCAGAGTAACAAACAGCTTTATTAATATAATGCTCATCTGTGCAGAGTAACAAACAGCTTTATTAATATAATTCTCATCTGTGCAGAGTAGCAAACAGCTTTATTAATATAATTATCATCTGTGCAGAGTAACAAACAGCTTTATTATTATATTTCTAATCTGTGCAGAGTAACAAACAGCTTTACTAATATAATGCTCATCTGTGCAGAGTAACAAACAGCTTTATTAATATAATTCTCATCTGTGCAGAGTAGCAAACATCTTTATTAATATAATTCTCATCTGTGCAGAGTAACAAACAGCTTTATTAATAATATTATCATCTGTGCAGAGTAACAAACAGCTTTATTATTATATTTCTAATCTGTGCAGAGTAACAAACAGCTTTATTAATATAATGCTCATCTGTGCAGAGTAACAAACAGCTTTATTAATATAATTCTCATCTGTGCAGAGTAGCAAACAGCTTTATTAATATAATTATCATCTGTGCAGAGTAACAAACAGCTTTACTAATATAATGCTCATCTGTGCAGAGTAACAAACAGCTTTATTAATATAATTCTCATCTGTGCAGAGTAGCAAACAGCTTTATTAATATAATTATCATCTGTGCAGAGTAACAAACAGCTTTATTATTATAATTCTCATCTGTGCAGAGTAACAAACAGCCTTATTAATATAATTCTCATCTGTGCAGAGTAACAAACAGCTTTATTAATATAATTCTCATCTGTGCAGAGTAACAAACAGCTTTATTAATTAAAGGCTAGATTAAGAGTTTTGCGTTATGAGTAAAAAAGCAATGTTAAGGCTCATAACGCTGCTTTTTCACTATCAGCCAATAGAATGCAAGCTCAATCCTAATGGCTGATTGGATCAGCCAATAGGATTGAAGTCAATTCTATTGGCTGATTGCATCAGCTAATAGGAATTTTTCACCTTTAATTCCGATTAGCTGATAGAATTCTATCAGCCAATCGGAATTCAAGGGATGCCATCTTGGATGACGTCATTTAAAGGAACATTCATTCAGGAAGAAAATATCGAAAGAAGAGAATGCTCCACGCCGGGTGTCTTGAAGATGGAGCCGCTCCGCGCCGGATGGATGAAGATAGAAGATGCCATCTGGATGAAGACTTCTGCCCGTCTGGAGGAACACTTCTGCCGGCTTGGATGAAGACTTCTCCCGGTTTCGTTGAGGACCTCTTGCCGCTTCGCTGAGGACTTCTCCCGGCTTCGTTGAGGATGGATGTCGGCTCTTCAAAACTGTAAGTGGGTCTTCAGGGGTTAGTGTTAGGTTTTTTTAAGGGTTTATTGGGTGGGTTTTAGTTTTAGATTAGGGTTTGGGCAGCAATAGAGCAAAATGCCCTTTTAAGGGCAATGCCCATCCAAATGCCCTTTTCAGGGCAATGGGGAGCTTAGGTTTTTTTAGTTAGTATTTTATTTGGGCGGTTGGTTGTGTGGGTGGTGGGTTTTACTGTTGGGGGGGTTGTTTGTATTTTTTTTACAGGTAAAAGAGCTGATTTCTTTGGGGCAATGCCCCGCAAAAGGCCCTTTTAAGGGCTATTGGTAGTTTATTGTAGGCTATGTTTTTTTTTATTTTGTGGGGGCTTTTTTATTTTGATAGGGCTATTAGATTAGGTGTAATTAGTTTAAATATTTGATCATTTGGTTTTTATTTTGTGTAATTTAGTGGGGGGGGGGTGTAATTTAGGTAATTTTATTTAATTTATGTAATTTATTTAATTGTTGTATAATGTTAGGTGTTAGTGTAACTCAGGTTAGGTTTTATTTTTCAGGTGAATTTGTATTTATTTTAGCTAGGTAGTTAGTAAATAGTTAATACCTATTTAGTAACTATTCTACCTAGTTAAAATAAATACAAACTTGCCTGTAAAATAAAAATAAACCCTAAGCTAGCTACAATGTAACTATTAGTTATATTGTAGCTGGCTTAGGGTTTATTTTACAGGTATTTCGTTTTAAATAGGAATTATTTAGGTAATGATAGGAATTTTTATTTAGATTTATCTGAATTATATTTAAGTTAGGGGGTGTTAGGGTTAGGGTTAGACTTAGGTTTAGGGGTTATTAAATTTAGTATAGTGGTGGCGACGTTAGGGGCGGAAGATTAGGCGTTAATAATATTTAACTAGTGTTTGCGATGCGGGAGTGTGGCAGTTTAGGGGTTGATATGTTTATTTTAGTGGTGGCGATGTCCGGAGTGGCAGATTAGGGGTTAATAAGTGTAGGTAGGTTGCGGCGACATTAGGGGTGGCAGATTAGGGGTTAATAAATGTAATGTAGCCGTCTGCGATGTTGGGGGCGGCAGATTAGGGGTTAATAAGTATAATGTAGGTTTTGGCGATGTCCGGAGCGGCAGATTAGGGGTTAATAAATATAATGTAGGTGTTGGCGATGTTGGGGGCGGCAGATTAGGGGTTAATAAGTGTAAGATTAAGGGTGTTTAGACTAAATTTTGTTTTGCCATAGGAATCAATAGGGCTGCGTTACGGAGCTTTACGCTGCTTTATTGCAGATGTTAGGCTTTTTTTCAGCCGGCTCTCCCCATTGATGTCTGTGGGGAAATCGTGGACGAGCACGTACAACCAGCTCACCGCTGACTTAAGCAGCGCTGGTATTGGAGTGCAGTATGAAGCACAATTTTACTCTACGCTCACTTCTTGCCTAATAACGCCGGGTTTCTGAAAACCTGTAATACTGTTGGTAAGTGAGCGGTGACAATAATGTGCAAGATAGCACCGCACCCCTCATAACGCAAAACTCGTAATCTAGCCGATAATTCTCATCTGTGCAGAGTAACAAACAGCTTTATTAATATCATTCTTATCTGTGCAGAGTAACAAACAGCTTTATTAATATCATTCTCATCTGTGCAGAGTAACAAACAGCTTTATTATTATAATTCTCATCTGTGCAGAGTAACAAACAGCTTTATTAATATATTTCTCATCTGTGCAGAGTAACAAACAGCTTTATTATAATTCTCATCTGTGCAGAGTAACAAACAGCTTTATTAATATATTTCTCATCTGTGCAGAGTAACAAACAGCTTTATTAATACAATTATCATCTGTGCAGAGTAACAAGCAGCTTTATTATTATATTTCTCATCTGTGCAGAGTAACAAACAGCTTTATTAATATCATTCTTATCTGTGCAGAGTAACAAACAGCTTTATTAATATAATTCTCATCTGTGCAGAGTAACAAACAGCTTTATTAATATAATTCTAATCTGTGCAGAGTAACAAACAGCTTTATTAATATCATTCTTATCTAGGGTTGCCAGGTGTCTGCGAAAAAAATACCGGACAGATAAGCGGGCGGGGGGTAAAAAAAAGTGTGTCTATATATATATATATACTGTATATACTGGGTGTGTGTATATACACATGCTGCACACCCTGCAGCATGTGTAACTTATAAGTGTTCTGTATTTTAAGGGACAGGTGGCAACCCTAGATGCCACTAAGTTGATCAGCAGTGATCCACCTATAAAATACACTAGCAAAATGTGAAATGCCATAATAAAATAACATCTCACATGTAAAACATGCTCACTCTAAGCAACCAATAGGGACCATTATTAGTAACACTCCCTAGTCGTCTTCCAATCAGGATTTTAATAATAGGCCTGTCGTGGTTCAACATAAACTAACAGCTTACGTATGTGACATGCTTCTCACATAGCAACCAATGGGAACCTCTTTTTAATAACACAGCCTAATCATCATCCAATCAGATGTAAGATCATGGACTTATCACTAACGTCCTAAAAGTGTTATAAGTTAGCACTCAGCACCAGCAAAAATCAAACAAACAAGTATATACTCAGAACTAGCATACCCCACACAAAGACACCTTCACTATGTCAATCTGATCCGCGATCATTCGCGGTGAAAAATATCCCTTAACAGCTGACTAACCTAAGCCACACCCATAGTAGGCGTGGATAGAACATGCGTAACCAAAACAAAACCAAAGCGCACCGTCACCACAGCATATGGCAGCAAAATGGGACAAGTCATCGTCCAGAGCTAGATGACCGAACGAAAACAAAACCAAAATCAATCAGTTACATGTCTATAATAATACAAAAGAGAGCCTCCCATGTAAATTAAACCGTAATAAAGGCATCTAATGGTGGAAAAGCATAACATAGCATTGAAACTATAAACAAACAGCCTAATTCAACATTTCACATAATGGGGCAAGAAATGAATAGTCCCTAGTCATATTCTCTATTCTCTAACCCAGTCAAAAATGGGCATTACCCTAATAATGGGTCACCTGCTAGTAGTGAAAATGAAAAAAGCTATATATGTTTCAGCTATGTCAATAGAGCAGTCAATACTGTAATATATAATCCATGCATGTGTATATAGGACCACGCTAATCGAAAAGTTCCATATCAGGGTGAACCACTAGTGATCAGCAAAGTATAAAGCATCAAAATGTGTCTGCGTGCGTGAAAAACTAACTAAATATACAATTAAAAACAATTAAAAACAAGAGCATATACCAAACTGGCCACTGGTAATCAGCTATACTATATAGTGAGGTATAAATTGAGGTATAAATCAGCTATGCTATATAGTGAGGTATTAATATAGCTCTAACTATGGGCTCATGTGTTTGCATCTAATGTATTTAGTATAGATGTTAATACTACCAAGACCTCTTTAAGTTCAGGGGACACCCCCTCAACTCCAACCCTATTAGTGGAACGTGGAACGTATACTCTCATAGAATCAAAAGATCTAAAGGTCATCACAGCAATCATGGCTGCCCATGACAGAACCACTAATGGACGCAGACCCTCATATGTACTAGTGTCAATATCGAGGCTCAATGTCGGTAGCATTGCCACCCAGAGTGAACATTAAGTCCCCTTGGGCTGAGCCTTCCAAGCTCATAGATCCATCTCATCTCCTTCTTTTGAAGGATCTTCACTCTATCACCTCCTCTTCTCAGTTTAGGGACATGATCTATGTGTCAGGGTGCCAGGAATCAGACTGAGACGAGAAGTGCAAAAATAATCACACCTTTAATAATAGCAAAAAATAATAAAAAGTCCACAAGTCAAATAACAAGCCAGGAGTCAAAACCAGAGATGGTAGTCAGACGAGCCAAGTCAGGAGCAAAAGCGAATAGTCAGACGAGCCGGAATCAGGAACAAGGAAAACAGCAGAGTCAGGAACAAGCCAGGGATCAGGAACCAGGAAGGACGTCAGGCAGCCAGGTAGTACACAGGAACTCTCACAAACAGGTCTGACACAACGCAAAGGCAAAGCATACTGAACAGAGGCCCTTTAAATAATAAGTGATGACATCACAATCCTGACACTGCATCCTGTCTCACATGGATGATGCACACCAGTCTGGCCATAAAAGGAAGTGTAGGAAATGAGCAGCATCCCCCACAATGCACCATAGTTAGGAAGAGAGGTGAGTAAAATGGCTGCCAGCAGCACATGGCAAACAACAGGAAAAAAACCCTGACAGTACCCTCCCCTCAACGACCCCTCCCCCACGGGAGGACAAAAGGCTTATTGGGGAAATGGGCATGGAAGGCACAGAGAAGGGCGGGAGCATGAACATCAGAGGAGGGAACCCAAGAACGCTCTTCTGGACTGTAGCCCCTCCAGTGAACCAAATACTGTACACAGCCCCTGGACATACGAGAGTCAATAATGCTGCTGACCTCATACTCCTCATGGTTGTCAACAAAGATAGGACGGGGACGAGGCAACACAGTGGTAAACCAATGGTAAACCAATGGTTTCAAGAGGGAGACATGAAAAACATTGGAGATGCGCATAGCAGGAGGAAGGTCAAGAGCGTAGGCCACAGGATTAACCCGTCGGAGTATTCGAAAAGGACCAACATAACGGGGAGCCAATTTATTGGAAGGCATACGAAGGTTCAAGTTGCGGGAGGACAGCCAAACTCTCTCACCAACCTGGTAGGAAGGTGCGGGCAGACGCTTACGATCAGCCTGGAACTTTTGGCGCTGCATAGAACGATGAAGGCAATCCTGAATCTGCACCCACGTGGAACGGAGTTGCCGGAGATGCTCCTCCAAAGCCGGAATACCCTGAGACATGAATGAATCGGGCAACAAGGATGGTTGAAACCCATAATTCGCCATGAACAGGGATAACTTGGAGGAAGCATTAATAGCACTATTACGAGCAAACTCTGCCCAAGGTAACAGTTCAGACCAATTATTGTGGTGATCTGAGACATAGCAACGGAGGAACTGTTCCAGAGCTTGATTAGACCGTTCCGCAGCCCCATTGGATTGTGGGTGATATGCCGAGGAGAAGGAAAGCTAGATCCCCATTTGAGCACAAAAGGAACACCAAAATCTGAAGACAAACTGGCTACCCCGGTCCGACACTATCTCCTTGGGTAACCCATGTAAACGGAAGACCTCCCGGGCAAAAATCAAAGCAAGCTCCTGAGCGGTAGGCAGCTTCATAAAGGGAATGCAATGTGACATTTTAGAAAAAGGATAACAGTATTGCCATTGGAAACAGGGAGTTTGACAATGAAGTCCATGGAAAGATGTGTCAAAGGACGCTCACCATTAGCAATAGGTTGAAGAAGACCCACAGGAAGACGTCGAGGAGTCTTTTCTGTGCACAAACTGAGCAGGAGGCAACATACACAGCAATATCAGAAAGAAGACCTGGCCACCAGAATTGTCGAGTGACAGACCAAATCATTTAGTTCTTGCCTGGGTAACCTGCGGCTTAAGGATAGTGGTAAGTGTACAAAAGTTTAGTTTGAAGATTCTCAGTAACAAACACTAACCACTAGGTTTCTCAGGAGGTGCATTGGTTTGTGCAGCCAGGATGTCCTCCCCCAAGGGAGAAGTCAAATTAGTACGTATGGTAGCCAAAATATGGTCAGGAGGTATAACAGGAGTAGGTACAGACTCCTCCTTGGACAGAGGCGAAAATTATTGAGAGAGGGCATCAGCCCCAACATTCTTACTACCAGGCAGGTAGGAGACCACATAACTAAACCAAGACAAAAATAGCGCCCATCTGGCCTGTCGGGGTGACAAACGTTTTGCTTCAGATAGATAAGTTAAATTCTTGTGGTCAGTAAAAATGAGCACTGGCACGCTAGTACCCTCGAGAAGATGCCTCCATTCCTTGAGTGCCAAAATTATGGCCAGTAATTCCATGTCGCCAATTTCATAATTGCATTCCGCTGGAGATAATTTCTTAGAGAAGAAACCACACGGATACAAGGAACCGTCAGGCATAGGACGTTGAGACAAGAGGGCGCCTACTCCAGTCTCAGACGCATCGACCTCAAGAACGAAAGGCAGGACAGGGTTAGGATGAGCCAGAACTGGAGTGGCAGCAAAGGCAGTCTTAAGACTATCAAAGGCCTTAATGGCAGTAGGTGACCAATGGAGTGGATCATTCTCTTTACGGGTCATGTGTGATAGGTTTGACCAAGGAAGAAAAGTTTTTAATAAACTTTCTATAGTAATTGGCGAACCGCAGAACTGCAGATAACTTGTCAGGATCCATGGAGAACCCTGCAACACAGATAACATAACCTAGGAAGGTTACTTGAGCCTGATGCAACTCACATTTCTCGAGTTTACAAAACCGGCCATTCTCACGTAGTCTCTGAAGAACCTGTGTAACATCAGAACGATGAGCCTCAAGTGTGGGTGAGTGTATGAGGATGTTGTCTAAGTACACCACAACACACTGTTGCAACATATCTCATAGGACATCATTAATAAATTCCTGAAAAACAGTAGGAGCATTACATAGGCCAAAGGGCATTACAAGATACTCATAATGCCCGCTCCTGGTGTTAAATGCTGTTTTCCATTCGTGACCCTCCTTAATCCTAACGAGATTGTACGCTCCTCTCAAATCAAGTTTAGTAAAGACCGTAGCTCCCTTGAGGTGGTCAAAGAGTTCCGTAATGAGCGGAATAGGGTAAGCATTCTTAATGGTAAGACGATTAAGACCCCTATAATCGATACATGGTCTTAACTCGCCACCCTTTTTCTGCACAAAGAAGAAGCCAGCCCCTGCAGGAGAGCAGGATTTGCGGATGATTCCCTGCGACAGAGCATCGGCAACATACTCCTCCATAGCACAATTCTCTGCAACAGACAGAGGGTACACCCGGCCCCCAGGAAGAATGGCTCTGGGTTGCAGGTCTATGGCACAATCGTAAGACCGGTGAGGAGGCAACGTACTGGCACGCACCTTGTCAAACACATCTAGGAACTCTCGGTACTCCTCTGGCAATTGAGATACCGAAGAAGTGCACAAGACTTTAACTGGTTTCCAAAGACAAGTGGAAATACATTGCGGGGACCACGACAAAATGTCGGACCTGCGCCAGTCGAGACTGGGATTGTGCTTTTGGAGGGATAACCCAGAACAACCTGAAAATGCGGAGAGTTTATCACCTGGAACTGGAGGGTTTCAAAATGGAGAACACCCACAAGCATTGAACAATGGAGCAGTTTTGTGAGTAACAAGTGCGAGCTGAAGGGGCCTGCCATCAATGGCCTCAATAGCAAGCGGAATGGACCGAGGCAAAACAGGAATGGAGTGCTTTGATACAAAAGCACTGTCAATGAAATAGCCCACAGCACCGGAGTCAACAAGAGCCTGAGTGACTATGGAGGAGTCCACCCAGGAAAGGACAACCGTGACAAAAGGTTTCTCCTTAAGCAATTCCGGGGATGAGGATAAACTGACAGGACCTTAGGTGTGAGCATTTCCCGGCCATGTAGGACAAGACTTCAAAAGGTGGCCCTGTAACCCACAATAGAGGTAAGCCCCTCCCTCCTTCTAAAGGCCCTGTCTTCCACAGAGAGACACGTGAATCCCAACTGCATTGGCTCAGCAGTACATGGTGACTCAGGACCAGGAGGCATGGGAGGAGAGGGAGGCATGGGTGGTAACGAACACGTAGAAGACAATGGAACAGGAGGCTTCCGCAAGCGCTCCTTGAAAGAGGGCCTCTCTCTGATGTCTGATGTCAATTAAGATCAAAAAAGACAACAATGCCTCGAGATCCTCTGGTAAATCTCTGGCAGCAACTTAATCTTTAATCGCATCAGAGAGCCCATGAAAGAAGGCGGCAACAAGGGCTTCATTGTTCCAACCTACCTCTGCGGCAAGCGTACGGAACTCAATAGCATACTGAGCAACAGATCTTGTACCTTGCTGAATGGACATGAGTCGTTTAGCAGCAGAGGAGGAGCGAGCCGGAACATCAAATACCCTTCGAAAGGAGGCCACAAATTCAGGGTAATTTGAAATCACAAGTTTATTAGTCTCCCACAAGGGATTAGCCCAGGCAAGAGCTGTGTCAGAGAGTAACGAGATAAGAAATCCCACCTTAGCTCTGTCAGAGGGAAACGCCTGAGGTAACATCTCAAAGTAAATGCCCACCTGGTTCAAAAACGCTCTGCACTGAATAGGATTGCCTCCATATCGCTAAAGGTAGAGGTGCAGAACCGGACATGCTCCTGGTAGGCATAGGTGCAGCAGCGGAAACAGGAGCAGCCATAACTTGCGGGACACTTAGAGCCAAATGTGCAGTGCGAGTCAGCAGGGTTTGCAGGGCTAGTGCAAATTGATCCAAGCGGTGATCCTGTTCGTCCATCCTGGAAATGATGGCAGGTAAAGGTGGATTATTAACACCATCAGGATTATTGGCCTTTGCGTAATGTCAGGGTGCCAGGAATCAGACTGAGACCAGAAGTGCAAAAATAATCACACCTTTATTAATAGCAAAAATTAATAAAAAGTCCACAAGTCAAATAACAAGCCAGGAGTCAAAACCAGAGCTGGTAGTCAGACGAGCCGAGTCAGGAGCCAAAGCGAATAGTCAGATGAGCCGGAATCAGGAACAAGGAAAACAGCAGAGTCAGGAACAAGCCAGGGGTCAGGAACCAGGAAGGACGTCAGGCAGCCAGGTAATACACAGGAACTCTCACAAACAGGTCTGACACAACGCAAAGGCAAAGCATACTGAACAGAGGCCCTTTAAATAATAAGTGATGACATCACAATCCTGACACTGCATCCTGTCTCACATGGATGATGCACACCAGTCTGGCCATAAAAGAAAGTGTAGGAAATGAGCAGCATCCCCCACAATGCACCATAGTCAGGAAGAGAGGTGAGTAAAATGGCTGCCAGCAGCACATGGCAAACAACAGGAAAAAAACCCTGACACTATGAGACGAAATCTTTAGTCCTTCACTGTCTGACCAGCCTCTAGGAAGTGCCGGGCCACTGGTAGATCAGATTTTTCTTTTTGGATGGCCAACCAGATGCTAGAACGGTGATTTGCCATTCTAGTTCTTGCGTCATCAACCTTTTTTCCTGTGTAAAACTTTCCACAGGGACAGTTAAGAAGATAGACCACATATTGGGGCCCATTTATCAAGCTCCGAACGGAGCTTGTGGGCTCTTGTTTCTGGCGAGTCTTCAGACTCACCAGAAACAGCAGTTATGAAGCAGCGGTCTAAAGAGGCGGACAGGAATCGCCGGAATGAGGCGGACAGGAATCGCCGGAATTCAACCCGATCGAGTATGATCAGGTTGATTGATACCAGAAAGTATATATACCGGAGGATTTTTCTATTCATTCCAAGCTCTGCCTATAGATAAGCTTGTGTTTAATGTTACTAGTGTCACACATAACATAAGTTAATCTATAGGCAGTGGTTTGGGATGAGTAGGAAAAATCCTGGCCCCCTAAAAATGGCCCTGCTCTGGAGCACAGTAAATTTATAGCTCCCACGCAAAATATTTTATTTTTTAATTAAAACAAAAAAGTTACGCTAGAAAATTAAAAAAATACTTGTGCATTAAAAAATCCCATATATAATAACTGTTGTGTTTATTTGTACGGTGTACCCTTACTTTTGATGCAGTTGGACAGTCACAGTTGCAGACTGTGCTTCTGCTCCTGCTCATTTAGGCTCTAGATGTAATTCTGGGGGTGGCCCGCACTGAGCCTGCTGACATGAAAGAGAGTGGGTGCAGAAACCTGGGCCAGACAGCATAAAGGGAAAGGCAAGGCAGGACACGATTTTAGAAGTTGCAGCCCACAAGTCCAAATGGTTAACTTTAGGCTTAGTTTAGGGCCCCTGACTCCAGTCACCCTTTCACCCACTGATGGCGGCCCTGGCTACTGGCCTTGCGGTAATGGTGGGCGGGGCTAAGGGAACCATTGGCACAACAGTCGCACGGATCATGTCAAAATAAATAAAGAGCCACGGACTAGTGAGGCACTCTGTGTGTGTGGTAATAGTGGGCAAGGCTAAGGATACCGGCGGCCCACCGGGCATATGCCCGGTATGCCCTATGGTCAGTCCGGGCCTGCCTAAAACAGCCACACAATGCAAGCTCTCAATCCAACAAACTAGGAACAAGTGAAGGGTGCACAGGCTTATGTAATCACCCGAGACATATACTGGGGTTAACTGCCTGTGACTCTGGGGACAGCACAGCTTCCTGTGAGTGCCAGTGAGCACCCAGGGCTGAGCATGTTGCAGGGTCACAGGATGTGTACCCGGTCCGGTATGAGAGTGCAGTCCCCTTCCGTGTTTTGTATATGTCTGGGGTGATTACATAAACCTGTGCACCTTTAACTTGTTCCCATATATTTCTCATCTGTAATTTACCTCTGAAAATTGTGGATTTTCTAATTATCAGCACTGGAAAAACACTCTGCTGAGCTCATTGCTAACCATGATGTACATATCTGTTCCAATTGGCTTTAACAGATAACAACTGCAAAGCAATATACTTTATACTAACATAATGACTGTGGCTAGCCTTGTAGTCTGCAGATTCAAGCCAGGATTAGCTACTCCAAATAAGGCAAATGGTGGGTGGAGTTTGTTTAAAAACAATTTCCGCAAACAAATGCCTTTGTTTTACAAATCTTTAAACTTAGCTAATATGTTATTCTACAGCAAGACAACAAAAGTATCTTGTCATGATCGGCGTTGTACACACATTATAACCTTCCCAGCACCTCATACATACATAATGTGATTATCACCACACAGCAAAGCCACCAATTGTCTGATTCAATCTGTGTGCGCAGCTGGATGCGCCTCTCTAAAAAACAAGTGTCAATACTCATGTACCTGAAAATGTCAACTAGTGGAGGTGAAACACTATAACAAAAACAATTGCTAGTGTCGATCCTCATGTGTCTCACGATACCAAACAAACATAAGTGGGAAAAACACACTATACGATAAGCACAACCAAATGTGACAAAGGAAATAAATGTGTCCTTATTGAATCACAAATTCCTGTGAAAATTAGATATGCTTCGGTCTTGTCCGCTTTAACGCCAAATGTTGATATGGTTGACAGTATAATAAAACAACACACTGGTGGCACTCAAAAAATGGCAACAGTGCCTTTATTACAGAGCAACGATTCGGGGCTCCTGCCCCTTTATCAAGCTAACATATATGAAGAAAAAACACACATTTATGTACATAGGAAACCAATCACAAACTCAGAGGGAGGGGTCACACACCTGTTAAGGTCTCACATGACCTAACAAATAAGTGAGTAATTCTCACATAGTCAAAATTTTAACCCCTTCAGAACCTCATGTGAAAAAGACTCCATTTAAAAACAGATGCAGCAAGTTGCTATATAAACTATGCTATATGGCTAAATATTTGGCTACATGTAAAATATCCATAGTGTATTGATCAACTAGAACAAAAACAAAAACAAAATGAACAGAGGCCTTAAATAAAAGGAAGTAAATCAAATTCTCTATTCAATCCCTTGGGGTGCATAGTATCTAACTTCCAGATCCATCTGGCCTCCCTATATAGGAGGTCCTTAATCCTATCACCCCCTCTAATCTGTGTAGGGGCCTGGTCTATTACCATGTATCTGAGCTGGTTGATTTGGTGGCCTTTCTCAATGAAATGTGCAGGTACAGGGAGGTTAGAAGTTTTCTCATTTCTAATCGTGGATTTATGTTGGCATATGCGGTCCTTGACCCGTTGGGTCGTCTCGCCAACATATAACAGCCCACATGGGCACTTTAACGCATACACCGCGTGTGTAGAATTACATGTGTAATACCCTTTAATTGAGAATTTTTCCCCTGTGTATGGATGAGAGATGCTACCACCCTTTATGACATTTCTACATTGGCCACAACCTAGGCAGGGGAATCTGCCCTCCTTCGGTTTACCAAGGAATCTCTGATCTCCTCTTCTAGTGGCATCAGAACTAGACATGGCTCTAACCAGCCTTTTACCTATGGTCTTACCCCTACGATAAGCTGCTCTAGGGATAATCTGGAATTCTTCAATTTCTGGACAAGCTTCCTTAAGTAAAGGCCAATTCCTCTTGATAATATTGAACACTTTTTGGCTCATGGTGTTATAAGATGTAACAAAATTCATTATTTTATTAGCAGATATAGTATGTGACTTATGGGGACTTTTAATAGATTGTTCTACTATATCTAATTGCTGACTATCATAACCCCTTTGGATAAATTTATTTTTCATCTCGGCAAATCTGGCTGTTTTCTTTTGGGGGTCTGTGACTATTCTGTCCACCCTCATTAATTGGGATTTTTGGACACTGTCAAACACCTTAGGGGGGTGAAAACTGGTACGATGCAATAAGGTATTGCGGTCTGTGGGCTTCACAAATAAATCAGTAGTTAAGGACCCATTCTGTTTGAGGACAGTAGTGTCCAGAAACTCCACCTTGTGGCAATCATGTTTGCAGCTGAATTTTAGGAAAGGAACAGCATTCTCAATGTTGATCTGGAGATCCCTTAATTTTTCAGGGGGGCCCCGCCACACGATGAACAGATCATCTATGTAGCGGAACCACCCCTGACAATGCTCCTTGAACAAGGGGTCATTGTAAACTACTCTTTCTTCAATGTGGTCCATGACCAAACAGGCATAGGCTGGGGCCACATTGGACCCCATAGCCGTCCCATTCTTTTGCATGTAAAACTGCTTGTCATGAAAAAAGAAGTTATTGGTCAATACCAGGTCCAACAACTGGATAAGCCATTCTTGTTGTTGTTGAATATGTTGGCCATTCTTGGCTAGTGTATTGCTAATACAATTAATCCCCATACTATGCGGTATGACAGTATATAAAGAATTTACATCCCATGTGGAAAGAATAACATCATCTCCCAGTGATTTAAACTTAGAGATACATTCAATGAAGTGACCTGTGTCCCTAATATATGATTTTCCTTGAGTAACCATAGGGGATAAAACCTTATCCAAAAACTGGGCTGTGGGACTAAGCAGGGAGTTTATCCCAGCCACAATGGGTCTCCCTGGGGGATCTACCAAACACTTGTGGACTTTTGGCACCACGTAAAACACAGGCACAATAGGATGATCAAGAAGCAAAAAATCATACAATTTCTTTGTTATCAATTCATTAGTTAAACCCATATCTAACATTCTCTTCAAATCTTGGTGGACACTGTTAGTGGGGTCACAGTCCAGTTTCATATAAGTGGTTTCATCATCAAGCTGTCGCATAATTTCCTTTTTGTACTTGACTGTGTCCATTACAACCACCGCACCGCCCTTATCGGCGGGCTTAATGGTGAGAGTTTTGTTATTTTGTAGGTTTGTGAGTGCTTGGTATAGATTTTTGCTCAAATTGTGTCTATTGTCATCTTTGTGATTACTGATTAATTTCTTAAAGTCGGTGTCCACAAGTTTAATGAAAGTCTCAACAGCCACATTGTTCCCTGAAGGGTTAAAGTAACTTTTTGAGTGCAAACCCAAGGGAGTTAAATCAAAAGCACCTTCATTATGAATGTCCCGTATATATTGTGTAAAGGGCTGTCTATTTGGATTGTTAAAGAATGCCTTAAGACGTAGTCCCCTAAAGAAACGTGTCAGATCTGTCATGATGGAAAATGAGTCAGGAGTGGTGGTGGGGCAAAAAGATAAGCCCATATTCAGTACTGTTACTTCATCTGTAGACAATGCATATGAGGACAAGTTAATTACATTTACCTCTTTAGTTTGGACTTTGTTTTCAGTCGGGTCCCCATTCCTCCTCCTCCTCCGTCTGCCGCCCCTTCTCGTGTTGTACCTCCTCTGTCGTTTGGCCCCATTATTCCCGATAAAAAAGAACTTGATGTGCCTTCACCGGCAACTGATGCATGTGCTGCGCCAGAGCTGTCGGTACTCGTATCACTATCCGTCGCCTTCTGTTGGCGATTCCGTGACGTCATCCATCTTGAGCCTGTTTGCGTCGGACGTCTCCGTGGGCGGGTCCATCTATACACATTACTGGAAGTGTAATCCTGTTCGTCGCGTCGGAACTTCCGTCTTTTCCATTCCTCTATCTCTGCCTTAGTCGAATTAACCCCTTCGACCACCTCCTGGTGAGTACGCTGGAACTCTTCCTCGCCCATCGTGTCCTGTAGCTTATTCTTTTGTGCTTCTATTTTCCCAGACAGCTCCTGCAGTTCACAGTTAGAGAATTCAATGTTAAGAATCATGAGGTCCATGAAATTTTTTTTCAGAATTTGTTGATATTTCGTACAAAACCCTGGGTTCTCTAAGAAGAAGGTGGGTTGGAGGGGGGACCTCATACCTCGGGGGATACGTTTAACTTTATAATACTCATCCAAAGTAGAAAATAGCTGTGAAGTAAGAACAGCGCAGGAGAACCGAGATTCAAGGTAGTAATTTTATTGGTACAAATACAAGACACACAACAATGTGAACAATTCTTTAGTCCAGAAGCAAGGAAGACCACAGCCGGCAGATATGTCTCACTTTTCGTCAAGGAGCTGCACACAGCTTAGGTCACGGTGGGAAGCTTTAAAGAAGGGATTGAAAAAAGCTTCCCACCGTGACCTAAGCTGTGTGCAGCTCCTTGACGAAAAGTGAGACATATCTGCCGGCTGTGGTCTTCCTTGCTTCTGGACTAAAGAATTGTTCACATCATAGATTGTGAAAGGCTCTTTTAAAACCTACCGTTTATAAGTAGGAATTGTTGTGTGTCTTGTATTTGTACCAATAAAATTACTACCTTGAATCTCGGTTCTCTACTTCACAGCTATTTTCTGATCACGTCATATCCAGTGTGGGGAGAGAGACACAGGACGAGAGTGGCTGCATCAGGATCGAGTGGCATAGAACATTAACTGGGGGTGGAAACACCTGTATCCCTCTTTGTTCCACAGAGGAGAAGTCTGTATTTAAGACTTGTGGTAATATCGTAAAGTTGTATGTAAAGCGCTGCTTTCTATTTTTCTTTTTCAGCCAAAGTAGAGGCATGCAGTTGTAAATTCACTCGCCTTTTCATAAGTTTCTCCAACTCCCGCTTTTGTAAATCTTTATCCGGGGCAGTCAGAAATTCCCTTGGTCCCAGGGTCAGGGTAGCAATCCGTGCTGCCTCTTCATCTGTGTAAGAAAAGCTGCCTGTTTCACAGGCCATGGTGTAATTATCTTTAGGCAACTGTTGTATACAAAAAGTAATCCAGAAACAACAATATGAGGTGCTGTATTCCTTGAAAGGGAAAATACTGATATTTAGACAAGCAGGACCAGCACTCACTTAATCCTTAATTTTTCCAGTGATTCGAGTTGGTGCACACCAGGGGGACTCCCCTAACCAAAGTCCAGTGACAAGTATAATAAAACAACACACTGGTGGCACTCAAAAAATGGCAACAGTGCCTTTATTACAGAGCAACGATTCGGGGCTCCTGCCCCTTTATCAAGCTAACATATATGAAGAAAAAACACACATTTATGTACATAGGAGACCAATCACAAACTCAGAGGGAGGGGTCACACACCTGTTAAGGTCTCCCCTGACCTAACAAATGAAGTGACTAATTCTCACATAGTCAAAATTTTAACCCCTTCAGAACCTAATGTGAAAAATACTCCATTTAAAAACAGATGCAGCAAGTTGCTATATAAACTATGCTATATGGCTAAACTCGAATCACTGGAAAAAATTAAGGATTAAGTGAGTGCTGGTCCTGCTTGTCTAGTTATGGTTGACAGTGTCTGATATGGCTGCTGGCTTCTTCCAAGCTCAATCAGGCTCTGATCATAAGAATCTAATAAGAATAACTCTCAAATGGAAGTTCTTATAGTCTCTCTGCATATGCGATACGCTAATGTTTATGTGCTGCTTTGCAGCGGCGATTGCATCTGATATGATCTAATCGGCAGTCATCACATCATCGTGCCGTCATGTCATCCTGCCCTTTTATACACGCACCTCTATTTCTTCACCAATAGTGTCAATCATTGACTTAGGCCTAGATTTAGAGTTGGGCGGTAGCCGTGAAAACCAGCGTTAGAGGCTCCTAACGCTGGTTTTTACCGCCCTCTGGTATTTGGACTCAGTCAGGAAAGGGTCTAACGCTCACTTTCCAGCCGTGACTTTTCCATACCGCAGATCCCCTTACGTCATTTGCGTATCCTATCTTTTCAATGGGATCTTTCTAACGCCGATATTTAGAATAGGGTAGGGCATTTTTTTATTTTGGGGGTCTTTGTTATTTTATTAGGGGGCTTAGAGTAGGTGTAATTAGTTTAAAATTGTTGTAATATTTTTCTAATGTTTGTAAATATTTTTTTATTTTTTGTAACTTAGTTCTTTTTATTTTTTGTACTTTAGTTAGTTTATTTCATTGTATTTATTTGTAGATATTGTATTTAATTAATTTATTGATAGTGTAGTGTTAGGTTTAATTGTAGATAATTGTAGGTATTTTATTTAATTAATTTATTGATCGTGTAGTGTTAGGTTTAATTGTAACTTAGGTTAGGATTTATTTTACAGGTAATTTTGTAATTATTTTAACTATTTTAGCTATTAAATAGTTCTTAACTATTTAATAGCTATTGTACCTGGTTAAAATAAATACAAAGTTACCTGTAAAATAAATATAAATCCTAAAATAGCTATAATATAATTATAATTTATATTGTAGCTATATTAGGGTTTAATTTACAGGTAAGTATTTAGCTTTAAATAGGAATAATTTATTTAATAAGAGTTAATTTATTTCGTTAGATTTAAATTATATTTAACTTAGGGGGGTGTTAGTGTTAGGGTTAGACTTAGCTTTAGGGGTTAATCCATTTATTACAGTAGCGGCGAGATTCGGTTGGCAGATTAGGGGTTAATAAATGAAGTTAGGTGTCGGCGATGTTAGGGAGGGCAGATTAGGGGTTAATACTATTTATTATAGGGTTATTGAGGCGGGAGTGAGGTGGATTAGGGGTTAATAACTTTATTATAGTAGCAGTGCGGTCCGCTCGGCAGATTAGGGGTTAATAAGTGTAGGCAGGTGGAGGCGACATTGAGGGGGCAGATTAGGGGTTAATAAATATAATATAGGGGTCGGTGGTGTTAGGGGCAGCAGATTAGGGGTACATAGGGATAATGTAAGTAGCAGCGGTTTACGGAGCGGCAGATTAGGGGTTAAAAAAAATATGCAGGTGTCAGCGATAGCGGGAGCGGCAGATTAGGGGTTAATAAGTGTAAGGCTAGGGGTGTTTAGACTCGGGGTACATGTTAGGGTGTTAGGTGTAGACGTAGGAAGTGTTTCCCCATAAAAAACAATGGGGCTGCGGTAGGAGCTGAACGCGGCTTTTATGCAGGTGTTAGGTTTTTTTCAGCTCAAACAGCCCCATTGTTTTCTATGGGGGAATCGTGCACGAGCACGTTTTTGAATCTGGCCGCGTCCGTAAGCACCGCTGGTATCGAGAGTTGAAGTTGCGGTAAATATGCTATACGCTCCTTTTTTGGAGCCTAACGCAGCCATTCTGTGAACTCTAAATACCAGCGGTATTTAAAAGGTGCGGCCAGAAAAAAGCACGCGTAGCTAACGCACCCCTTTGGCCGCAGAACTCTAAATCTAGGCGATAGTGAAATAGAATAAATAGAGTTCATAAGAGGAAACAACCTACCAGTGAATAATACGTCACCATGGAGATGTGAACTCACGCTATTGGTTATATGTCGCTGTATAGCTGCGATTGGGTTGACTGACTTTGAACTGGTAAGCTTATTTTCTACACACTGATATTGTTGAAAACAACCTGGACTATTGTATTTATTTTTACTTAGGAGGACCAAAAGAAGATCTTTATAGAAGATTTTTACAGACCATCACATAATTGGATTTATTTAATGGATCATCACATAGAATCAAGTTTGGATTTTTCTTTATCTATTTTTTATTTGCTCATTTTATTCTTCCTTTGTTAGGCGCTCCAACCTTATTCTTATTCCCTTTTCACATACCTCCAATATTCCACCAATAGTACAAAACATTGACATAGTGAAATAGAATGAGTTCATAAGAGGAAACAACCTACCAGCGACTCACGAATGAGGAATGAACCTACGAACATGTGTAGCCAATCCAAGTGTAATCCTGTCAAGAGTTTATTGGCGTACTGATTAACTATTACTATTCACCTGATAAAGCAGTCCTTTGTAGACTGAGAAACTCATGAATTATTAATGTTTTTATTGGTTTTATTAAAATCTATTGGTTTTATATAGATGCCTCCAGCACGACTTCTATCTTTGCCATTTTATTTGATATCCAGTATTTTTGTATGCTGTGACATATCAGGATTAACGTTTACCCAGCAGCTGATATCCAGCCGGGACTGGACTGAGACACTGCAGAGTGAGAACGAAACCTGTTTGCCATTGAGAGCTATTTGAACCGCACGTGAGAGTTCAGCAGGCACATCTTGCACTTTTTTGAAGTGCCATGAAAATTGTGAGTATGATGTAAATAGCTTTTGGTCATTACTAGTCACCAGTGATATTGCACTATTGTGGCGCCTTCTCTTCTTCATCTAATATTACAATTGTCTGATACAGCTGCTAGTCCTCCTGCTGTCATCAAAAAGTAACCTGCTCTCTAATCCTGCAACTCCTCTGTAAATAAAATGCTCCGTTTACATTGGCCCATACTACACCAACCACTTCCATTCCATCCAATTACAGTCAGGAAACCGCCCTCTCCCCGCCTTCTCCTCACCTGCCTATCAATAGGACACATAGGAAGACTGAAGCCTGAGAAACCTCGGGAAAAAACAGTTTGTATCGGAACTATAGTAGAGCTTAGCAGAGTGATTACACTTAAACACCATTCACCTTGGTTTCCAGGATTTTGTATTTAATTTGCGGACGCCAGGGAGCTGCTATTACAATGCTGGAGACTCCAGGAACTTCCGGGAGAGTTGGGATGTCTGTTATTAGAATAACCACACATTCACAAAATTGTTCCCTCACTATTTTTTCACAGAATAATATGAAAATCTTGATATTATTGACTAAAATGTTTTGCATAATCAATGTTAATACAATACGTAACACTTTCTCAACAGAGTTTTAATACTCTGCATGAAAATATACATGGTATATGTAATTTTACTACCGAGCCCGAGTGGACACACTTTTTTTGTTTAAATTTTATAAATTGTGCACATGATTTAGGGTCACAAAGTCCCAGCTACCAGATGCAGACCGCTCCCTACTGTAATAGAAAATGGGGAAATACTTGTCATGAGAAGACAGGGAGGTGTAAGAAATACAAATAAGAAGCAGAAACTGTTAAAAAGAAGACAGGGGGGAGCACAGAGTCAAGAGACGTTCCTTTAATAATATAAATGTAGATAACACGTGACCTGTAGGTGTACATTTCTGAGCCATCTTTAATAAGAGACATGTTTGTGTCAAAGGGTTGCCACCTGTTCCTGAATGATCTGGACAGTTCAGGTTTCCTTGTGTGTGTCCGGGTTTGAAGCTGAGTCAGGCCCGAACATACAAATGTAAGGGTTTGGTGGGAAACAGCCACAGCAAAAAAGGTCTTCAGATATTTCTCTCTTGTGTGTGTTTGTCTTTGTGTGGGAGAGTGTGTTTCTTTGTGTATGTCAGTGTCTTTCAGTGTGTGTGTACCTGTGTGTGAAAGAGTGAGTGTATTTGAGTGTATGTGAGCACGTTATTGTCTGTGTGTGAGAGAGAGTATGTGTGTAAATGTGTTAGAGTGTGTGTATAAGATAGAGAGTGTGAATATCTGTTTATGTTTGTGTGCTATCACACATAGAGGGATATTTATCAAGCTGTCAGCCGCAAATACGCTGGAATTCCGCAGCGTAATTGTGGCGAGCTTGATTCGACCCATTTATCAAATCCTACAGACCGCCAAAAGCTGAAATTTGTGACGTAACATACAATCCGCCGGTCTCAATGCGACAAAGATCGATGGTTACGTCATTACAGATGTTCCAAATACAAATTCGGCACTATCTGACAACTTTTGCAATTTATCAAACTTCTAACCGGTACGCTTGTCACTATTCCGGCCCAGCATACCTGGTTTTCAATCTGCCACCCTGGAGGCCACGGATGCCATAGGAATCAATGGGAGTATGAAAGCAGCAAAAGCTTGTGTTCGATGCTGCCAGATATCCCATTGATTTCTATGGAATAAAACAAATTGCGTTTATACCTAACACCCTAACATAAGCCCCGAGTCTAAACACCCCTAATCTGCCTCCCCGACATTGGCGCCACCTACATAATATTATTAACCATTATCCCGCTGCTCCCCTATTCCATCGCTCCCGGAGCCCACTGCAACTAAATAAATATATTTACCCCTATCCCGCTGCTCCCGGAGCCCACCGCAACTAACTAAAAGTATTAACCCCTATCCCGCTGCTCCCGGACCCCGCCGCAACTGTAATAAAATTATTAACCCCTAAACCACCAGCCCCCCACATCGCCATAAACTAAATTAAGCTATTAACTCCTAAACCTAACAAGCCGCTAACTATACATTAAATATTAACTCATCCCTATCTTATAATAAATTTAAACTTACCTTTAGAATTAAAATAAACTATATTAAACTATTAATTAACCTACCCTAACTATTATACTAAAATTACATTAAACTACACATTAAATTACCTATATTACATATTTAAAAACCTAACCCTATTCAAGTTTAGTGATGTCGCAAACCTAAAATTTTGTGGTCGCGAACAGCGAACAAAAACTTCCGCAAAAGTTCGTGAACGGGCGAACCAGGCGAACCGCCATTGACTTCAATAGGCAGGGAGGCGAATTTTAAAACCCACAGGGACTCTTTCTGGCCACAAAAGTGATGCAAAAGTTGTTTTCAAGGGGACTAACACCTGGACTGTGGCATGCTGAAGGGGGATCCATGGCAAAACTCCCATGGAAAATTACATACAGTTGATGCAGAGTCTGGTTTTAATCCATAAAGGGCATAAATCACCTAAAATTCCTAAATTGTTTGGAATAACGTGCTTTAAAACTTCAGTTATGATGTTGTATCGTTCAGGTAATGTAAGGTTTACGCCCGCTTCACAGTGACAGACCAAACTCCCCGTTTAACGCACCGCAAACAGCAAACAGTCCATTTGCATAACCGCAAACTCCCCATTTGCACAAGGTTGGATACCAAGCTAGCCATGTCCCGTTCCTTGTCCTCACAGATGTCACTGCGTGTGCAATCACTTCCTGGGGTAACAGAAAATGCTCCACCCACAAGATGCTCCTATTATTTTACTGCACTGAGGATGCTGCCTGTATCTGTGTGTCCTGCTCCCTGGCCGGAGAGCACAGGGGACACCAGGTCGAGCTGCTGAATGAGGCTTCTGAGAAGAAGAAAAAGAAACTGAGAAATGTTCTGCAGAAACTGACCACAAAGAGAGAGGAGACTGAGAAAAGAGTCCAGAGTGTGCAGAAGCACAGGAGAGGGGTGCAAGAGAAAGCAGCTGGTGTAACAGAACGACTCACTGCCCTGATTAGGGACATCCGGAAACAGCTGGAAGACCTAGAGAAGCGAGTCCTGAGTGAGATCACCCGGCAGCAGGTGCAGGTTTTACTCACAATCTCTGATCTGATCCAGCAGCTGGGAAAAAGAGAACGACAAGCTAACCAGGAAGATTTGTCACATTGAGGAGCTGTGCAACATGACTGACCCATTAACTGTCCTACAAGAACAGGAATCACACAGAGATGAGATGCTTGGTCGGTCCTCCTACTTCCAAGTTCCAATTTGGGGCACTGCGCGTGCAATCTAATGTGCCACCAGATAGGAGTGGTGTGTTAACTAGTACTATTCTTATCAGTTTAATCCCTGTTACGTGCCCTATCAGGGGACGTGTATATGGCATCGATTTTAGGAACCCAGAGATGATTTTAGGAACCGGGAGATGGAAAAAGATGCTTGGTCAGTCCGGCCACGAGATAGATAGATACATAGATTAGATAGATAGATTAATAGATGCAATAGATACATTATTTGATAGATACGATAGATAGATAGATAGATAGATAGATTTGATAGATAAATAGATAGATTTGATAGATAGATAATTTCCCAGACAGAGAATTACAAGATGGGCAGTCTGGGACTCATGGTAATGTTCCCAGAGTCAGTTGCGGCGCCCGAGGCTCTGATTAGAACAGAGCACTCGGTGTATCTGCCCTCGGCCAAAATCGGAACATTCTTTAGCTTTCTGCCTGTTGGCCAAATGTCCGTCTGCCAAATGTCCGTCTGCCAAATGTCCTTCTGCATTTTGTCAGAGCAATCTACTGTGCCACCAGATAGGAGTGGTGTGTTAACTAGTACTATTCGTATCAGTTTAATCCCTGTTACGTCCCCTATCAGGGGACGTGTATATGGCATGGATTTTAGGAACCGGGAGATGGAAACGATGCTTGGAAACCCAGTACAGGTCGTTCTCCATCAGCCTTTTTATACGAGGGTCCCCGACCTTCAACAGGCAATACAGCATGAAAGACCCCATATGCCATTACTTCCTTTTGCACAATCGAGTACAGGTATGGCATCATTTTTAGGAAGCCGGAGATAATTTTTAGGAACCAGGAGATGGAAAAATATGCTTGGACACTCAGTACAGGTCGTTCTCCTTCAGCCTTTTTATACGAGGGTCCCCGACCCTCAACAGGCATGACAGCATGAAAGACCCCATATGCCATGACTTCCTTTTGCACAATCGAGTACAGGTATGGCATCGATTTTAGGAACTCAGAGAAAATTTTTAGGAACCGAGAGATGGAAAAAGATGCTTGGTCGGTCCGGCCACGAGATAGATAGACACATAGATTAGATAGATAGATCAATAGATACAATAGATACATTTGATGATAGATACGATACATAGATAGATTTGATAGATAAATAGATAGATTTGATAGATAGATAGATAATTTCCCAGACAGAGAATTACAAGACGTGCGGTGTGGGACCCATGGTAAGGTTCCCAGAGGCAGATGCGGCGCCCAAGGTTCTGATTAGAACAGAGCACTCTGGAACGTATCTGCCCTCGGCCGAAATCGGAACATTCTTTAGCTTTCTGTCTGTCGGCCAAATGTCCGTCTGCCAAATGTCCGTCTGCCAAATGTCCTTCTGCATTTTGTCAGAGCACCGCGTGCAATCTACTGTGCCAACAGATATGAGTGGTCTGTCAAGTAGTACTATTCTTATCAGTTTAATACGTGTTACGTCCCCTATCAGGGTACGTGTATATGGCATGGATTTTAGGAACCGGGAGATAGAAAAAGATGCTTGGTCGGTCCGGCCACGAGATTGATAGATTTGATAGATAGATAGATAGATAGATACATAGATTAGATAGATAGATCAATAGATGCAATAGATACATTTGATAGATACGATAGATAGATAGATTTGATAGATAATTTCCCAGACAGAGAATTTTACAAGACGCGCGGTCTGGGACCCATGGTAAGGTTACTTCCTTTTGCACAATCGAGTACAGGTTGGGGATTGCCTTTTGTGCAAAGAAATTTCGGGCGTGTACCTTTCACTGCGGTGTCCCCCCAGGGGACGTGTATATGGCATGGATTTTAGGAACCGGGAGATGGAAAAAGATGCTTGGTCGGTCCTCCTACTTCAAATTAGGGGGACTGCGCGTGCAATCTACTGTGCCACCAGATATGAGTGGTGTGTTAAGTAGTACTATTCTTAGCAGTTTAATCCATGTTATGTGCCTTGTTTTTGGTTTTGGTTTGGGTTTTGAAGCCACAGTGCAGCACCAGAGGCCAGAAAAATTAGGCATCTACACATGCCTGAAAAATTAGGTATTGTTGCAGCCGCTGCTTTTTCAGCGGCCAGAAAAATTGATGTTTGACACTTAGAAAGTGCCCTAAAACATTGCGGCTTGAACCCTAGTTGTTGGCGGATAAGTCACGCAAGTCATCCGGCATTCGAAGATAAAATACAGCAGCGTGTGGACCATTTTAGCCCAAGGCAGCTCATCTCATCAGGCCTTTTTTACTCTAATGTATCGCTCAATGTCAGTCCCTTCGGGATCCATCCCTCATTCATTTTAATAAAAGTGAGGTAATCAAGACTTTTTTGACCTAGGCGACTTCTCTTCTCAGTGACAATACCTCCTGCTGCACTGAAGGTCCTTTCTGACAGGACACTTGAAGCGGGGTAGGCCAGAAGTTCGATTGCAAATTGGGATAGCTCAGGCCACAGGTCAAGCCTGCACACCCAGTAGTGAAGGGGTTCATCGCTCCTCAGAGTGTCGAGATCTGCAGTTAAGGCGAGGTAGTCTGCTACCTGTCGGTTGAGTCGTTCTCTGAGGCTGGATCCCGAAGGGCTGTGGCGATGCATAGGAGTTAAAAAGGTCTGCATCAACAACACGTCTGGAAAGCATCCTGTCCTTGCCGGCGTGGTCGTGGGAGGAGGAGTATTACTTTCACCTCTTCCCCTGTTAGATTCCCGTTGTGCTGTGACATTACCCTTATACGCTGTGTAAAGCATACTTTTTAATTTATTTTTGAACTGCTCCATCCTTTCCAACTTGTGGGAATTCGGTAACATTTCAGTCACTTTATGCTTATACTGGGGGTCTAGTAGCGTGGACACCCAGTACAGTTCGTTCTCCTTCAGCTTTTTTATACTAGAGTCCCTTAACAGGCACGACAGCATGAAAGACCCCATTTGCACAAGGTTGGATGCCGAGCTACTCATGTCCCGTTCCTCGTCCTCACTGATCTCACTGAAGGTATCTTCTTCCCCCCAGCCACGTACAACACCGCGGGTACCAGATAGGTGACAACGAGCACCCTGGGATGCCTGTTGTGCTTGGTCTTCCTCCTCCTCCTCCTCCTCAAAGCCACATTCCTCCTCTGACTCCTCTTCCTCACAATCCTCTTCCTGCGTTGCCGCTGGTCCAGCAAGCGATGCTGATAAGGCTGTTTCTGGTGGTGATGGTGACCACAACTCTTTCTCTTCACGCTCATCTACGGCCTGATCCAGCACTCTTCGCAGGGCACACTCCAGGAAGAAAACAAATGGTATGATGTCGCTAATGGTGCGACTGACTAGGTTTGTCACCTCCTCAAAAGGACGCATGAGCCTACAGGAATTTGCGCATTAGCGTCCAGTAGTGTGGCAAAAAAATTCCCAGCTCCCCAGAGGCTGTCCTAGCACCCCGGTCATACAAATACTCGTTAACGGCTTTTTCTTGTTGGAGCAGGCGGTCAAACATTAGGAGTGTTGAATTCCAACATGTCAGGCTGTCGCAAATCAAGCGCCTCACTGGCAGGTTGTTTCGCCGCTGGATATCTGACATGTGCGCCATGGCCGTGTAGGAACGCCTGAAATGGTCACACACCTTCCTGGCCTGCTTCAGGACGTCCTGTAAGCCTGGGTACTTATGCACAAAGCGTTGTACAATCAGATTACACACATGTGCCATGCACGGCACATGTGTCAACTTGCCCAATTTCAATGCCGCCACCAAATTACTTCCATTGTCAGAAACCACTTTGCCAATCTCCAGTTGGTGCGAAGTCAGCCACTGATCCACCTGTGCGTTCAGGGTGGACAGGAGTGCTGCTGCGGTGTGACTCTCTGCTTTCAGGCAAGTCAACCCCAAGACGGCGTGACACTGCCGTATCCGGGATGTGGAATAGAACCTGGGGAGCTGGGGGGGTGCCGTTGATGTGGAGCAAGACGCAGCAGCAGAAGAGGGCTCAGCAGAGGAGGTTATGAAAGAGTATGGAGTAGGAGGCGTAGAGGAGGTGGCAGCAGGCCTGCCTGCAAGTCGTGGCGGCGTCACCAAATCCTCTGTAGAGCCAGGCATTCCATGCTTGGCAGCCGTCAGCAGGTTTACCCAATGCGCACTGTAGGGGATATACCTGCCCTGACCATGCTTTGCAGACCAGCTATTAGTGGTCAGATGGACCCTTGCCCCAACACTGTGTGCCAGACATGCCATTACTTCCTTTCGCACAATCGAGTACAGGTTGGGGATTGCCTTTTGTGCAAAGAAATTTCGGCCGGGTACCTTCCACTGCGGTGTCCCAATAGCTACAAATTCTTTGAACGCCTCAGACTCCACCAGCTTGTATGGTAAAAGCTGGTGGGCTAACAGTTCAGACAAGTCAGCTGTCAGACGCCGGGCAAGGGGGTGACTTGGTGACATTGGCTTCTTACGCTCAAACATGTCCTTGACAGACACCTGACTGTAGGCAGATGAGCAGGAACTGCTCCGGAAGAGATATGGATTGGCGAATGTTTGAGAGGGGGCAAGGAGCACAGCAGTGGTTGACGTGGCTGAAGATGCTGGACCAGGAGGAGAATGGCGGCTTTGAGTTTGTGTGCTGCTTGTCCTCATGTGTTCATCCCATAGGTGTTTGTGATGTGAGATCATGTGCCTTCGCAAAGCAGTTGTACCTAGGTGGGTGTTGGACTTCCCACAACTCAGTTTCTTTTGGCACAGGTTGCAAATGGCATCGCTGTTGTCAGAGGCAGACACATAAAAAAACACACTGCTGAGCTCTGCGATGACGGCATTCTGGTGGTGACAACAGCATGCGTTGACTGGCGTGCTGTCTGGCTCACCCCGGGTGCCGATGCATGCTGTCTGACTGTGCCACTAGCTCCTTGCGATGACCTCCCCCTGCTTCCAACTCATCTCCTCCTCCTGCTCCTCTCTCCCCATCTGAACTTTCCCCCTGTTCTTCTTCTCTTCTACCGGGCGCCCACGTGACATCCACGTACGCATCGTCATCATCAACCCCTTCACTTGTATCTGACAACTCAACAACGGAAGCAACGGCGGGTACAACATCATCATCATCATCACACCGTGCGTCTTCCATGTCTGTAATGCTGCCTGACTGAGACATATCACAGTTATCTACATCCTCTGTCAATGATGGTTGCGCATCACTCATTTCTTCACACTGAGGTGTACATAACTCCTCTGACAGATCAAATGAGGCGGCTGTGGTGCTAGTGTCGGTGGTGGCGGCAGGCGGGCAAGTGGTAAGTTGAGAGGTGCCCGAAGCTAAGTTGGAGGAGGATGGTGCATCCAGGTTACGAGCGGAAGCTGTAGAAGATTGGGTGTCCTGTGTTATAAAGTCAACTATTTCATCAGAACTTTTTGTGTTCATGGTACGTGGCCTAACACTGGGCATTATTCTATGGCCAAAGGGAATCACAGCACCACGACCACGACGGCCCCTGCGGGTTGGCCTGCCTCTGCCTGTCATTTTTTTTTTCAATTAGTGCTACTATGCGTGCAAGCTACTGTGAGTGGGCACAGTATACGCTGTGAGCCTGACACAAAAAAAACAGACTGATGTTTCACAGTCAAAATAGTTTTTTTATTTTTAAAATGTACACTTACACTAATATTAAACAAGATAATATGAGTGGTGGCACTGGACAAGTGGGCACAGTATACGCTGTGAGCCTGACACAAAAAAGCAGACTTATGTTTCACAGTCAAAACAGTTTTTTTTATTTTTAAAATGAACACTTACACTACTATTAAACAAGATAATGTGAGTGGTGACACTGGACAAGTGGACACAGTATACGCTGTGAGCCTGACACAAAAAAACAGAATGATGTTTCACAGTCAAAATAGTTTTTTTATTTTTAAATGTACACTTACACTACTATTAAACAAGATAATATGAGTGCTGGCACTGGGCAAGTGGGCACAGTATACGCTGTGAGCCTGACACAAAAAAGCAGACTGATGTTTCAGAGTCAAAATAGTTTTTTTATTTTTAAAATGTACACTTACACTACTATAAAACAAGATGATATGAGTGGTGGCACTGGAGAAGTGGGCACAGTATACGCTGTGAGCCTAACACAAAAAAGCAGACTGATGTTTCACAGTCAAAATAGTTTTTTTATTTTTAAAATGTACACTTACACTACTATAAAACAAGATGATATGAGTGGTGGCACTGGAGAAGTGGGCACAGTATACGCTGTGAGCCTGACACAAAAAAGCAGACTGATGTTTCACAGTCAAAATAGTTTTTTTATTTTTAAATGTACACTTACACTACTATTAAACAAGATAATATGAGTGGTGGCACTGGGCAAGTGGGCACAGTATACGCTGTGAGCCTGACACACACGCTGGCAGTGGCAGGCTGGCCTGGCAAATGTAATTATATTACACTAGCAGACTGATGTAAAAGTTTTTTTTTAAAAAATTTACACTACTGTTACACCAGATATGACTGGTGGTGGCACTGAGAAAGAAGGCACAGTATACGCTGTGAGCCTGACACACACGCTGGCAGGCTGGCCTGGCAACTGAAATTAGATTACACTAGCAGACTGATGTAAAAGTTTTCTTTTTATAATTTACACTACTGTTACACCAGATATGAGTGGTGGCACTGAGCAAGTAGGCACAGTATATGCTGTGAGCCTGACACACAGGCTGGCAGTGGCAGGCTGGCCTGGCAACTGAAATTAGATTACACTAGCAGACTGATGTAAAAGTTTTTTGTTTTTTTTATTTACACTAATGTTACACCAGATATGAGTGGTGGCAGTGAGCAAGTAGGCACAGTATATGCTGTGAGCCTGACACACAGGCTGGCAGTGGCAGGCTGGCCTGGCAACTGAAATTATATTACACTAGCAGGATGATATAAAAGTTTTTTTTTTTTTTAAATTTACACTACTGTTACACCAGATATGACTGGTGGTGGCACTGAGCAAGTGGGCACAGTATATGCTGTAAGCCTGACACACAGGCTGGCAGTGGCAGGCTGGCCTGGCAACTGAAATTAGATTACACTAGCAGACTGATGTAAAAGTTTTTTTTTTTTTAATTTACACTACTGTTACACCAGATATGAGTGGTGGCAGTGAGCAAGTAGGCACAGTATATGCTGTGAGCCTGACACACAGGCTGGCAGTGGCAGGCTGGCCTGGCAACTGAAATTAGATTACACTAGCAGACTGATGTAAAAGTTTTTTTTTTTAAATTTACACTAATGTTACACCAGATATGAGTAGTGGCACTGAGCAAGTAGGCACAGTATATGTTGTGAGCCTGACACACAGGCTGGCAGTGGCAGGCAGGCAACTGCTATTAGATTACACTAGCAAACTGATGTAAAAGTTGTTTTTTTTTAATTGACACTAATGTTACACCAGATATGAGTGGTGGCACTGAGCAAGTAGGCACAGTATATGCTGTGAGTCTGACACACAGGCTGGCAGTGGCAGGCAGGCAACTGCTATTAGATTACACTAGCAAACTGATGTAAAAGGTTTTTTTTTTAAAATTTACACTACTGTTACACCAGATATGAGTGGTGGCACTGAGCAAGTAGGCACAGTATATGCTGTGAGCCTGACACACAGGCTGGCAGTGGCAGGCTGGCTTGGCAACTGAAATTAGATTACACTAGCAGACTGATATAAAAGTTTTTTTTTTAAATTTACACTAATGTTACACCAGATATGAGTGGTGGCACTGAGCAAGTAGGCACAGTATATGCTGTGAGCCTGACACACAGGCTGGCAGTAGCAGGCTGGCCTGGCAACTGAAATTAGATTACACTAGCAGACTGATGTAAAAGTTTTTTTTTTTTAATTTACACTAATGTTACACCAGATATAAGTGGTGGCACTGAGCAAGTAGGCACAGTATATGCTGTGAGCCTGACACAAAGACTGGCAGTGGCAGGCTGGCCTGGCAACTGAAATTAGATTACACTAGCAGACTGATGTAAAAGTTTTTTTTTTTTTTAAATTTACACTAATGTTACACCAGATATGAGTGGTGGCACTGAGCAAGTAGGCACAGTATATGCTGTGAGCCTGGCTGGCAATGGCAGGCAGGCAGGCAACTGCTAATAGATTACAAAGAAAAAAAGAAAAAAAAACGACTGATGTAGCCCTAAAAAGGGCTTTTTGGGGTGCTGTCCTTACAGCAGAGATCAGATGAGTCTTTCAGGACTGTAGTGGACACTGAATACACTAGCCTAGCTATCGATTTCCCTATTAAATTAGCAGCAGCTACACTGTCCCTCCTCTCACTGCAATGCAGCAATTCAATGCAATTCCGAATGAATCTAAAATGGCTGCTGTCCATGAGGTGTAAGGGTCTGGGAGGGAGGGTCTGCTGCTGATTGGCTGGAATGTGCCTGCTGACTGTAAGATACAGGGTCAAAGTTTAGGCAATGATGATGAATAGGGGTCGGATCGAACATCGCATATGTTCGCCCACCACTGCGAACGCAAACAAGCAATGTTCGCCGGGAACTGTTCTCCGGCGAACTGTTCGCGACATCACTACTAAAGTTATTTAAATCTACTATTAATAATTACTGTTACAAAAAAATAACTAAGTTACAAAAAATAAAAAACACTAAGTTACACAAAATAAAAAAGAAATTATCAAATATTTAAACTAATTACACCTAATCTAATAGCCTTATCAAAATAAAAAAGCCCCCCAAAATAAAAAAAAAACCTAGCCTACACTAAACTACCAATGGTCCTTAAAAGGGCCTTTTGCGGGGCATTGCCCCAAAGAAATCAGCTCTTTTTCCTGTAAAAATAAAATACAAACACCCCCCAACAGTAAAACCCACCACCCACACAACCAACCCCCCAAATAAAATTCTATCTAAAAAACCTAAGCTCCCCATTGCCCTGAAAATGGCATTTGTATGGGCATTGCCCTTAAAAGGGCATTTAGCTCTTTTACTGCCCAAAGTCCCTAAGCTAAAATTAAAACCCACCGAATAAACCCTTAAAAAAACCTAACACTAACCACCGACGATCCACTTACAGTTTTCGAAGACCGGACATCCATCCTCATCCAAGCGGCAGAAGTCCTCAGCGAAGCCGGCTGAAGTCTCCATCCAAGTGGGCCGAAGTCTTCATCCAAGCGGGCAGAAGTCTTCATCCAGACGGCATCTTCTATCTTCATCCATCCGGTGCGGAGCGGCTCCATCTTCAAGACATCTGGCGCGGAGCATCCTCTTCTTCCGATGTCTCTTGAAGAATGCTATTGCAATCAGCAAATAGGATTGAGCTTTCATCCTACTGGCTGATCCAATCAGCCAATAGGATTGAGCTTGCATTCTGTTGGCTGATTGCATCAACCAATAGGATGAAAGCTCAATCCTATTGGCTGATTGCAACAGCCAATAGGATTTTTCCCCCTTAATTCCTATTGGCTGATATAATTCTATCAGCCAATCAGAATGTAAGGGACACCATCTTGGATGATGTCATTTAAAGGGAAACTTCATTCTTCAAGAGACGTCGGAAAAAGAGGATGCTCTGCTCCGGATGTCTTGAAGATGGAGCAGCTCCACGCCGGATGGATGAAGATAGAAGATGCCGTCTGGATGAAGACTTTTGCCCACTTGGATGAAGACTTCATCCTGCTTGGATGAAGACTTTGGCCAGCTTCGCTGAGGACTTCTGCCCCTTGGATGAGGATGGATGTCCGGTCTTCGAAAACTGTAAGTGGATCGTCGGTGGTTAGTGTTAGGTCTTTTAAGGGTTTATTGGGTGGGTTTTAAATTTAGCTTAGGGACTTTGTGCAGTAAAACAGCTAAATGCCCTTTTAAAGGCAATGCCCATACAAATGCCTTTTTCAGGGCAATGGGGAGCTTAGGTTTTTTAGATAGGTTTGTATTTGGGGGGGTTGGTTGTGTGGGTAGTGGGTTTTACTGTTGGGTGGTGTTTGTATTTTATTTTTACAGGTAAAAGAGCTGATTTCTTTGGGGCAATGCCCCGCAAAAGGCCCTTTTAAGGGCCATTGGTAGTTTAGTGTAGGCTAGGGGTTTTTTTTATTGGGGGGGGGGTTATTTTGATAGGGCTATTAGATTAGGAGTAATTTAGTAGTTTAAATATTTGATCATTTCTTTTATATTTTGTGTAACTTAGTGTTTTTTATTTTTTGTAACTTAGTTGTTAATTTTTTGTAACTTAGTAATTTTTAATTGTAGATTTAAATAATTTGAGTAGGGTTAGGTTTTATATATGTAATATAGTTAATTTAATGTGTAGTTTAATGTAATTTGAGTATAATAGTTAGGGTAGGTTAATTAATAGTTTAATATAGTTTATTTTAATTCTACAGGTAAGTTTAAATTTATTATAAGATAGGGATGAGGTAATTATAATGTAAAGTTAGCGGGTTGTTAGGTTTAGGGGTTAATAGCTTAATTTAGTTTATGGCGATGTGGGGGCTGGCGGTTTAGGGGTTAATAAGTTTAGTAAGTGGTAGTGATGTGGGAGGCCAGGGGTTTAGGGGTTAATACATTTATTTAGGTTGTGGCGGGGTCCGGGAGCGGCGGGATAGGGGTTAATACTTTTATTTAGTTGCGGCGGGGTCCGGGAGCAGCGGGATAGGGTTTAATACTTTTATTTAGTTGCGGCAGGGTCGGTCCGGGAGCAGCGGGATAGGGTTTAATACATTTATTTAGTTGCGGCGGGGTCCAGGAGTGGTGGGATAGGGTTTAATACATTTATTTAGTTGCGATGGGGTCCGGGAGCGGCCGGATAGGGGTTAATAACATTATTTAGTTGCAGAGGGGTCGTGCAGCAGCCGGATAGGTTTTAAACATTTTAGTATAGTGACGGTGTTTAGTGACAGGGTATAAATAAAGTTGTGAAAAAGCCGAATAGCAGCGAGATCGATGACTGTTAGTTAACAACAGTCCGCTGCTCATCGCCCCGTACTTGGTGCGCGGCTTTTTGCCGGCTTTTTTATTAAATATGGAGATCGTATTCAGGTCCGGGGCCGCGATGTTAGGCGAGCATATAGGTGCCGGCGAATGCAAGAATGTTGACGATTTGATAGATAGGCCTCATAGTATGAACTCTGCAAAAAAAATGTTTTGGTGTGCACGGCGCAGAAGTGTTCGGGTTTGGTCTGAACTAAAGGTGGCAACCCTATTGTCATCTGTATTTAGTGTAGCAATATGATTCATTTGCTTTTGTATAAGCAACATTACAATTCTACCATAAATTGTAGCTTTGTAATGTTACTTCAACAAAAGCAAATAGTTCATACTGTTACAATAAATACAGGTGACACGTACATGTCCCTTATTAAAGATGGCATCAGCAGGTCACAAGTTCTCCACAAGTTTTTAAGACACTTCTCTGGACTGTGCTTCTATTTCTTACATCAAGGCTCCTTAGCTAGCTATCTATTCTATAATTGCGTTTATAAGTTAACGTGTTCGTTGACGTCGCCAGCTGTGCACGCATCCTCAAAGGAATGTTGGCTGCGTGAAGAATCCACCTGGATGCAGCGCAGTAGGCAAACGAAGCATTAAGAAAAAAAAAAAGGGGACCACTCGCACGAAATTGCCAAAAAACCTAACCGCCCCCACGAAATAATAGAATAACCTTACCGCCTGCATGAAGTATTAACAAACACCTAAACCGTCAACCCCTGCATCGCAAAATAATAAATGAATTAACCTCTAATCTGCAAATTAGACAAAGCAATTAACCTAATTAACCTATTAACCCATAAACCGCCAACCCCGAGCGTGAAGATCCTCTTCGTATGATCATCGCTGCACACTCAAGATGGAATGCAAGGTACCCGTTTAAAAAAAATGGAGTACCTTGCATTCCTATTGGCTGAAATTTTGAAGTTAGCCAATAGGATGAGAGCTACTGAAATCTTATTGGCTGAATTGAACAGCCAATAGGATGTCAGTAGCTCTAATCCTTTTGGCTGATTTTAAAGTTTAAGCTAATAGGAATGCAAGATACATTCCATTCAATTTTTAGTATACGACGGAGATCGGATAAAAAGGAAGCCTCCACGTCGCTGAGGATCGCCGCTGCTGAAGACCGCCGCTGGGCTGTAAAAAAGCTAATTACCTTTTTAAGGGCAGTAAGAGAGCTGAATGCACTTTTAAGGGCATTACCCATACACATGCTCCTTTAGGGGCAATGGGTAGCTTAGGTTTTTTTAGACTTAGTTTTTTTTATTTTGGGGGGGTTGGTTGGGTGGGGGGTTAGGGAGTACTTTGTAATTTTTGTATGTAAAAGAGCTGATTTCTTTAGGGCAATGCCCTACAAAAAGCCCTTTTAAAGGCTATTGGTATTGTTTATTAATAGATTAGGGGGGTCTTTATTTTTATAGGGGTATTAGTTTAGGTTTACATTTTTTATTTTGGATAGCTTTGTTTATTTTTTTTTCTGTAATTTTTATTTTTTTATTTTTTGGAACAGAAGCTTGTGGGTTTGTATTTTATAAAAAAAATAGACTGCCCTCTAGGCAGGCTTATCGCCTAGTAAATAATAAAAGAAGGTTCAAAGGGATTCACTAAGGATGAAAGTTATTCAGTTTATGCTCATGAATGTTCAGAAATTGTGGAGCCCCAGTGTGGTCATAAATCGCATGCACAGTTTAGAAAATCGTGCTCACAATCTAGAAACTTGTGCACACAATTAATAAAAACAATATTGTGACGCCACTCTGGGGCTTCGTTATTTAAAAAGTACCCTCCAGATCATTAACCCACTTTTCATAGTAACAATGTGTGAATGTTTGCTCCAAGGCTGCAAAAACTATTGATAAAATGTTCCAATGGAAAAATAATTTAAAAAAATAAATAAAAAATGTTTAATTTCTCACCTCATTATTTTGAATCTGTGCTACTTCTGGTTGTAATTTTTCAAGAATGTTTTCAAATTCAGTAGAATTATTTTCAAAGTATTTTTCAAAGGCTCTCTGAAATGACAAAATGTAGACGGTCAATGTCTTCTTAATGGTTACGGTCAATGTCTTCTTAATGGTTACGGGGAATAAAAAAGTTGTTTGGTACTTTTTGTATTTACTTATATATGTTTTTATAAACTTTTATTTTTTATTTCTTTTATTTTAGTCTGCAGAAATACCCTAGTGTGGGAAAATACCATCATATGAAATTAAAATAATATATTAAAAAAAATAAAAAAAAATTATGTCATTTTTTTGTGGTTTACATGGTAAACTGTAGCAGCATTGGAGTCATAGGGGCATATTTATCAAACTCTGTATGGTCCTAAAGACCGCTGCTCCATAACCTGTCCGCCGGTGGCGGACAGAAATCGACAGAAATCAACCCAATTGAATTCGATCAGGTTGATTGTCACCCCCTGCTATCGGCCTATTCACAAGAACTGCTGGTGCAAAGTTAAATGGTAAATGCCGACAGAGTACGCTGTCGGCATTTATCGATGTGCAGCGGGCACGATCCGCTATATCGAATCATGTCTGCTCGCACCATAATAAATAGGCCCCATAATGTCTTACATATTAGTAACACAAATGATATGGTCACACATTAAGCATGTTAACCTTCTCAAAACCCAGCCGTTTTTGATATATTTATCATTTGTCACTTTGCACCATCTTGCAATTTATGCGTAAATCTAATGTAACTAAAAAAATATTAGATAAAAAAAATTACACAAAATTCTAATTTTTCAGAATGGAGTCTTAACCGAATTTTGATGTATGCATGTTCTTACCCCTGTCAAAAATCACACGCCAAAGGAAAACATGCAAAAAAAAACCAGGAAAACCCAAATTACTTGCACCAGAAATTATCCAATATAGGGCAAGATTACTAGTGGAGTACTATTTATATCTCCCGCTTGTGCATTAACTCCACTAGAAGTAAGCTTTCTGCGGCCGTCGGGTAATTTAAATATTACAAGTTGAAAGTAAAAATTTTTGCATGAGTCCTAACCCGATGTGTGCAAAAAGCCGAACTTCAAATATCTCAACCACGTTAATGTATTCCCCCATAGTTCTCAATGGCGTGTGAAAGTGTGTGGGGAGGTGAATTATATACTATATTTACAGTAAATATATAGTTGAACATTTTATTAAATATGAATATTGCATAAATATGATTTTACATGTGTTCAGCTACTTGAACGCAAAGGGCTCCATATATATATACTGTTTGGGGCCTATCTATCAAGCTCCGTACGGAGCTTGATGCCCCGTGTTTCTGGCGAGCCTTCAGGCTCGCAAGAAACATCAGTTATGAAGCAGGCGGACAGGAATCGCCGGAATTCAACCCGATCAAGTAAGATCGGGTTGATTGATACCCCCTGCTGGCGGCCGATAGGCCACGAGTCTGCAGGGGGCGGTGTTGCACCAGCAGCTCTTGTGAGCTGCTGGTGCAATGCTGAATACGGAGAGTGTATTGCTCTCCGCATTCAGCGAGGTCTGACGGACCTGATCCGCACTGTCGGATCAGGTCCAAGAGACTTATGATAAACAGGCCTCTATGTATACATATGTATTTATGTGTTTATATGTATATATATATGAGTGTAACTGTACTTTTAAATATAATTTTTATGTGTGTTGTGTAACTTTTTAGTCAAGAGTAACAGTTAACCAGATCTATAAAGCCGCTCTATCCCAACACACGCTAATTTGATTGGGCTCAAGTGAACGCATTTACGTTCAACCTGTAATACGTGCGCTACTTTTGATGCGTGCAAAGAGCCGCAATATCAGTGTGCCTGTCCCAGGACCTGCATGGGAGTGCGCCTCATGCACACTTGTGTTATTTCCTTATTCAGTTTAAGGAAGTTTACTATGAAATCTCATGAAATCACAGTAAAAAAAGTTCATGACCTCAGCACTGTTGATGCTGATTGACTGCAGTTCATTTCTTCATTATTATTTTTTACCTGCAGCTGGACAGCAGCTGAAGTATAACATTTTACACAGCACTTACTCTGGTGAGCTGAGGAAATTGTGAGGTAAAATATCTTCCTTTTTTACATAGAGATGCTCAGGTGATATTTTCAGCTTTTTACAGTTATACTGCATCAGTTTCAAGAGATTTAGCATATGAGTATTATGTTTCTTTAAGAATGTACTTTTATGCAACTACATTTGAGATACAGCCATGAAGCTCTATTATAAAAATAATTAGTGATAACAGCTGAGATGAAGTAGTTAGTATTTAAGGGGACTGTGTACTATAAAATTGGTTTCTCTTAAAGAGATTAACTATTTTTTAAAAACAATAAAATTCTTAAATTACCCATTCCCCAGTTTTGCATAATCAGCATGGTTATATTAATATGCTTTTTATCTCTGTAATTACCTTGCAGCTAAACCTCTGCAGACTGCACCCTTATTTCAGTTACTTTGACAGACTTGCATTTTAACATACAGGGGTTGAAAAGGTTACCCAAGAGCTAGTGGTTCCATAAAATGTCTTAGTGGTCCCATTTTTTAACATTATATTTTTGCATTGCGGAGTGTGTGAAATGGAAATTTCATGATACATGCTTGTATTACACATTTGTATTAACAAAACTACACTTTCTATACACTCAAAAGATGAAGCTCTAAAAGCTCTAAAACTGATTGAGAAAAGCTCCTCCAGGTCTTGAACACCTCTTCAACATCTATGCTAAAGCACACCTCTAGGAGAGAGAGGGAGTTAGAGAGTGTGAGAGGGAGGGAGGGAGAGTGAGAGGACGGGAGGGAGAGGGAGTAAGAGGGAGAGAGAGAGGGTTCGAGAAGGGATGAGAGGGTTAGAGGGTGAGAGGGAGGGAGAGAGGGTGAGAGGGTTAGAGGGTGAGAGGGTTAGAGGGAGGGAGAGAGGGTGAGAGGGAGGGAGGGAGAGTGAGAGGGAGGGAGGGAGAGGGAGTAAGAGGGAGAGAGAGAGAGAGGGTTCGAGAAGGGATGAGAGGGTTAGAGGGTGAGAGGGAGGGAGAGAGGGTGAGAGGGAGGGAGAGAGGGTGAGAGGGTTAGAGGGAGGGAGGGAGGGAGAGAGGGTGAGAGGGTTAGAGGGAGGGTGAGAGGGAGGTATTAAGCAGATCGGCTGCGTGCATAGGCTGAGCAATGTAATAAGACAATGAAAAATACTCTCTTTATTAGTCTTTATTACTTAACTGCCAGGGAACATGAACAGTAACTCCAGCCCCACCAGCCGTACAGAGCACTGAGCAATTAAAACTAAGGGGTTAATGGGAGATGGCACAACCATTGAAACAAGCTCTTATTTCTGGTTAGAACATCAGCAAGTCCATGCTAATAATAGAATGACAGCTCTTGAAACAATAATCCATCTGACCGTCAGACAGCAATAAATAGAAAACACGATGTGCAACTCCGTTGTCTTGAGCTGAGGATATTTTCAAAAGAAAACAATGATACTTCACTTATCATTACAAGGTGTACCTTCTAATTTTCACAGAACATTTTCCATCACAGAGAAATCCTCAGCAACCAATGCTTACACGGTCCTCCGGCGTTATCACTACGCTTAGCAACCAGTGTTTACACGATCCTCCGGCGTTATTACTATGCTCAGCAACCGGTGCTTACACACGATCCTCCGGCGTTATGACTACGCTCAGCAACCGGTGCTTACACACGATCCTCCGGCATTATGACTATGCTCAGCAACCAGTGCTTACACACGATCCTCCGGCATTATGACTATGCTTAGCAACCGGTGTTTAAACACGATTCTCCGGCATTATGACTACGCTCAGCAACCGGTGCTTACACATGATCCTTCGGCATTATGACTACGCTCAGCAAACGGTGCTTACACACGATCCTCCGGCATTTTGACTAAGCTCAGCAACCGCTGCTTACACACGACCCTCCGGCATTATGACTACGCTCAGCAACCGGTGCTTACACACGATCCTCCGGCATTATGACTATGCTCAGCAACTGGTACTTACACACAATCCTTCTGCATTATGACTATGCTCAGCAACCGGTGCTTACACGCAATCCTCCAGCATTACTACTATGCTCAGCAACCGCTGCTTACACACGATCCTCTGGCATTATGACTATGCTCAGCAACCGGTGCTTACACGATCCTCTGGCATTATGACTACGCTCAGCATCCGGTGCTTACACGATCCTCCGGCATTATGACTACGCTCAGCAAACGGTGCCTACATGATCCTCCGGCATTATGACTACGTTCAGCAACCGGTGCTTACACACGCTCCTCCGGCATTATGACTACTTTCAGCAACCGGTGCTTACACACGCTCCTCTGGCATTATGACTACACTCAGCAACCGGTGCTTACGCACGATCCTCTGGCATTATGACTATGCTCAGCAACCGGTGCTTATACGATCCTCCGGCGTTATGACTACGCTCAGCAACTGGTGCTTATCACAGCAAACATTTCAAGCACAGCTGCCATCCGCTTCCTTAGTCATAGCATGGAGCATAGACCTTAGGGTCACTGCTGCTTTGCAATTTCTGTGCTCGATGCTATGACTAAGGAAGGGGATAGCAGCTGTGCTGGAAATGTTTGTGGTGATAACCACCGGTTGCTAAATGTAGTCATAATGCTGGATGATTGTGCAGGGCTGCAAAATATAGGAGGGAAGGGCTGTTCCGGACAACATAATTTAATTTACATAAATTACATACCGCTAATCCTTATGACTGTCGGCATCAGAGCTTTGTTTTAAAGGCAAGCTGACTTGCTGCTACATGCTAACTGCGGCCACTCTACTCCCAACACCCCTGATTTTCTGGTCTCTACAGAAAAAAATAAACTTAAAGGACACACTTCGATATAGAAAATGGCAGGAAATTTTTCTAAGTCGTCCCTAGGAAAATCAAAGCCGTCCAGGACCACTGGACGACTGGGTTTTTCAACTCCTGTATATATAGATAGATATATATATATATATAACATTTTGGTCCTCGCAGGGACCTTTGTCAAGACTGTTTCTAAATCAAAGATTGTGCGATATGCTCAGCGGTTCTTTCCTTGAAGTTTCTACCTATCTACCATAGAGAGCACCCAGGCAATCTGCTAATACAGTGAGTGCTTGGATCCCAGAACAATATATATATATATATATATATATATATATATATATATATATACCTATATATATTTATATATATATATATATATATATACACAGTATATGCTTATATATAGGTATAGAGATATATATATATATATATAGGAATATCTATTTAGAAATATTTCCTTTATGTGAAGAACATTGGAATGTGAAATATTTACAGTAAATATACAGTTAAACACTTTATTAAATATAAATATAGAATAAATATGATTTTACATGTTTTCAGCTACTTGACTGGAAAGGGCTCCAATGCACTTATATATTTATGTCTATATATGCATACATATGTATTTATGTGTTTATATCTGTATTTATGTACGTAAAACATATATACACATTCAAATACTTAAATACATATGAACACACATATATACATACTATATACAGGACCGTCTTTAACACAGGGCAAAAGGGGCAGCTGCCCAGGGCCCAGTCTCTGTTGAGGGGCCCAAGATTCCTAAAAAAAAAAAAATTTTTTTTTTTTTTTTAATGGTTCATACCTGACTGCTGATGTGACATGGGGAACACACACATTCAGTCCTAATACTGTCACAGTCAAAAGTACTCTGCTTATATTTAGAAAAAAACAAACTGTGCCAGACCGTGCCGGTGTCATGTGACATGCCAAGCTATTGCCATGTGCTGTTTTAGATGTGCACTGTGCAGCACTGAATGCAAAGCCCTAACTCGGCATCCAGCCATTCCAACTGCATTAGAAAAGGTCCTACTGGGGTTACGACTGTTACCAGGTAACTGCTCTGGTTGTGGGGTTTGTTTCTGGGTAGGACTGACTGTAGGCGCATGCAGCAGAAAGCTGGAGCGGCAGGTACGTGAGGATTTGAGCATCTGTGCAGCTGCATACACTGCTCTCTTCAGTCTTGAGGCTGTGTGACTCATCTCACACTGTATCCATGCAGCCTTGGACAGACAGCATCCAGTCTGCTGGTCCCCTTAGCCCTGCTCTTTCTGCTGTGGCCCTATGATCAACTAACTGTTAGGGGAACAGTGCTTTGTAGAAAGGTGTCAGTGGGAAGAATAAGTTTGTGCACACACGCCCCTCCCCATGCAGCATTGTCTAGTGCAGGGTGAGAGGGAACTTGTTCCTAGCAAAGAAGTGACATGTGCTGCTGTGGCTGATGTATAGTGTCATGCTGATACTTCACACATTAATGTAAGGTTTATTTTTATAGTTTTTATTTTCTCTCTGTCTCAGATTTTACAGCTTCCCATAGTAGTTCTGCTGTTCTAGTCAGTAAACTTATATTTGTCTGCACCTCCATGCTTCCTCCTCAGTCTTTACCTTGTTTTGCTCCTGTTGGCTGCCCTAAATCTCTTTAACCAACTAACCTCACACCAGAATCACATTCAAAAGAATATTAAATGAATCCAGTGGAGGAATTTATATATTTATTTACTTATTAGTACTGCTTAGGTCCAGTTTCACATATTGCAATTTTTTTTTATTTTTTTTTTAAATTATTAGCCCAGCAGTGGATGATCCACCGCTGGGCTAATAATTAAAAAATAATAAAAAAAATTGATTTAGTTGTTTTTTAGGATGTTGGGGTGGAGAGCGAAATTTCATGGGGTAGGGGGGGCCCAAGAAAATTTTTGCCCAGGGTCCAGTCAATATTAAAGACGGCCCTGACTATATATATATATATATATATATACACACTGTATATACATACATACTGTGTATATATATATATATATATATATACACACAAACATATACAGTCTATGTATGTATATCTACGTTAAAGCGCATTGCATTTTTTGTTTATCTTAGACCTTAGACCTCATATCTTTAATTGCTATTTTTTTTAAATAATTTTTATTAGACAGTGTTATTTTAAATATTATTTTAAATTGATGTGTTTTTTGTAACTTTTTGTTCCAAGGATAACAGTTAACCAGAGCTCTGAAGTCACGCTATCGCAACGCGTGTTAAACTCAATTGCGCTTGAGCGAACGTGTTTACTTTCAACAAGTAATACGGGCACTATTTCCAAACTATGCAAACAACCCCGATAAACCCCTTTTTGGTTTGCACGCAAGAGTTAGTGCTCCACTCGTAATCTAGCTCAAAAGGAGGCTGATCTTGTAAGAAGAGAATACCTTATTATCTTATCTGTCTAATTATTTACACAAAGTCCTCCTTATGTTCCTTACTACTGTTTACTCAAAGGCTTATACTTATTGCCCGATGAACTATACTTTGCTGCATCAGACTTGGTGCTCACTTCCATTGAGCCATAATTTGATTTGCGCAAGGTCACAAACTGATAAAAATGCTGTCGGATTCGGAAGCAATTTCGTTTATCGACTGCTTCCAATGGATTCTGGCACCCGAAAATATTTTTGCGTCCCATAGAAAGTATTAGAAGTCATTACAGGGACACTGAACCCAAATTTTTTCATTCGTGATTGAAATAGAGCATGCCATTTTAAGCAACTTTCTAATTTACTCCTATTATCAAATTGTCTTCATTCTCTTGGTATCTTTATTTGAAAAGCAAGAATGTAAGTTTAGATGCTGTCCCATTTTTGGTGAACAACCTGCGTTGTTCTTGCTGATTGGTGGGTAAATTCACCCACCAATAAACAAGTGCTGTCCATGGTACTGAACCAAAAAAATAACTTAGATGCCTTCTTTTTCAAATAAAGATAGCAAGAGAATGAAGAAAAATTGATAATAGGAGTAAATTAGAAAGTTGCTTTAAATTGCATGCTCTTTCTGAATCACAAAATAAAAAAGTGGGTTCAGTGTCCCTTTAAGTGATAACTTATACCAGGTTTCCAATGAAAGCACAAACCACCCACAGCTCAACTAGAAACTTGAAATTTCTAAACTTACAAATAATGCAAGAGTTTCATGTAGAAATAAATTGTAATATGTAATATTTATTGTTGTCCTATGTATAGGAATAGTTGCACTTATGTTTTTATGGAAATATCAGTATGTATTTACATATAAAAATATATGCAAGCAAATATCTACAGAATTCAAACTAGACCTATGCCTAGGTCAGCAATACATATTACATATATTAATAAAGTGGAAAATATAATTCTAATAAAAAAATGTATTTGCTTATAGTTAAAAAATATGTATTATAAATAAGTTTAGGAGCTTTGTTTTTTTTAAGAGGCCTTTGCATTAAACGTATTGTTTAGGTACATTTTGTATTACACATCTGTTAGATTAATTCTTTTAATAGGATGTTTGAGATTTTTTACTTTTCTTCTTCTTTTCTTTTTTTTTTAGGTGATGCGATGTGTTTATATTATATGTGTATATATATGTTTTGTGTGCCTGCAATTTGTGCCCAAACTATATATGCATGGCAGCAGAATGCTTTATGAGTGCAATTCGCCAGATTTGTGTATCATTCACAATCAGGATTGTTACAATTAAACATGGTATAATATAACACTGCACTATTTTGCATATCATGCAAAATCATAGTCATGCTTATGAATTTGGGAGGTATAGTTCCATGGCAAACATCCTTATGAATATATATGCACTAATTTAAGGACAACAGGGGGTTAACGGATAGTGAGCCTCAGAGGAGATTAATCACCTGTTTCCCTCTGCTAGTAGCTAATATATTATTAAGATCATATGCACAGGATTCTTTCATTTCATTGGATAATTTTTAAACATTGTATGTTTGTCAAATGCTTTATTTGTTTTATTCACTGCCTGAGGAGAGAGTGCCACAAGCACTTTGAAACGCGTTGCAGATTATATTCAAGTTTTAAATATACTTTTTTGTTCCAATAAATAGTCCTCTATGCATAGAGGTTATATTGGTTTTTTTTCTAAGACTGTGAGTGTGTTTTTTTAACTTTTATTCTCACTGTGGATCTGGTACCCGTTTGCCTGAGTGAGCTTGCTGGTGGGCTCATATTAACCCAGCTGGTCTGACTTGCACTGCAATATAGTGCGCCATTTTTGTGAGTATATTCTTTGGAGGGTCTTTGGTAGGGTGACCATATTGCCGCTTTAAAAAGGGACATATATGAAAAATACATATGTCAGGGTTCTTATACAAAACATTTCTTTAAATAGCCTTGAAAAAAGCCCTGACATGTATTTTTCATGTGTCCCTTTTTAACCCCTTAATGACAACAGTACTTTTCCATTTTCTGTCCGTTTGTGACAAAAGCTATTTTTACATTTTTGCGGTGTTTGTGTTTAGCTGTAATTTTCCTCTTACTCATTTACTGTACCCACACATATTATATACCGTTTTTCTCGCCATTAAATGGAATTTCTAAAGATACCATTATTTTCATCATATCTTATAATTTACTATAAAAAAATATATAAAATATGAGGAAAAAATGGAAAAAAAACACTTTTTTTTAACTTTAAGCCCCAAAATCTGTTACACATCTGCAACCACCAATAAACACCAATGCTAAATAGTTTCTAAATTTTGTCCTGAGTTTAGAAATACCCAATGTTTACATGTTCTTTACTTTTTTTGCAAGTTATAGGGCCATAAATACAAGTAACACTTTGCTATTTCCAAACTATTTTTTTTCAAAATTACTGCTAGTTACATTGGGACACTGATATCTTTCAGGAATCTCTGAATATCCCTTGACATGTATATATTTGTTTTTAGAAGACATCCCAAAGTATTGATCTAGGCCCATTTTGGTATATTTCATGCCACCATTTCACCGCCAAATGCGATCAAATACAAAAAATCGTTCACTTTTTCACAAATTTTTTCACAAACTTTCGGTTTCTCACTGAAATTGTTTACAAACAGCTTGTGCAATTATGGCAAAAATGGTTGTAAATGCTTCTCTGGCATCCCCTTTGTTCAGAAATAGCAGACATATATGGCTTTGGCGTTGCTTTTTGGTAATTAGAAGGCCGCTAAATGCCACTGCACACATACTTGTATTATGCCCAGCAGTGAAGGGGTTAATTAGGGAGCATGTAGGGAGCTTTTTGGGGTAATTTTAGCTTTAGTGTAGTGTAGTAAACAACCCAAAGTATTGATCAAGGCACATTTTGGTATATTTCATGCCACCATTTCACCGCCAAATACGTTCAAATAAATTTTTTTTTTACATTTTTCTAAATTTTTGGTTTCTTACTGAAATTATTTACAAACAGCTTGTGCAATTATGGCACAAATGGTTGTAAATGCTTCTCTGGGATCCCCTTTGTTCAGAAATAGCAGACATATATGGCTTTGGCGTTGCTTTTTGGTAATTAGAAGGCCACTAAATTCTGCTGCGCATCACACTTGTATTATGGCTAGCAGTAAAGGGGTTAATTAGGTAGCTTGTAGGGAGCTTGCAGGGTTAATTTTAGCTTTAGTGTAGAGATCAGCCTCCCACCTGAAACATCAGACCCCCTGATCCCTCCCAAACAGCTATATTCCCTCCCCCACCCCACAATTGTTCCCGCCATCTTAAGTACTGGCAGAAAGTCTGCCAGTACTAAGATAAAAAGGTATATTTGGGTTTTTTTTATAGCATATTTACATATGCTGCTGTATAGAATCCCCCCTTAGCCCCAAAACTCACAGATCCCCCATCAAACAGTTCTCTAACCCTCCCCCTCTAACTTAATGGGCACCATCTTGGGTACTGGCAGCTGTCCCCAGTTTCTTAAAAAAAATATGCTTTTATTGTTTTTTGGACTTTTTTTCCCATTTTCTGTAGTGTAGCTTCCCCCCCCCCCAGAACCCTTCGATCATTTATTGAATTAAAATCCCCCCTTTTCTCCCAATTTTGAAATACATGTTTTCTGTAGTGTAGCAGTTCCCACCCGCTCCCGCCCCGTGCACGCGCCCGCCCGCCCGCCGCCCACGTGCACGCGCCCGCGCGTCCGTGTGCGCCCCCGGACACTGCCGCATCCGATCCGGCCTCCGATCCCGCCCCCCTCCAAATCACAGGCCCTTGGCAGGCCGCCCACCCACCTCCCTGCCTTGCTCCCACCCACCAACGACGCTCCGGTGCAGAGAGGGCCACAGAGTGTCTCTCTCTGCATTGGAGGCTTGTAAAGGGGTATTGCAGGATGCCTCCATATGGAGGCATCACTGCAATACCCTCAGAGCTGCTGGAAGCGATTGTGATCGCTTCCAGCACTCTGTTAGACAACTGACGTACCAGGTACGTCTATTGTCATTAACTGCTTGTTAATGCATGACGTACCTGGTACGTCAGTTGTCATTAAGGGGTTAAAGCGGCAATATGCTCACCCTAGTCTTTGGGAATTTTCTCTATTTTGTAGTGATTTCATGCACTATTGGAGTACCCTTCCCCCTCCCTCCTTGCATTTTATTTTGCAGTAACCATTGGTATATCCACGATCTGGAGTGAGCCAGCTGGTGAGCTCTGATCTATTCAGTCTGCCTGACTTGCACTGCCATATAGTGCGCCACTTTGTGAGTATCAGTCTGTAGAGTGATGTATTGATACAATTTCCAACAATTCTTGTGATCTTCTGCACCATTGGAGCGCCTTTTTCTGTTTTTTTCCTATTTGTAGTTTCTCCACTTTGTTCCAAGAAGAGCTGATCCTGGTGTATCTCCTTGACCATCGACGGAAGCCTCTAGAGGACGCTTTGTCTTGAGGGACCATCTTTGATGGACTTTATTTGGTGATTATAAATAAGTGTATCTTTGTTTTTGTTTCTCTTTAGAGGTGATCACAGGTAAGGAGCACAGACATTAAACGTAAATTTTATAGTGTAAGTTCGGGTTGCCATAGCAACTAATTGATTTTCAAGAAATCCAAAGTCGGATGGAAGCGTTGACACAACGTTAACTTACACCTATACGAAAAGTGGGACTGCACGCAATGCGTAACATATTTCAATGGAGACCTGGTTCTAAAATAGAGCCGTAAATTACTTTTAGCTGTCAGCAACTTCGGGAGCTTACGGCTCCATTTTTAACAACTCAGTGGAAACGAGCCCTTGGTTTTTATCGACGAACCTCACAGGGGCTGCCCTTTTGGAATCCTGCTAAAAAATGGGCAGGTCCTGCAAGAAGTCTCCTATAGAAAGTAAAAGAGCTTGTTGGAAAAGGAAACTTTCCTGGGTAGAGCGAAGTTAGCAGTGAGCAGGGGGGGCTGCACTTTAAAAATTAAATCCTGCATCAAAAAAATCACATTGTGCTGTCTTCTGCATATAGTATCTAACAATTGCCTCTATTTTCGTATGCATGTGTTCTTTTAGGGTATTAAGTATTTTACATATTTTGTCACAACCTCGCCACATTTTAGAGAGATCTGTATGGCAGAAACGTTTAGATAATTACTCTTAAATTTGAGAGACAATTTCGTACATGCCCATAGAACACCCATTTTAAGATAAAACAACAGTTACAGTTCATATTTCGTACCTGTAAGTACGAATTTCTATGGGGTGTTTTTTTTTGTTCATCTAGTTTACTTAAATATCAATTTATTTCTGTGTAATTTCTATACAAATTTTACAAATTTTGATAAAATACGATTTTTGGTGAATAATACTTGTATGATTTTTTATGCACCATAACAATACAATTTTTGGTTCAATTGGTTCAATTATTGCTTTTGTAAGATTTTTAAAATTACGATTTTGATTGTGCACTTTTGTAAAGTATGCATCTCCTTCCCATACGAAAATGTAGTACACACCCCTTAGCGAGACACCCTGTTTAAACAGTAAAAAGTGGATTTAGATCATTCAACCAGGAAAATAGCATTTGCATTCTTAAATAATCTCGCCAGCCCAGACACCTTTAGATCATAGGGCCCTTAGAGAGAATGGAAAATTAATATTTTAGTATCTCTCTTTCATAGCCCCCCACTTGGACCAAACCTCCTTGTTTACATGTTTTTTTGTAACCAGAGGTTCATAAATGTTCAGTATACATGGGGATATGATAGGCAAAATCAGCTATTTCAAACTAATCTTTGGGAACACTTTAAAGGGGAGAAAATAGACTGTCCCTTTATTTTATTGGTAAATTACCTTCAATGATGATTTCAAAGCAGAGGGTAATTGTTTAATGACATGAGTCTCGCTTTCTGTTATCTTGTTATTTAGGTCATTTTTATTTTCAGGAGCCTTCCCTAAATTCTCCTGTGCTTTCCTAGAATGTATTAGAAACACAGTAGTTATTTCATTTTAACATAGTTGTCAACATTAATACATGAATAAAATAGTTTACCATCAGCACATATTAAAATAGTTACTGAAATGAAATATTGGAATGGAAATATGAAAATGTATCTTAAAGGGACAGTCTACTTACTTTTTTTATTGTTAAAAAGATAAATATCACCTACACTACCCATTCTACAGCTTTGCATAAACAACATTGTTATATTAATATACTCTATAACCTCTGTTTGCCTTTTTTCTAAGACTCTGCATCTCAGTGCTTTTTATAAGCTTTTTAAATCTTGCACAACAGCCAGACAGCGCTAGTTCATGTGTGCCATATAGATTACATTTTGCTCGCTCCCATGGAGATTGATAATGGTTAAACAAGAACTAGCACTGATTGGCTAAACTGCAAGATTGTAAAAAACACTGAGATAAGGGGCAGTTTGAAAGGGCTTAGGTACAGGTAATCGTAGAAGTAAAAAGTATATTAAAATAAAAGTGTTGGTTATGGAAAACTGAGGAATTGGTAATAAAGGGATTAACAATCTTTTTAAACAATAACATTTTTCAAGTAGACTTTCCCTTTAAAACTACAATGAAATCTGTTACTGAATTGAATGTTATAAAGCTATTTGTGATTCCTTTTATTACCATCATTTGTGTGCACAACAGCTAATTATTAACTTCATTTGGGGACACTAAGTAACGCCAACAAACAGCTAGTCAAAAGTAAAATACTTTTACATGGCATCCTGTAAAAAGCTTTTCAGAGTTGTGGGTTATTTACTGGAAAATGTGTTGCCATTTATACAGAGCGTAAAGAAATTATATTCCTCGTGCAAATCAGTTTTACAAACTACTGTTAACATGAGCTAAACTGAGCTAACTTTAATGTATGCTTAGAATGGGACACATCAAATAAATAATTGTGGTTGTTGAAAAAGTGTGACATTTGTACATTTACCTAGTAATTAATCACAAAACAGTATGATGTTGTAGGGTAATGACATACATTAGAAAAGTAGAATTTGACAGCAAAAAAAAACAAGCTGTTTGCACACTTGAAATAGCTGGCATAATAATTTCTGTATTTAATTCAATACTATTTATATCATCCAGGACATTACTATGCAGAGATAATATAAGATCAGGATAAATGGGGCAGCTGTTCTGGGCATAAATAAATGAAAAGCTAGGAAATCCCCAGCGCCAACCACAGCACTAAAAATCCAGGGGTGGGATTAAGGAACTTCCCCATTAACATACAAATTCTCATCACACTACTTCTGTCTAAAAAAAGCCCTGTATAGTGACAGACGTCCGATGCCACAACTGTCACAATATGAATCTGTATGTAAACCATCATTTCAACCCTATACTGTGTTTTTTCTGCTAACCACACCAGGTGTGTTATGTAATACATTTCACAACTGGCGGACAAAATGCCTTTAAGCTGAACTGAGAGGGGAGTGTGTGTGTAGGAGTTATAACCACAAAGCCTTCATCTGTTTCCATTCCTGTAAGTGCAATTCTATTGCAGGAGAAAAATAACATTCCCCATAAAATAAAACACTAGTGTGTGCACCATCCTTTTCTACTTGATGTTTAAACATTATTGTCTTTAATCCTAAAATGAATTAAAGTGATTGTAAACTTTAACGAATTAAAGCCCAGAATCAAATAATACTCTTAAAAACAGGAGCACTTTAATTCATTAACGTTTAGATTTTTTTTTAAAAATACTTACCTTTGCGTTATGGTAAAAATAACAATTGAAGGAAGCCTGATTTGTCATCGATATGCTAACGAAAGCAGGAGAAACGAGTGGAGGAATGGCGTTATGTTTACCATAATGCAAAGATATTTAAAAAATAAGCATCTTTGTAAACTTTTATGAATTAAAGTGTTGCTGTTTTTAAGAGTATTATTTTATTATTTGATACTGGGCTTTAATTTTTTTACAATCACTTTAAGGAATAGGAGAGTTGCTGCAGATCTATGGTGTTTGACAGACCTTTAGCCTACCCCTGAACCTATGGACAATACACCTAATTGAAAACCTCACAAAATTTCCTGGGGGCTTTTTGAGACAGGGGATGAGTATTGTGTGAGCAGCAGTGCACAGGTTTTTTGTGGGAGGGGCCACAATGGGACGGGAAGGGCAGCTAATGTGCTGTGGGGGGAACTGGTTGCAGTCTTAGGAGCTTCAGGGACATTCCCTAAAAATGAGACATGTGCCCTGGCCATAGACACAGTGATTTAGAAAGCGAGCAGTCCTCTCTACACGTGACAGTCCTGCAGGATCAGAGAGGTTTAGGAAGTCTGTAATAGAATCAATTACAAAAGACCTTCTGCCCTTATTTTTATTCAAAAGCTTTTTTAGTAATGTTTTTGTTTCCTAAAGGCAAATTGCACTTCTTTCCCCCCTTATGAAAGAGCACTGTTTAAACACAATGAAAAATATTTTCTCCAGAAAAACCATGAAATAAAAGCTGTTTAAATTTAAACTGAAATGAATACAGCAATGTCTGCTCTGTACTTCCAACTAATGCTCATTAATTGATGCTAAGTCAGCCAATGAGCATTAGTAGTACAAAGCAGACATTGCTGTATTCATTTCAGTTTAAATTTAAACAGATTTTATTTCATGTTTTTTCTGGAGAATCCAACTGCAGCATTACTTTATTACCCACACACAAGTAAGCTAAAATTCCTGTTTGAATAGCATTATTTATACGTAAAATCCATGCATGTGTGAAGTCTCCATGTTCTCTCTTTTTAAGTGTGATATTAAAGGGACAGTAAAGTAAAATTGAAATGGATTGGATAGAGAAAGGGATTTTAAACCACTTTCCAATTTACTTCTATTATCAATTTTATTTAGTTCTTTTGGTATCCTTTGTTAAAGAGTGTGCATGCATCTTTAGCCATCTGGCAACAGTGTTTGAAACAATTTGAAACAACAGAATGCATTATATTATATACAGGTTTTACATATATAATACCATTGTTACTTGACTTACCTTAGAATTTGACAATTCTTCACACTTCGCAATATAACATGAACTTCATTCAATGAAACAGTTTTATCTATCTTGTTTGTTAAAAATGTATTATATCTAAATTGAAAAGAAAAAAATACTTAATATGGATTATCCTGCATTGTTACTTCAAAATATTTTCATAATTGAAAACATTAAACTTGCAATATGAGCAATGTTTAGTGAAGTGGCGCTATGGATTGAAAGTAGAGGGCGACTGCGTTAAACATTGTCTCGTTATTCTGTTTTAACATGGACTTGTAATACCAGATTGAACGCTAAGCTTAGCGCGCTCCTGCGATATTGATCAGGCACCCTGCTGTACTAGGCAGTGAGGTATAAAAAAATTGTAAAGATCTTGTAATCATTTGTGCTCCGCATTTTAACGTCAAAAATAAAATAGCTTTTTTTTAGCTAGGGTGATCAAATGTTAGGTCAGTGCATTTCAGTTTTAAATGGAAGCATTTGTGCTATCTACTCATATTTACAAAAATGGCTCCAGTAAAATGAATTACTATAAGGGTTTATTATTTACTTCCAAAAAAAGTAGGTTCATGAAAGAAGCCTTATTTTCTGATTTAGGCGTCAATGCCAATCTTTCCATTTTTATTTTTTTTTCTATATCAGAACAATGGGATTGGTTTTTTTGTTTTTTCATCAAAGTAATTACAATGTTACCAATGCAAACACAACCGAGCTTGACACCGCAGAAGACCAATGATGGTTGTCAATCAACAAACACTAGAACTGATGCACCAAATAAAACAACTGCACACATCTAAAATGTCAGATCCATATTATCTCCACAGCCAATGAAAGTTAATTTAGCTAAATTGCCATTTGCACGTGTTTTTGCAATTGGCTGGAGTGGTGTTTATATTTTTTATCTAATTTACTGATAGATATATATTGGTACTGATATTTATATATTTTTTACAACTGGAAATATATTGTAGATACACTGTATAGCCAAAATTATGTGAGCATCTGATCATCACACCTATAAGCTTGTTGGACATTCCATTACAAAACTATGGCATTAATATTGAAGTGCCTCCCCACCCCCCTTTGTGGCTACTCTTCTGGGAAGGCTTTCCACAAGATTTTGGAATGTGTCTGTGGGAATTTGTGCCCACACAGGCAAAAGTGCATTTGTGAGGTCAGGCACAGATATTGGATGAGAAGGTCTGCCTCGCAATCGTTGTTCCAATTCACCCCAAAGGTATTCAGAGGGGTTTAGGGATCTGTGCAGGCCACTTGATTCCTCCATACCAAACTCATCAAACCATGTCTCCATGGACCTCTCTTTGTGCGCAGGGGCACAGTCATGCTTGAACAGGCAAGGTACTTCCCCAAACTGTTGCCACAAAGTTGGAAGCACCCAATTGTCTAAAATGTCTTTGTATCCTGTAGCGTTAAGATGACCCTTCACTGGAACTAAGTGGACTAGCCCAAACCCTGAAAAACAGCCCCAGACCATTTTTCATCCTCCACCAAACGTAACAGTAGGCACTTTGTATTCCAGTATGTAGTGTTCTTCTGGCATCTGCCACACCAAGGTTCTTCTATCAGAACAAATTTTCACTGCACCAGAGTCCAGTAGCCATGTGCTTTACACTACTCTCAGCTGATGCTTGGCATTACACATGATGATGTGTAAGGCTTGTGTCCAGCTACTCAGCCATTGATATCCATTTCAGGAAGCTTCCAGTGCACAGTTCTTGTGCTGTTGTTGCTTTCAGGGGTATTTTGGAACTCTGTGCTGTTGCAACAAATGATAGGCACTTTTTAAGAGATACACGCTATGCACTTCAACACTAAACAGGTTCTTGATAAAGGCAGGGGACGCTGCCAAAATGCATAGATCTGTGCATACTGCTACTACTACTCCCACACTCCTTTGGTTTATCTAAGAATACCAAGAAGCAGGACAGGTGCACTCACATACTTAGCTTAGATCAAGTGTGTTAGAGATTGCAGCAAAATCCTGTTGTGGCGCTTTCTTGTGTGTACAGAGGCCATAATATGAACTTCTAATTACATCATATAAGTGGAAGGGACATTTCACACTTTGTAGTGAACTAGTGTGCATTGTAACATTAACACCTGTTGGAACGCTATTAATCTAGCTATACCCAATACTGGGTTTTCCACGGACCTAATTATCCCCGGAGTAAGCTATATAGGAGTTTTCTGCATCCATCTAAGAGAACTAGCCTGTTTGAGTGCTCACATCGCTTCACAAAGATTTGCTGCGACATTGCTACATCGCTTCAACATTGCTACTTTGTTTCTTGGAAACAGACCATAGTAAACCCATCTCATATGACCCAAGTCATATATTATATTTATTAGGATTTATTGTAGCATACATACGTTTGCTTTTATTTAGCTACTTTGATGCCGGCATCTTACTTTGATCTTATTCCGTTTTAAATATTTGAGCTCATAATTTAGCTACCTGCAAGTAGCTATCTACATATTCCACCACATTGTTTACATTTGCTTAATTAAACATATTTTATATAAAGTTATTATCTTTTAGTCATTTTTATTTTAGATCATTATTTTGAAGATCTAGACAGCAAGCTCCTCTGGACCGCTTATCCATTTTTTGTTTTTCTTATATTTCAGTTTATTCACATCTTAGGGATTATTGTGAATTTTTTGGATACAGCCCACTGTCAACACTTAGAGCACTCACACCTTTTTCCACTTAATTTCGTAACATTAAACAGGCCTGCTATGTGAGTTTGTGTGGTCCACCACTTCATGGCTGGGCTGTTGTTGCACCTAAATGCTTCCACTTCACAATAATAGCACATACAGCTGACCATAGAAGATCTAGTAGGGCAGCAATTTCATGAACTGACTTATGGCAAAGATGGCATCGTATGTCAGTGCCATGTTTAAAGTCATTGAGCTCTTCAGTACAACCCATTGAACTGCCAATGTTTGTCTATGGAGATATCATGGCTATCTGGTGGATTGTATGCACCTGTTGGCAATGGGTGTGGCTAAAACCCCTGAACTCAATAATTAGCTAGGCATCCACAAACTTTTAGCCATTTATTGTATGCTTTATTTATTCATAATTTTACATTTACATATTGATAATTATTTATTATTTGGCACAAATGTATCATCATAAAAAAGGAACATCTCTAAAATGGGCTGGGCTATCTTTTTTTTCTGGTTTAAGCCGATCTTTGGCCTATGTGTGTTATCAGTCGATCTGTGGGTGTTGAGCATTTGTCAAGCTGTTGAACTAGATGTAGCTATTTTGTGTTCAATATTTAGTCAATAGCTTGAGGTCAGATGGATTGTAATCACCAGTGTTGTTGTTCATGTATTCTATGGGTGACTTTTCCAATGTCCGCTTGCACCAATATGCTCTTTTTTTTCAAATACCGAAATTGTGTTATTGTTTGGATTGTAATCAACCTGACATTGCAAAAAGGTGTATGAGGAACAATAAAACTGCTGATAAACACAAACAGAAAGATTGGAAATTACCCCTTAGATGTCAGTACCCTGTACAAGAGGTAACAAAATGTTAACTCTGCTTTGATCTTTATTGTAATAAACTAATGAAATGGAAATCTAGAATCTTGGTATTACAGTGCTTCTGAAAGAAAGAGCGCTTCCTTTGATGTAATCAAAATGCAAATTAGTGCATATTATGAAACATATTTCAAACTAGCAGGTCTGCTTTGAATAAATATTATTTTGTAGACACAAATTCATGGGTAAACAGACACCTTGACATGTTGCAAATATATATAAAATATATATTTCATATGTTTTCATATGTCTTTAAGTGTTGGCAGTCTAATGGTTAATTTTTTTAATTATCTTAAGTGCCCTATATAAACACGCCCTCATTGAGAGGAATTTATGTCTATGATTACGGCTGACTCGAACGAAACGCGTAAGACAGTGTTTCTTACCAGATGCCTCTGTTTTCAGTGTTTCATTTTAATTTCCCTTTAAATCCATTTAGGAAAAGTTTATTAATTGTCCTGATTTAGAAAATAATTATACTTTATAGTTACCGCTTGATGAAATTGTCAAACTCATCCCAACACAAGCTTTTAATTCCAGATCTTAATGTATCCCCAAGGTCTTTGACAGCATTGGTTACTTTATCTAGCTCCTGTATTTAAAACAAAATAAAGACAAATGTAAATAAGTATTAAAGTACCACTAAATAGAAAAGGATTCTTTTAATATTTTTATAAAGGACTTGGAGCAAGGATTAAATAGTGACATCTCTATTTTTGCAGATGATACTAAGTTTAGTAAGGTCATTAGGTCAGAGCAGGATGAACTTTCGCTACAAAGGGATCTGCAAAAATTAGAAGTATGGGCAGGTAAATGGAAAATGAGATTTAATACGGGAAAATGCAAGGTTCGACATTTTGGAAGTAAAAATAAGCAGGCAGCGTATTATTTGAATGGGACAAGACTTAGCCAAACAAAGGAGGAAAGGGATTTGGGAGTAGTAATAGATAACAAGCTAAAGATGGGTGCACAATGCAGGGCAGCGGCTACAAAGGCTAATAAGACACTAGCATGTATTAAAAGAGGCATTAATTCAAGGGAGAAAAGCATAATTCTGTCACTATATAAATCCCTGGTAAGACAACACTCGAGTATGGAGTGCAGTTTTGGGGACCAATCGCAAAAAAAAAGATATTGCAGAACTAGAAAAAGTTCAGAGAAGGGCCACAAAGCTAATAAGGGGAATGGAGAATTTAAGCTATGAGGAGAGGTTAGCCAAACTGGGTCTGTTTTCTTTAGAAAAAAAGGCACTTGAGAGGTGACATGATTACTTTATATAAATATATTCAAGGCCCATATACAGAGATGGCAGAAGCTCTCTTTATTCCAATAAAATTGTTTGTGACAAGAGGTCACAATTTAAGGTTGGAGGAAAGGAGATTTAATCTCCTGCAAAGGAAACGTTTTTTCACTGTAAGAGCAAAAACATTGTGGAACTCATTACCAAAGGAGGTAGTGAATGCCAATACCCTAGATACATTTAAAAATTGTTTGGATACATTTCTGTCTAGAAACAAAATTCATGGATATGATTGCTAGTATTAAATGAGTCACCTTTTAGTGGGATTATTTAAGCTTAACTGGAGCTTTTTGTAAGTATTTTAGATTTGTATAGGTTGAACTCAATGGACTTCAGTCTTTTTTTCTACCTCATCTACTATGTTACTCTGTTACTATGATTGAATAACTAACAAATATACAATAAAAAGACAATGCAATTGCACTTACTATATATTTGAAATGAGCAGTAGAATATTTTCTGGCAAATTTCAAACTTAATCCAATTTTACCTCCCCCTGTATCATGTGACAGTTATCAGCCAATCACAAAATGCATATATGTATATACTGTGTAGTGTACACATACTCAGTAGGAGCTGGATCCTCAGAAAGTGTGCATATAAAAATAATGTCCTTGTTTTGATCATGGAAGTACAGTATATTGGAAAGTTTTTTTGTTTTTTTTTAAATTGCATGCTTTATCAGAATTTTTTTTTTTTTTAATAGCCCTTTAAGTCATTTTTATCTCAATTAGGGGATAATATGCTTTTTTTATAATCAAGAAAACCTTTGGCCAACTTCTGAAAACTAGAGCTGTGAGTTTTGCTGATTCCTTAAGTTTCCCAATACATGAACATTTGAATACATTAATTGGATGAAACAAATAAAAAACAAATGATGTCTTGACAAAATCTATTTGTTCAATAATTTGTGCAGCTTGGCAAAAAAAAAGGTACAGGAAGGGGGAGGAGTTATGATGTTTAGCTAATCAGCTCCTTTGATTGTAATGATGTACAAGGGGTCTGACCATTCATGTATCCATTATCCCCTGTCTAATCCTGCATAGTATTACTAATAACTGATGCTAGATTTTAGTCGTACAGGCTTGCCCAATCAACAACACTGTCCTAGAAGACAAGACAAAAGAGGCAACCAATGGTGTGATATCGTAGGGAACAAGTGAGTATAATGAATAGAAATAGCAGGGGACTCACAAGCGTCCTTGCACATCCAATGCAATAAAGCGCAATCCGAGGCTTCAGAGCCGCTCCGCTGACTCAGACACGTCAGCTGGAACACGAGACCATGGCAGATATCGTCACTGATGATGTCTCAGGCAGGGAAGGAAAATCAGCCAATCCAAAGGAACCTACAATAGGTCCACGTGATTCGGGCAGCCAGAGCAGGGTACGGTAAAACAAGTGAATTTAATTTTATTAAAAGATTTCTGCAACACTTTGTTTTTACAAATGTTTTAATAAAATTCACTTCCCTGCTCTGCCTTGCCATCTATGGGAGATTCGCTTGGCTGCCCGAATCACGAGGACCTATTGTAGGTTCCTTTGGATTGGCTGGTTTTCCTTCCCTGCCTGAGACATCATCAGTTACGATATCTGCCATGGCCTCGTGTTCCAGCTGGCGTGTCTGAGTCAGCCGAGCTGCTCTGAAGCCTTGGCTTGCGCTTTATTGCACTGGATGTGCAAGGACATTTGTGAGTACCCTGCTGTTTCTATTCATTATACTCACTTGTTCCCTACGATATCACACCATTGGGCGCCTCTTTTATCTTGTCTTTTAGGACAGTGTTGTTGATCTTTGTTCTGCTTTATTTGCTTTAGGAGTGCTGTCTGCTGCCACCCACAGTTACACCGATTCACAAGGACTCATCACATAGTTTGGACATTTATTTTCAGCTGTTTGCTGTTTGTTGTTATTTGTAAACAATCTTGTGTTTTATATATATAGGCATTGGTAATTGCTGCCTATGCTTGTACACATACATCATATTATTTATATGCACTGCACTTTGCACATAACCTGTTTTTGAGATTTATCTCTGGCGCACCTCTTTCACACAATATTAGGTTTATATTGTGGTATCTATATTGTCCAATCAAACTGAATATATATACAGTATCTCACAAAAGTGAGTACCCCCCTCACATTTTTTAAAATATTTTATTATGTCTTTTCATGTGACAACACTGAAGAAATGACACTTTGCTACAATGTAAAGTAGTGAGTGTATAGCCTGTATAACAGTGTAAATTTGCTGTCCCCTCAAAATAACTCAACACACAGCCATTAATGTCTAAACCGATTGGCAACAAAAGTGAGTACACCCCTAAGTGGAAATGTTCAAATTGGGCCCAATTAGATATTTTCCCTCCCCGGTGTCATGTGACTTGTTAGTGTTATAAGGTCTCAGGTGTGAATGGGGATCAGGTGTGTTAAATTTGGTGTTATCGCTCTCACACTCTCTCATACTGGTCACTGGAAGTTCAACATGGCACCTCATGGCAAAAAACTCTGAGGATCTGAAAAAAAGAATTTTTGGTCTACGTAAAGATGGCCTAGGCTATAAGAAGATTGCCAACTTATTTGGTTTAGATGGTGTCAAGCGTGTGTGGCTGCAACCAGGTGAGGAGTACAAAGACAAGTGTGTCTTGCCTACAGTCAAACATGGTGGTGGGGGGGGGGCGGAGCCTGACCGTGCAGAGCAATGGTCGCAAAATAAATTGGCTCTGATGCTAGAGGACCTGCAGGCTGACTAATTAAGGCATGCGACATTAAAATAAAGCAAAACATCGTTAGATGAACATCTGTGAAGCTGCTAATAACAACCAAGTGCTTTTGACTACTTTGAAGCTGTGGCATATCATGAAGGAGCACAGATACCTCGCTGCTTGAGGCCCTCCCTGTGACGAGTTACCGACACCAGCCTTGTACTCATACCACGGCGGACAACCGCCCGCGAAATACCGCACCTTACACTGCCTACTCAGCAAGAAGAAACAAATACTCACCACCCGATCGATCATATGATCGGATCGGGCACCAACTAGACCAAGAGAGAGAGGCGACAAAATTCGGGGGAGACGTGACCACGCGGCTGTTATTTTTTCAGAGCGCTCTCCATCATACAGCGCCACGAGGTGCTGGGATCATCAGTAGCACCGCTCCGCACCTTTTAGGATTGCTGCATAGGGGAAAGTCCCTTGTTATCTCTCTTCCAGCCACGTGGAACTGGTACAGTATACCTACTTACTGCAAACCGCTTGGGGGTCTGTTTATAGGCCCATACAGCGTAGTACAGACACTGAAAAGGGACATAGATCACAAGCAAATAATATTCAGCTCTCCCTCCTTTCATTAATATTCTACCGCAGTGTATTTGGGTGTGTGTGTTGGAGCTAGTCACACTGGGCTGTGTAGATCTCATACTTTGTGCACGATTGGGTCTTTTTGGATGGTCATAGTGTTAGGCCTCATAATAAACAACTGCAAAGGGACTATAAAGCGTGCTTGCTGATAATACCCTGACATACACCTGCAGCAACTTTGCCTGGGCATAGTCATGCCCTTAAAGAAACCTGCTAAAACAGACAGAGTAAGCAAATCTGCCACAATGACTCAGTACCTAAAAGTGCAGGAATCAGCTATGGAAACCAGGTCAGATAACATTGAGCTGCACTCCTCCTTACACCCAACTGAAACTACTGTTAACCAAGATACTAATATCACTAGAGAAGACCTGCGCACCCTATCATCTAAAGACGATATAAAAGAAGTTTTAAAAGAGGTGAAAAGCCTTTTTGGTGAGCTACGCAAAGATATAGATAAAGTAACCAAAAGGGTGACCAATATAGAAGAGGCCCACAATACTCTGTACAATGACGTTCAAGATATCAACAAACAGGTCAATAACCAAGATGACTTAATCTACCACTTGTCTGAGAAGGTGGAGGACCTGGACAACCGCAATAGGCGGAACAATCTAAGGATTAGGGGAGTCCCCGAGTCAATAGGACCAGCAGCTCTTCAGGGATACTTACAGGATCTTTTTCAAACTGTTAAGGGGACACCAGCATCTTCTGCTGTTGTCCTAGAGAGAGCGCACAGGGCCTTAAGGCCGAAACCTACGGGGAAAGCACCACCTCGAGATATCATAGTAAAGGTCCTCAACTTCGCAGAAAAGGAAGACATAATGCGTAACGCCAGAGCAAAGGCACCGCTAACGCACGCAGGAATACCTATTTCTATCTTTTCAGACATTAGTCCAGTTACGCTGCAGAAGCGCAGAGAGCTTAAATTTGTTACGGACGTCCTGAGGTCAAAACAGATCTCCTACAGGTGGGGATTCCCTGTAAGCATCCTGGTCCCCAGGAATGGCCGCCTCATCACTTTTCGAAGTATAGATGATCTTCCCAACTTTTGTGAAGCGTTGGGGGTGGAGATTCCTGACCCTAATCCCCAGGCCACCCGGGGGAAACTTGCTACGAGCTCCGGCCATGAGGAGCAAAATACCTGAACATTATAAAATGGAGAAAAAAAAACAAAAAACTATGGCTCTTGGTTCTAGGTTCTAATGGACTAGAGACTGTTAAGGATGTTCTCCTCCTACCAAGTGAACCTGAATAGGCAGATGAGTATAAATGTTTGAATTGTTATGTTGTCCATTGGTTTGTTTATAACACTTAACAGCAGATGTGCACATTTTTGCCCTATTCTACATGTAGTTACCAGCTAGCTAGAGTATCACTTGTATTACACTTGCGAGGGGGTAACAAACACGGCACCCTCCGTAAGTGACCAAGTACGCCATACAAATGCACTATCTACATTAGAATGTAACTATAAAGAAACTAGTTTACCTCTAGGCTGAGATTGGGTTTATGTTGAGATTTTAGGGGAATCCCTTGTTCCACACTTCGAAAATTATGAGTCGAATTAGAGGCATACATTTTAGGGCTTATTGAGCTAGAACGCCATCTTATAGCCTCATAGAATGTATCAGTTACTCACTTATATTTTTGATCTGCTACACTTGGTCAAGTTTCATGTTTGTTGTGGTAACGATGCTTTCTTCCTATAATGTGATCCTGTGTTGGTAGATGCTTATAAATGCTAGATATGTCATGTTGTCTTTTGGTTTGTTTATAACACTTATCAGCAGATGCGTACATTTTCGCTCTATACTACATGTATTTCCCAACTAGCTAGAGTTTCACTTGCATCACATTAGAGAATGTGTAATGGACATGGCGCTTCCCACAAGTGACTATATACGCCCAGCAAGTGCACTACCCACATTAGAATGTAACCACAATGAAGCTAGTTTACCCCTAAGCAGTGATTAGGTGCATTATAAGATTTCATGGGAACTCCTTATTTCACATTACGGAAATAACGAATCGATCTAGATACATACATTTTAGAATTTATTAAGCTAGAACGCCATCTTATAGCCTCATTGAACATGCCAGTTACTCACTTATATTTTTGTTTCGTTGCACTTGGTTGTGTTTCATGATTCATGTTTCATGCTTATTGTGTTTACATTTGATCATTACGAATTGTTTGCATGTCTTAGAAAAAGTTTGCCACTTTATATGACTACACTTTTACTCACCCTGCAGGTCCCTGGCTCGACCTCCTAACCTTACTTTTACTTTGTTCTTCTACCTCAGTTTTCCTTCTCCTATCTCTACCTTAATTCACATCTTCCCCACCTTTTAACTCTATCCTTCCTCCCCCTTCCCCTCCTTCACATTTTTTTTTTTTTTTTTGTGCTATAGGATTTAAATATCTACTCTTTTCCAAGTGCTCCTCTCTATATCTGACTCCCTTCTACCCTACAAAGTATCCTCTCCATTTCTCTTCCCTCTTTCCCTTTTTTTTTTTTTTTTTTTTTCTTCCCTGTGTCCCGGCGGGGTCCCTAATCTAATTATGCCCCCTACCACGCAGCTTGTTAACTTTTTATCTTTAAATACAAAAAACCCTAAATCAACCAGAAAAGCGCTCAATAGCACTTAGAGAATTTTCCAGACTTAAAGGCGACATTGTTCTTATCCAGGAAACCCACTTCAAAAGGGGGAGGGAACCTAAATGGCTGTCACAAACATACACCACAATATATCTCTCATCAGGACCACACAAAAAGTGTGGAGTGGGCATTCTTATACACAAAAAATTGCCATTTCAGTTGTTGCAGTTAGAAAAGGACCATGAGGGTAGGCTCCTAATACTTGTAGGCTTATTATTTGGTAGGCCAATTACCATAGTTAATGTCTATGTACCCAACTTGGCTCAACATGCCTTTATACGGGGCTTAACGAATACAATAATGGACAGTAGAAAGGGCTCACTAATCATAGGGGGCGACCTCAATGTACCCTTGGACCCCATCATAGACACGTCTGGGGGAACCTCCTCCTTGTCAGGGAAACATATCAAAAACATAAATAGCAGTCTCAGGAGCATGGCGGTCCATGATGTGTGGCGCACAATACATCCTGGACGCAGAGACTACACTTTTTTTTCAAACCCCCATCAAGTGTACTCTCGTCTCGATTACTTCTTGACCGACCCCCTTAGCCTTTCTTTTGTGAGAGCGATAGACATTCTTCCTATCACCTGGTCGGACCACTCCCCAGTGCTATGCACGATGGAGTGGCCCGAGACACCGGTGGTCCCGTTCCAGTGGAGGCTGGATGTCTCCCTTTTAAATGACCCATTGGTGAAAATCGAAATTGAAAAGTCTCTCACTGAATATTTCCGGTTGAACGTTGGTGATGAGTTACCACTTACTACAATTTGGGAGGCACACAAGTGCGTTTTGAGGGGAGAATATATAAAGTACAAGGCGCGCAAACAAAGAGAGCAAAGGGCCAAGTATCAGCAACTGCTAGATGAAGTTGGCTCTGCAGAACAATTACACAAACAAGACCCATCCCACACCCTCTTTGCAGAGCAACTACTACAAAAAAGGGCAGCCCTGACACTATACTTACAACAGGAACAACATCACTCCGCCTTTTCTTTGAAACAACATTACCACAAACACAGTAACAAGGCGGGACGCTTACTAGCTAGAGCTCTCCGTAGGAAACACTTAAAGACTTTTGTACACTCATTGCAGGACAACTCGGGACATTCCCATGAGGATAGCTTACAAATAGCAGAAACATTCAAGGTATATTACTCTTCCTTATATAACCTAAAGACCAGCCAGCACAATACATCCCAGTTGGACAGCAATAGCTATGCAACAGAGGTGGAGAATTATCTTTCTATTCCCGGCCTTCCCAAACTTGACGATAGTGACTCAGACGCTCTAGACTTACCTTTTTCAGTGGAAGAAATAACGGTCGCCATCAGAGATTTACCGGCAGGTAAAAGTCCGGGCCCTGATGGGTTCGGCAACTCTTACTACAAAACATACATCCACATTCTATCTCCACAGCTTGCTAATCTATTCAATTCTCTACAAGATAACACGGGTTTTGCACAAAATATGTTAGAAGCACATATCACGGTGCTCCCTAAACCAGGGAAAACACCTACCAGACCGGAGAATTATCGACCCATTTCACTTCTGAATACGGACGTGAAGATATATGCCAAGGTCCTGGCCAATAGGCTAAATCCTTTATTAAAACATCTGGTTCACACGGACCAGGTCGGATTCATCCCGGGGAGGGAGGCCAGGGACAATACCCTTAAGGTTACACAGCTTATTTCCTATGCCCGAAACAATCAAATCCCAATGGGAATTATATCCACCGATGCCGAGAAGGCTTTTGATAGGGTGGACTGGCGATTCCTTAAAGCCACCCTATCCTCCATGAATATAGGGGACAGATTTATTAGTAGGGTTTTTGCTCTTTACTCAAGCCCTGTTGCCAGAGTGAAGGTTAACGGCTATCTTTCGGATCTCTTTGAAATCTCCAACGGGACTCGTCAGGGATGCCCACTGTCCCCTCTATTATTCGCTCTCTCCATTGAAATTTTGGCACACAAGATTAGACTTAACCAACAAATTAGGGGAATCACAGTACACGACACTGAATATAAAGCGGCTCTTTATGCCGATGGCGTGCTATTGACATTGACTGACATAGATGAATCCATACCAGCCTTGCTCAGAGAATTTCGGATATATGGCAAATTTTCAAATTTCCATCTCAATCTTGCAAAATCCGAAATGCTCAATGTAAATATCCCCCAAGGAATCCTAGAAAGGGTCACCTTGAATTGCCCACTCAAAATTCAACCTAAAAAACTTAAATACCTAGGGGTTTATTTAACAGCTGACCCTGCGGACATGATAGAACCAAACTATTTCCTTATCCAAAATGAGATTATAAACGACCTCTCCAGATGGGGCGGCAAAACTTTTTCCTGGTTTGGTTGGATCCAGATATTGAAGATGAACATCCTGCCCCGCATTCTTTATCTTCTCCAAACGATTCCCCTACCCCTGCCCAGTCAATATCTTACCAAACTGCAAGCGAGGCTGGAGGGCTTCATATAGAATAAAATTAAACCCAGAGTACAAAAAAAAAACCTTTACCTGGCTAGAGACAGAGGAGGACTGGGAGTACCGGATCTTGTGAATTACAGATCTGCTACTTTATTGCAAAGGATATCGGAATGGTGTTCCTTGTCGGATCAGAAGCAGTGGATCCGCTTGGACTTTGACATTCTGAGAATAGGTAATGTAGGTGCTGCGGCGTGGCTAAGTCCACGGCACAGACCACCTTTGATTAAGAGATACCCCCTCCTGGACGAAGTGTTTACACAATGGGATAGGCTGATGAGCACTACCACACACATCTCTTCTATTCCTTAGCCTCTATCACCTTTTCGGGGGAATCCCGAAATTCCTTTATCCTTCACCTCCAGATCAGACACGAGGGCAACACACATCCGCGACAGAGCTATAGGATCTCTGATCAGGGATGGAGCTGTGATACCGATAAATGAACTGATGGGAACGGAAGAACCTGTGTTCTCCTCCTGGTTCTCACACGCACAGGTCTCACACTTTGTACATGGACATCCTAAAAAAAACCAATTAATCAGGGGACTTACCCCTTTTGAGAGCATCTGTATGTCAGAACATCTAGGTCGGCATCTTCTATCTAAAATATACAGGCTGTTGATACCTACGGACCTTCTGCCTGCTTATGTACATAGATGGAACTCGGACTTACATTCGGACATAACCTTACAAAACTGGGCAAAAATCTTCCTTTTACACAAAAAATGTTCAATCTCTGCCAACACACAAGAAATGAATTTTAAATTCCTTTCTCGCTGGTACCTGACCCCAACAAGGTTAAAACAAATCTATAAAAACACTGATGGCAAGTGTTGGAGAGGGTGTGGTGAGGAGGCAGATCTCCTCCACATATGGTGGAATTGTGATAAAATCAGACCTTTCTGGAAAGAGGTTGTTACGTATATCAGACATACCTTCTCGGTACCGCTTCCCCTAGAACCTGATATTTTGTTGTTTCACTCATTACCTAGAGTAGAGGATGCTGCCACGCAACTGCTGTTAACGACCTTTCTGAATTGCGCCAAAGCCCTTATCCCCCAGAGGTGGAAGTCGGTAGAGACTCCCACATTGGCTCATTGGAAGGCACAGGTATCACACACCCTTAACCTAGATAGACGTCACTACTGGGAGACAGGTAAAGCAGTGACACACGAGCTAATGTTGATTAGGTGGAGAGAGGCTACAGATAATGTGGAGGGCCAAAGTGCTTAGCCTTAAATGTTCATGGAAATCTTAAATGTTCATGGAAATTAGAGTGTTTTTCTGTACAGGCCCTCGCCGGGACATCTCCCCCCTACTTCCTTAAATGCCCGTTTCTCCTTTTTTTTTTTTTTTTTTCTCTCTTCTCTCCCTTCCATTCTTCTCCTCCTCCCCCTTCTCATCTTATTCCCCCCTTTTTTTTGCTCCTCTTTCTTCCGTTTCCCTTCCTCTAACCTCTGGATATTTGTTGAATTAAAACTGTTTCATTGACCACGGTCCAGGGGTTTCTCAAACTCTTCTTTTACAATATTGAATGTTCGAGCTTTTGTTCTATTCCAAACCCCTGTTTGTAACTATTGTTATGTTGTTCTTAATATGCTTGGTAACCTAATACTGTTCTGGACAATATTATTAAGAAATAAGGAACAAAAAAAAAGGAAAAAAAGAAAAGAGCAGAGTGTATTATCAGATATGAAGGCGGATACAGTATATATGTTTGGGACATTAGATGCAGGATCCACTTTGAAATTGTAATCTCAAGTTTGTCCTAATTGTGTTGTACTATTATTTTTTATATACTTGTTTGTCTTTTTCATTTTATATTTTAATAAAGCTCTTTTCAACACAAAAAAACAAACAAAAAAAAACAAAAAAAAAACATGGTGGTGGGAGTGTCATGGTCTGAGCCTGCATGAGTGCTGCCAGCACTAGGGATCTACAGTTCATTGAGGGAACCATGAATGCCAACATGTACTGTGACATACTGAAGCAGAACATGATCCCCTCCCTTCAGAGACTGGGCCGAAGGGCAGTATTCCAACATGATAACAACCCAAAACACACCTCCAAGATGTCCACTGCCTTTCTAAAGAAGTTGAGGGTAAAGGTGATGGACTGGCCAAGAATGTCTCCAGATCTAAACCCTATTGAGCATCTGTAGGGGCATCCTCAAATGGAAGGTGGGGGAGCGCAAGGTCTCTAACATTCACCAGCTCTGTGATGTCATCATGGAGGAGTGAAAGAGGACTCCAGTGGCAACCTGTGAAGCTCTGGTGAACTCCATGCCAAAGAGGGTTAAGGCAGTGCTGGAAAATAATGGTGGCCACACAAAATATTGACACTTGGGGCCCAATTTGGACATTTCCACTTATGGATGTACTCACTTTTGTTGCCAACGGTTTAGACATTAATAGCTGTGTGTTGAGTTATTTTGAGGGGACAGCAAATTTACACTGTTATACAGGCTGTACACTCACTACTTTACATTGTAGCAAAGTGTCATTTCCTCAGTGTTGTCACATGAAAAGATAAAAAAAAAGATAATAAAATATTTACAAAAATGTAAGGGGTGTACTCACTTTTGTGAGATACTGTATATGGATATGAAACCCACACATTTTCTTTCATGATTCAGATAAAGCACGTGATTTTAAATAACTTTCTAATTCACTTCTATTATCGATTTTTCTTTGTTTTCTTGGTATCATTTGTTGAAAAGCAGTGATGAATGTTTAGGAGCCGGCCCATTTGAGGAGCACTATATGGCAGCAGTTTTGCAAGAATGTAATCCACTTTCAAGAGCACTAGATGGCGGCACTATTTCCTCCCATCTAGTGCTCCAGATGCCTACCTAGATATCTCTTCAACAGAGAATATCATGGGAAGGAAGCAAAATATATTATAGAAGTACATTGGAAACTTTTTTAAATGGTATGCACTGCCTTAATCACAAAAGAAAATGTCTAGGTTTTATACCCCTTTAACTTAGCATATGGAGGTGGGAGACCAGAGAAGCCTCAGCTATTTTTAATCACTTTGACTAGAGCTGTTGGAGAATGCAGTTGTTGGACTTCTGTGCCACTGTGAGCTAGTAACTGACTCAAAGTCTGTCAGAGAGTTGAATGTTCTGTTAAAATTGAAAGATTCGTTTCTTTTAATTGTTCAAATACTATAAAATAAGATTTTGTGTTAATATTAGTGGTCTATATTTGTTGTTCCCTTTGGAAATAATGGTAACGAATCCAAATCAAATATTTGTCTGAAACAAATGCCCACATAGATAAAATTTGGCCGAGCCAAATATTTGGAAAAATATGAAACAAACCTTTCAAACGAAACACATTTTTTGCTTGTTCAAATGTCTATTAAAAACAATCACCATATACAGAATGTTAACGTTACCAGAATTTACTGCTCTTTTTCACAGTCCAACATTGTATACACATTATTAGATACCAAATGCTCCAAAAATGATTAACTATTGCAGACTACCTAGGGAGGCATGAGTCATCTAAGTCAAACCATAATAAAAAAAGGTCATTTTAATTAATATATTATACATTATGTATGGTCTCTTAAATTAGCAGATCAGTTTCATTGGAATTTAAACCTATGTTTAACGCAATGTATGATCTGGCACAGATGAAAATAGACTTTCAAACTAAAATGGTAGCACAGTGTATCTTATTTTTATTTAAAGGGATGTGAATCATTAATTTTTCTTTCATGATTTATCTACAAAATACAATTTTTAACAACTTTCCAGTTCACTTCTAATATCAAATTTGCTTTATTCTCTTGGTATCCTTTGTTGAATGAGCAACAATGCAATACTGGGAGCTAGCTAAAAAAAATATCTGGTGAGCCAATGAAAAGAGCCATATATCAGCAGCTAGCTCTCAGTATAGCACTGCTGCTTCTCAACCTACCTAGGTATACTTTTCAACAAAAGATACTAAGGGAACAAATCCTATAATATAAAAGGCCAAGTGTGTTTGTCCAAAGCTGTCATGCGCAGTAGAGACAGCACAAAGACAAACACACCTGGCCTTTGAGTCCCAGCTGATCTGCAGCAGAAGTGGGCTTGGCCGGGCGTGAGCGGAAGGTGTGGACGACATGAAGGGGGCGTGGCCGGGTGTGAATGGCAATGAATGGGCGTGGCCGGGCATGAAGGGGGCGTCGCCAGACGAGGTCGCGCAATAGAGGGGAGAGAGATAAAGAGGGGAGAGAGATAGAGAGGGGAGAGAAATAGAGAGGGGAGAGAAATAGAGAGGGGAGAGAAATAGAGAGGGTGAGAGAGAGAGAGGGGGGGAGAGAGAGGGGGGGAGAGAGAGAGGGGGGAGAGAGAGGGGGGGAGAGAGAGAAAGAGAAGGGGAGAGAGAGAAAGAGAGGGGGAGAGAGAGAGAGGGGGGGGAGAGAGAGCGCAAAAGAGGGGGAGAGAGAGCGCAAAAGAGGGGGGAGAGAGAGCGCAAAAGGGGGGGAGAGAGAGAGAGAGAGAGCAAAAGAGGGGGGGGAGAGAGAGCACAAAAGAGAGGGGGGAGACAGAGCGCAAAAGAAAGGGAAAGAGAGCGCAAAAGAGAGGGGGGGAGAGAGCGCAAAAGAGAGGGGGGAGAGAGCGCAAAAGAGAGGGGGGAGAGAGCGCAAAAGAGAGGGGGGAGAGAGAGCGCAAAAGAGAGGGGGGGAGAGAGAGCGCAAAAGAGAGGGGGGGGGAGAGCGCAAAAGAGAGGGGGGAGAGAGCGCAAAAGAGAGGGGGGAGAGAGCGCAAAAGATAGGTGGGAGAGAGAGCGCCAAAGAGAGGGGGGAGAGAGAGTGCCAAAGAGAGGGGGAAGAGAGAGCGCAAAAGAGAGGGGGGAGAGAGAGCACAAAAGAGGGGGGAGAGAGAGAGCGCGAAAGAGAGGGGGGAAAAAAAGAGCGCAAAAGAGAGGGGGGAGAGAAAGCGCAAAATAGGGGGGAGAGAGCACAAAAGAAAGGGGGGAGAGAGCGCAAAAGAAAGGGGGGAGAGAGCGCAAATGAGAGGGGGAGAGAGCGCAAAAGAGAGGGGGGAGAGAGAGAGCACAAAAGAGAGAGGGGAGAGAGAGCTCAAAAGAGAGGGGGGAGAGAGCACAAAAGAGAGGGGGGAGAGAGAGCAAAAGAGAGGGGGGGGAGAGCGCAAAAGAGAGGGGGGAGAGAGAGCGCAAAAGAGAGGGGGGAGAGAGAGCGCAAAAGAGGGGGGAGAGAGAGCGCAAAAGAGAGGGGGGAGAGAGAGCAAAAGAGAGGGGGGAGAGAGAGAGAGCAAAAGAGAGGGGGAGGGAGAGAGCGCAAGAGGTGGGACCGCTGTACTGCAAAGAATGGCCCGTGTGAACGAGCTTTAGGACTAGTTTATAATAAAAGTACTTTGGAAAGTTGTTAAAAATTGCATGCTCTATCTAAATCATGAAAGAAAAAAATGGTTTTCATGTCACTTTAACAATTATTAGGCAAATGTAATGTAAGTTGTAAGTTACCTTGGAAATGTCATTGAAGTAATAGCTCAACTCAGTCTTGAGATAGGAATTCCAGTCCATTTCCCGCTGGAGGATTTCAGTTAAGACTTTTATAATCGTTTGCTAAATATAAAGGAAGTTAATATTTATTTAGTTCTGCACAACTGAAGGAGCGTGTTGCTGGTATAACAAACTTATACTACAAAGAAGAGTAATAGAACAATATTTTTCCTATCAGATACATAATTATTATAAAATCAAGGCTTGGATTAAAGGTCTATGAACTGAACACATAATGGGCTAGATTACAAGTGGAGCACAGTCGTTAGCAGGGTCAATAATCTTTTGTGTGACAATGAGCAAAAGAATAAAGCACATCCTGGTATCAGAAGGGGATGGTTAAATTTTTTAACTAAACCATCTTGACAAGGCTGAGGGACATATTTAACAAATGTGCGAGCGGACATGATAGGAAGTAGCATATCATGTCCGCTGCACATTGATAAATGCCGACATCATACGCTGTCAGCATTTATCATTGCACCAGCAGTTTTTGTGAACTGCTGGTGCAATGCCGCCCCCTGCTTCATAACTTCTGTTTCCAGTGAGCCTGAAGGCTTGCCGGAACAAAGGGGCCTCAATCTCCATACAGAGCTTGATAAATATGCCCCTGAAACTCAATCGTGTTACAAGTGGTGAGTTAGGTGTTAATTTGCACTCGGGTGCAACCAAAATTATTGTTTGATAGTTTGCATAACAAAACACACAGATATTAGTGTGTCCTAGACTATCGCTCAAGCACTAAAATATAACTGGCCAGAAAAAAAATCTCTCTATTAACTACACTCCAGTGATGTTAGCGCACAAAAGCACTAACATTTTGTGCTCCATTTGTAATCCAGCACATTGTGTAGAGACCGAGGTTTAAAAACCCCTGATCTCATTAGAGCTTATATGTTATACCTACAACCAGGGTTGTATTAATGCAACAAGGCCGGTGCCTAGAGCGACAGATTTATGGGGGCGGCATTTGTCCATTTGCAGTGACTGAATATTTGGGCATGGATTAAAAAATATATATATATATCTATATATTGACCTGCGGCAAAAAGCAGGTCAGGTGACATTTTTGATCTGCCGCCCGCCTTCCTGTCTGAGACTCTGTTGAGAAGCAGCCGCACATAGATGGAGGGAGTAACGCATGTGATCTCCCAGGCCAGAACTCTAAGAAGAAGTAGTGCCAGTGACGTGGAGCAGCTACAGTGGAGACGACAGTGGAATCGGTGGAGCGGTGGCTGACCTGGTCGGCTGATCTAACTTCAGGTAGGGTCAGGGCAGCAGGGCACTGGGTCTGCCACAGCTCCAAAAAGTTCATCATTGGCTACTGCTGGGTAGCTGTAGCATTAATTTCAAGTCAGCCCCCTAGCCAGGAAAATATTACTTCCAGTCTTCCATGGTCCAGCACATGGAGATCAGACTTCAGTGTTAGCTCAGCTCACTATGGACATTATGAGTTTGACCACGCAACACAGAATATGGAAATTGTAGAAGAGCAGCTGGGGATTGCACTATACGGCAGGTACTCTGGTGCTGTGTGGATTAAAAAAGTGGGCTTTGTCCAACTAGTGTAGATGGACAAAGCCCAGTTTGTTAAGCCACACGGCACTAGAGTACCTGCCGTGTAGTGCAATCCCTAGCTGCTATTCTACAATTTCCATATTCTGTGTCGCGTGGCCAAACTCATAAAGCCACACAGCCCGCTCTGCTGCAGCGCGCAAATAAATGTTAGGGCCGCGATTTTCCTTCCCATCCTTGTGCGCAGGATTAGTTTATTATTGTTGCTAAGTGACATGTGTCACGTGACTTCATCGGCTTAGACTTACAAGAAGGGAAAAGGTAGGCTTAAAGGGCCATAATACCCAAATGTTTAAACACTTGAAAGTGATGCAGTATAGCTGTAAAAAGCTGACTAGAAAATATCTCCTGAACATCTCTATGTAAAAAAGAAAGATATTTTACCTCAAAAGTTCCTCAGTAGCCACCTCCCATTGTACAGGATTTCTAAGCAGCATTTTAGTATATCTGTCCTAGGACAGCTGAAAGGATGAGCATCATGCACTCTCATGTTATTTCACCAATCAGGTAAAGGAAGCTTACTATGAAATCTCATGACAGTTAAGTCAAATCTCATGAGATCACAGTAAGAGTTCATGACCTCAGCACTGCTGATGCTGATTGGCTGCTGTTCATTTCTTCTTTTTTTTTTTACCTGCAGCTGGGAGCAGGTGAAGTATAACTTTTTACACAGAACTTACTCTGCTGAGCTGAGGAGATTGTGAGGTAAAATATCTTCCTTTTTTATATAGAGATGCTCAGGTGATATTTTCCTGTCAGCTTTTTACAGTTATACTGCATCAGTTTCAAGTGATTTAGCATATGAGTATTATGTCCCTTTAAGACTTCCTGTTTCATCCCTGTGCCTACTCCTACCACCTAAAAAATACATTTACTGAACTGAGCTTGGGCTCCAGCCTGGCAGTATATTTAGTTTAGGATTAGTGCTGGGGTTAGGATAAGAAATTAGGTTGATCCTTTGAGGTCCTCTTTGTTATACAAGAAGCTAATTGAAGTCCCAGGGATATCTCAGCAGTGACTGCCCTGATATTGTGGAGTGTTTATGTTCAGTAACTCAAAGGAACATAACAGTAAGTAATGCCAGTAAATTAAAGTTTTCAATAGATACTGGCTTTATAAAAAAAATAAATGTAATGCTTTGCTTTAAAAGCAACTCTGCCTGTGGAAATTTCCACTCCCATAAAATGAAAACATAAAAAGAACAAGCTCCATTAAAATTTGCAAAAAGAGTTTAAATATTATTAAAAATATTCATAAAAAATATCAGTAGTTGTTAACATCTTTATATTATCTTAACTTTTATGTCTGTTTTGCCATTAAAGGGACAGGATGAAAGTTAATTTTGAAGTTTTATGATTCAAATTTATATATATATATTTTTTCAAACAAACTTTTTATATATACAATCAAGTCCTGGTGAACAATACCCTGACCAGGCAGAATTTTGAGTGCCTAGGGCAGCACAAAACCTAAATATGCCACTGTCTACAACCCAGATATGCTGCACAGTACAACCCAATTTAATTTATATTTGTATAATGAGAAAATAAATGCAACATCATACAAGGACTTTCATTTACTTTAGATATTAATATAAATATAATATGATCCGAACCCGTCACAGCTGACAGTTATTCTACTATTAGAATGTTCATTTGGTGTTAAACAATTATAGGAAATGATTAATAGAAAAAGAAGGGCATCAGCTTATTGTCACCATTGTTAACAACAACAGGAATAGCTTTCTTGCTCTACTTTGGCTTAGCCCAAGTATTCTTGTTATAAATTTGAATGCGTTGTATTGTAATTGGATCAGCTGAAGTACAGAAAAACAAATGGAATGATAAAAACAAGAAATGGCAAACTAGAAAATCACCTTTTAAAAGCGTCAAGTGAGCACAAAATGATTCCGAGGACATAAAGCAGTGAGCATGAGGCTGCACATGAAGTCACTGACACTTGTATGCTGCTATTGCTTACAGCTGCATGGATCCAGCACTTGTTACAGTAATGATCAGAAGCTGACAAAGGCCTTCTTAAAGGGACACTAAACCCAAAAATTTTCTTTTATGATTTAGGTAGAGAATACAATTTTAAACAACATTCCAATTTACTTCTAATATCTAATTTGCTCCATTTTTTAGATATCCTTTGTTGAAGAAATAGCAATGCACATATGTGAGCCAATCACACAAGGCATCTATGTGCAGCCACCATTCAGCAGCTACTGAGCCTATCTAGATATGCTTTTCAGCACAGAATATCAATAGAATAAAACAAATTAGATAATAGAAGTAAATTAGAAAGTTGTATAAAATGGCATGCTCTTTCTAAATCATGAAAGATAAAATTTAGGTTTCATGTCCCTTTAAGGCATTCACATGTTGTGTTGTATGCCCCTGTTGAAACTTAGCTGCTTTCCATGACAGCATACTGAGGTAGGCTCAGGAGCAAGGACGTATCTTTTGCCCTATATGGCAGCTATGTTTGCTTGTAACAAAGTTTCACATACAGATTTCCTGACACGTGCAAACTCTTGAGCATATGCTCTCCTTTTTCGGGACACTCTATCTGAATAATCAACGTTTAATTTTTACTTCCATGTCTTGTTAAAGGGACATTAAACACTAAATAAATGCTAGATAGAATGATGCAGTCAAAGAAAAGATTAGTCAGAGAATCGCATGTAGACGTATTTTTTAAAGTTTCATTAGCTGTTTAAATATTGACAAAATAAGTGTAAAGTTTTAGTGTCTATGTTACGGGCAAATGGACATTACCCAAGTGGCTGTGGGTAAAGTCCGATGTACTGTAATTCCCCCATCCAAGGCGGAGGCAAAAGAGATACTGAAGATGGGGGAATTACAGTGCATCATATATATGTTTGGTGCAGTGACTCGAAGTGCATGCACTCTGAGAGGATTTATGATCTTACATCGGGCATTACCCACAGCCACATGGATCCAGCACTTGTGTAATCCTAGGATTACCCAATATCTGACTTTACCCATAACATGTATCAAACAATCACCTAAGTTTTTTTTTTAATTTAGATTAGGGGTTTTTGGGCACTGTAAAAGAGCTGAATGCCGTTTTAAGGGCAATGCCCATACAAATGCCCCTCTAGGGGCAATGGGTAGCTTAGGTTTTATTTAGACTTAGGTTTTTTATTTTGGGGGGTTCGTTGGGTGGGGAGTTTTACGGTTGGGAAGACTTTGTATTTTTTTCTAGGTAAAAGAGCTGTTTAATTTAGGGCAATGCCCTACAAAAGGCCCTTTTAAGGACTATTGGTAGTTTATTGTAGGCTAGGGGTGTTTTTATTTTGGGGTGGCTTTTTTTATTTTTATAGGGCTATTAGATTAGGTGTAATTGTTTTTATTTTTGATAATTTCGTTTATTATTTTTTGTAAGCTTAGAGTTTTTTTATTTTTCTTAATTTTTGTGTGTTTTTTTTGTAATGTTAGATTTTTTTTATATTGTTTTTTCCATAGTGTTAGGTTTTTTTAAAATTGTAATTTAAAAATTTTAATTGGTAGTTTTTTATTTTATTAGAATAGTTATGTTAGGTTAATTTATAGTTTAATCTTAGTTTTTTTTTATTTCACAGGTAATTTTTTATTTATTTTAAGATAGTTATATGGTAACTTTTTTAAATTTAGGTGGGTGTTAGGTTTAGGGATTAATAGTTTAATTTAGTGTTTGAGATGTGGGGGGCCGGTGGTATAGGGGTTCATAGGTTTAGTTTATTAGTTACGATGAGGGGGGCTGGCAGTTTAGAGGTTAATAGGTTTATTTAGTGTCGGCGATGTCGGAGAGCGGCGGATTAGGGGTTACTAGATTTATTTAGTGTTGGCGATGTGGGTGGGCGGCGGATTAGAGGTTAATAGGTTTATATAGTGTTGGTGATGTGGGTGGGCGGCGGATTAGGGGTTAATAGGATTATTTAATAGTTGCGATGTGGGTGGGCGGCATATTAGGGGTTAATAGGTTTAAAGTATTTGTGATGCGGTTTAGGGGTTAATAGGTAGTTTATGGGTGTTTAGTTTAACGTTTAGAGCTCTCAGTTAGGTTCTATATGCCCGATAAAACAGCGTGTGAGCTGAGAAACGCGTTGCAACCTTTTATTACATAGTGGTGATTGTTGTACCCTATGTTTTTATACTGAATTTTATTAAAAGTGGATTTTATACTTTCACCTGACTGAGAGCCTGAGTTTTTACCCTGGGGAGGCGCCCCATACAGAGGTGTGCAGGATCCAAGGAGCAGTGAGCTGGGACACAGAGATCCCAGTAGGCGAGACTAAGCGCAAGTGGGTGCTGCGGCCATTGTGAGCACCTGTCTTACATTCTTGTATGATCGTGGATTGTGTAAATCATATTACACTAGGAGGCGCCCTTCTTTCTTGTGTGTCCCACAGAATTGTCTAATCTTCCATCTATCTGATGGGGAAGGAGCAGCCGGCAGTGGGGACCTAAGAACACTCTGGAGATCGATGAAAGGACAGAGCAAATTGCTTCGATTATCCGTATGGACTTATGAGATAAGAACTTCTTTATGTGTTAGAATTATTGGTTTTCCTATATTTGGCTCAATTCAAGGCCCTACCACTGTTCACTTATTATATGCCATAATATATTTTGTATTATCATTCTGGTGTATTGCGCCCCCTGGAGTGGTGACACGTTATTATCACCAGGTTGTTTTAGTTTATGGGTGTTAGTGTACTTTGTAACATTTTAGTTATGAGTTTTGGGAAACATTTTTGTTTTGTAAAATCCATAACTACTGGTCTCAGATGGCGGTATGTATTATGTCGGTATGGGCTGTAACGCAAACATTTTAGTCGGACCGCACAACCTGTAATACGGCGCTATGAAAAATCCTGCACTCAAACGTCATTTCTTTGAGTGCGGAATGTACGTTGCATTACAGGCTAAAATACTTGCGATATAGCTATACCACCGCGACTCATAATATACATTACCGGCCATTCTAGCGCAATGGCCAATTTTTAGCGGTAATAGCCGTATCGTAACGCAAAACTCGTAATCTAGGCAAATCGGAGCTGCCATGTTGTAACTTAGGCTACATTTTCTGCTGTAGACAATTAGGGACAGCTATAAATAGGTCACTAGAGTGTGCAGCCAATGGCTGTGTGGAAAATAACTGTGTTCTGCACTTCCATTTCTAACAGGAACTGAAAACTCACAATTTCAGAATGGAATTATAGGAAAGGGGGACAAAATAGATAATGAAAGTATATTTCAGAGATATATATATATATATATATATATATATATATATATGATTTATCATTTTATATTACTATTTTATATTACTATCTCAGATTGTTTAATGTCCCTTTAAGGAAGTGAACAAAAAGTTTTAAACTATTAAAACTACTGTAACTATTAAACTAGTAAATAGTAACCAGAAATATGATCGAAATATATAGTTTTGTTTTACCTTTCCAGTATGTATTATCTTTTCTCCAGTGTTCTCAAACCATTTTTTAAACAGCAAATGGTCAAAGTCTTCTGTCTCGTGCTGGTACGCAAGTTGCCTAGATGTGATTAAATAATAAATAATATTTTAATACACAGTGCAATGTAAACTACTGATATTAAAGGTACATGATACTCAGTTTTTGTTTCATACAAAAGAGAATGTTTCAAAATGTTTTACAGTACATTGTGCTGAATAAATCAACTTTTTTATGAGAGTTCTCCCTATCAGCCAATGAACCATAAAGTCCCAGAACCCAAAGGCACATAGTTTAACTTTAAAGGGACGTCAACACCAGAAATGTTGTTGTTTAAAAATATAGATAATGCCTTTATTACCCATTCCCTAGTTTTGCATAACCAACACAGTTATAATAATATACTTTTTATCTCTGTGATTATCTTGTATCTAAGCCTCTGCAAACTGCCCCCTTTTTTCAGTTCTTTTGAGAGACTTGCATTTTAGCTAATCAGTGCTCACTCCTAGGTAAATTCACATGCGTGAGCTATGTTATCTATATGAAACACATGAACGAATGCCCTCTAGTGGTGAAAAACTGTCAAAATTAGAAGCGGCCTTCAAGGTCTAAGAAATTAGCATACGAACCTCCTAGGTTTAGCTTTCAACTAAGAATACCAAGAGAACAAAGCAAAATTGGTGATAAAAGTAAATAAAAAAGTTGTTTATTATATGCCCTATTTGAATCGTGAAAGTTTTCTTGGACTTGTCTGTCCCTTTAAATTTAATCAGCTTTTACAAAATCTTTTTCATACAACAAACTTTTTTTTAATATGTTTAACAACTGCTCCTGCATATGCATGAGAGAACACATTTCAATAATATGTCCCTTTAAATCATCTCTAGAAGATGTCATCATAAGAGAATGTGATAAACCGTGTCTGTTAGGCCATTTAGTAAATATTTGGATTGTTTTAAAGGGTCATTTGAATTATATGAAACCCAATTTTTCTTTCATGATTCAGATAGAGCATGTGATTTTAAACAACTTTCTAATTTACATCTGTTATCAATTGTGTCTTTGTTCTTTAGGTATCTTTTGTTGAAAAACAGGGATGTATGCTTAGGAACCGTCCAATTTCTGGTGCACTATAGGGCAGCGGTTTGGCACGAATGTGCAAGAGCACTGGAGGGCAGCACTATTTCCTGCTATGTAGTGCTCCAGATGCCTACCTAGGTATCTCTTTAACACAGAATACCTTGGGAACAAAGCAAATTTGATCATTAAAATTGTATGCTCTGTAGGAATAAAAAAAAAAAAAACCTTTTGGGTTTCATATCCCTTTAGGACCATTAAATACAGTAGAATTGCATAGTCCACAAATGAATAATATAAAGACAATGCAATTATAGATAGTCTGCATTTTAAATGAGTAGTTATTTTTTTTCTCACAATTTGCAAAGTTACTTCCATCTCCCCTTCCCCTGTGTCATATGACAGCCATCAGCCAATCACAAAATGCATTTACATATACTGTATACTGTGAACTCTTTCACATGCTCAGCAGATGCTGGTGCCTCAGAAAAGAGTTTTTTACTTAGGTTATTATTAATTTGGGGGTTGGGGGGGTTGTAAATGTTTGGGGGTAATTTCATTCTTTTTTTTGGCAAATGAGCTGTTAACTTCAGGGCAATGCCCTACAAAAGGCCCTTTTAAGGGCTATTGGTAGTTAATTTTTAGATTAGGTTTTTTTTAACGGGGGTATTAGAATAGGAATAATATTTTTTTGGGTAATTTTTTTTTTTTGTAATGGTAGCTTTTTCTTTTTTTTTAATTTTAGTGTTTATTTTTTGGTAATGGTAGATTTTTTATTTTATTGGTAATGTTATAATTTATTATTTTCTGTAATGTTAGGATTTTATTATTTTCTGTAATGTTAGGTTTATTTTGATAATGTATGGGTTTTTTTGTGTTTTTTTTTTTTAAAGTAGTATCTTTTTAATTGTATTTTTGTGTATTTTAATTGGGGTTAGTTTAATACTTTGCGTTGTGGGAGATGAGGGTTTAGGGGTAAATAGGTTTATTATGTACTTTGCGTTGTGGGGGATGGTGGTTTAGGGGTTAGGGGGGTGGTGGTTTAGGGGATAATAAGTTTATAATGTACTATGCGTTGTGAGGGGATGGCGGTTTGGGGGTAATACATTTTATTAGTGATTGCAATGTGGGTAGATGGAGGTTTAGGGGATTTGAATGCCGTCTTGATGTGTCAGTTTATTAACCCCTTAATGACCGGACCATTTTTCAATTTTCTTACCCTTAATGACAATGGCTATTTTTACATTTCTGCAGTGTTTGCGTTTAGCTGTAATTTTCCTCTTACTCGTTTACTGTACCCACACATATTATATACCGTTTTTCTCGTCATTAAATGGACTTTCTAAAGATACCATTATTTTCATCATATCTTATAATTTACTAAAAAAAAAATGATAAAATATGAGGAAAAAATGGAAAAAACACACTTTTTCTAACTTTGACCCCCAAAATCTGTTACACATCTACAATCACCAAAAAACACCCATGCTAAATAGTTTATAAATTTTGTCCTGAGTTTAGAAATACCCAATGTTTACATGTTCTTTGCTTTTTTTGCAATTTATGGGGCAATAAATACAAGTAGCACTTTGCTATTTCCAAACCACTTTTTTTCAAAATTAGCGCTAGTTACTTTGGAACCCTGATATCTGTCAGGAATATCTGAATATCCCTTGACATGTATATATTTTGTTTTAGAAGACATCCCAAAGTATTGATCTAGGCCCATTTTGGTATATTTCATGCCACCATTTCACCGCCAAATGCGATAAAAAAAAAAAAAAGTTCACTTTTTCACAAATTTTGTCACAAACTTTAGGTTTCCCACTGAAATTATTTACAAACAGCTTCTGCAATTATGGCACAAATGGTTGTAAATGCTTCTCTGGGATCCCCTTTTTCAGAAATAACAGACTTATATGGCTTTGTGGTTGCTTTTTGGTAATTAGAAGGCTGCTAAATGCCGCTGCGCACCACACATGTTTTATGCCCAGGAGTGAAGGGGTTAATTAGGGAGCTTGTAGGGAGCTTGTAGGGTTAATTTTAGCTTTAGTGTAGTGTAGTAGACAACCCCAAGTATTGATCTAGGCCCATTTTGGTATATTTTATGCCACCATTTCACCGCCAAATGCGAGCAAATAAAAAAAAAAAACTTTACATTTTTCACAATTTTAGGTTTCTCACTGAAATTATTTACAAACAGCTTGTGCAATTATGGCTGAAATTGTTGTAAAAGCTTCTCTGGGATCCCCTTTGTTCAGAAATAGCAGATTTATATGGCTTTGGCGTTGCTTTTTGGTAATTAGAAGGCCGCTAAATGCTGATGCACAACACGTGAATTATGCCCAGCAGTGAAGGGGTTAAATTAGGTAGCTTGTAGGGAGCTTGCAGGGTTAATTTTAGAGATCAGCCTCCCACCTGACACATCCCACCCCCTGATCCCTCCCAAATAGCTCTCTTCCCTCCCCCACCCCTCAATTGTTACCGCCATCTTAAGTACTGGCAGAAAGTCTGCCAGTACTAAATAAAAGAGTTTTTTTTTTTTTTAAATAAAAATTATAAAATATTTTAGTTGTGATGGACCCCTGCCTTAGCACCAACCTCCCTGATCCCCCCCTCCAGCTCTCTAACCCTCTCCCCTACCTAATTACCGCCATCTTGGGTACTGGCAGCTGTCTGCCAGTACCCAGTTTGGCCCCACAAACCAAACTTATTTTAATTGTATTTATAACTGTTATTTTTGTTTATTTATTTCTGTAGTGTAGCAGCCCCCCCCCCCACAATACCCCCACCCCCTCCCCCTCACAGATCCTTTTAAATATAAAAAAAATAAAATAACTTTTTTTCCCCTTATTTTTTCATTGGTGTCAGTGTGGCTAATGTGCGCATGTGCACGTGCACACGCATGCACGCGCGCCCACACGCACACCCGTGCACGTGCGCGCGCATCGTGCACGCGCGCGCACACGCTCCCTCCTCCCACCGGTCAGAGGCACCATCGGCACCATCACTACCGGTGCAGAGAGGGCCACAGAGTGGCTCTCTCTGCATCGGAGTCTTGTAAAGGGGTATTGCAGGATGCCTCCATATCGAGGCATCACTGCAATACCCTCAGAGCTGCTGGAAGTGATTGTGATCACTTCCAGCACTCTGTTAGACAACTGACGTACCAGGTACGTCCATTGTCATTAACTGATTGTTAATGCATGACGTACCTGGTACGTCAGTTGTCATTAAGGGGTTAATTTATTTCAGATTCGATTTTTACATGTGATTTTAACATAACATAAAATGTACTCTTTATTTTTTAGTTACACGTGCAATAAATTGGCACAAGTTACTGATGACACCAGACATATGTAGTTACGAACATTTCTGAACCTCGCCAGTTTTTCCGACTTACGTCAGTATATTATATTGTGGCGTATGTTATATTATTCACCGGATATGCGAGGTGAACTCATTATGGGCGACGTGGCTTTCAGCAGTTGCGCTGAAAAATATGCAACATGTGATCGCGCCCCTAGGTTTTAAAAATGTGGTAAATTTGCAATATTTACAGGTTACTGAATTTGTTTTTATTTGTTTTGTTTTTGACTGTGGGACAAAAAAAAACAAAAAAACAATTTTTACACAAAATGAGAAGTGATTATTGTCTTTTAATAAAACAATAAAAAAAAAATTTCAGACTTTAATGGTGATATTTTTTTACAATCAGTTTACAACAGCAATGGAAGCTATTTCTAAGTTTCTCGACATATTACATGAAAATAAAAAGTATTATAAGTAAACGATGGCTTAAATAAAATATCTTATGCATTTACAGACACTTGAGTGACACATTTACTGTATCTATCTGTATCCTGATAACCATGTTTCAGCACTCCTAATGTATCTAAGAAATATGAATAAAACAGCACTATTCGATATAATGGTGTTTTTCATATTTATTTCAGATGTTTTATTGTAGATTTAACATTGTTTTAAAAAAATATATATATACAGTTTTTAATACATTTTAGGTTTTTAAAAAAGTGCAATAGTTTGGGTATAGATCCGTTTTCTGTCCAGAATTGTTATAAAGGGCTAAGACTTTGTGCTTCTGCCACTACAGAGGAGGCTTTCTTCACATTTTAAACTACAATAATGTAATATGACTCAAATATAAAAAGAAAAACATAACATTATTCATGTTGAGTTATTTTATAGAAACCATTAGTTTAGTAATTTTTAAGGAACTATTTAAAGGCTAAATTAAATAAAGAGAAAATATTAAGTAACTATTAAAGGGACAGTCTAGTCAAAATTAAACTTTAATGATTCAGATAGGGCATGCAATTTTAAACAACTTTCCAATTTAATTTATCATCAAATTTGCTTTGTTCTCTTGGTATTCTTTGTGACAAAGCTGAACCTAGATATGATATTTTCTAAGACCTTGAAGGCTGCCTCTTATCTCAGTGCATGTTGACAGTTTTCACAGCTAGACAGTGCTAGTTCATGTGTGCCATATAGCTAACGTGCTCACTCCTGTGGAGTTACCTAGAATTCTGTACTTACTGGCTAAAATGCAAGTCTGTCAAAAGAACTGAAACAAGGAGGCAGTCTGAAGAGGTTTAGATACAAGGTAATCATAGAGGTACAAAGAGTATAAATTGAACTGTTGGTTATGCAAAACTGGGGAATGGGATTATCTATCTTTTTCAACAATAAAAAATCTGGAGTATACTGTCACTTTAAACTTTAGGAAATATTTAAATGCTAAAATAGTTATTGCTACAAAACAGATATTAAATGTCAAAATATTCTAGTTGCAGGGTTGGGGTGTTGTATGTAATAAATCATGATGAGTAATGATTAACACATTGTAAGCAATAAGCACTACTGATTTATTTAGCCAGTAAACATATGAAATGTTCTTCAGTAGATATATTCTACCCCTAAGGACATTGTTATTCTACCCCTAATGACATTGCAATGTATCCCGCCAAGCATTCAGTAAGATCATAAACACATGGCTTATACACACACGTCTGCCTTGTTATGAAAGGAACACTAAAGTCAAACAACTTTCATTATTCAGAAAGAGCACATCATTTAAAAAAACTTTCCAATTCAATTCCATTAACTAGATTTGCACAATCTTTTTATATGCACACTTTCTGAGGCACCAGCTCCTACTGAGCATGTGCATGAATACACAGACTATGGGCGAGATTACATATGCGGCGTCGCCCACAAAAGCCGGCGACGCCGGTGTTTAGTCAGGTTTTGCTATCACATATATGGTGCCGCATATAAATGCGGCAGGTATATTTCCCCAGTCGCCCGCTATTTTTACTCCCATAAACTAATATAGAACCGCGTCGCAAATCGGTTTCACATATTCAGCACAAGGACTAACGAGGTGAAAACGGAGAAAGTTTACTCCATTTTCACCTCACCACACATAGGCAGGCGCAGCAAGCCTTGTGGTGAAAATGTAAACACCGTAAATCCCTGAAAATATAAACTAACGCCTAACGCATGCGCAATATCTACCTGTCAACTGCAATCCCCCACCAATAACTAATAAAGTATATTAACCCCTAATCCGCCAACCCCCACATCGCAATATGCCTAATTAAACTATTAACCCCTAATCCACCATTCACCCACATCGCAAACTACCTAATAAAGTATATTAACCCCTAATCCACCAACCCCCACATCGCAATATGCCTAATTAAACTATTAACTACTAATCCACCATTCACCCACATCGCAAACTACCTAATAAAGTATATTAACCCCTAATCCACCAACCCCCACATCGCAATATGCCTAATTAAACTATTAACCTATAATCCACCATTCACCCACATCGCAAACTACCTAATAAAGTATATTAACCCCTAATTTGCCGAACCCCCACAACACAATAAACCTAATAAATCTATTAACCTCTAAACCGCCAATCCCCCACAACACAATTAACCTAATTAAGCTATTAACTCCTAAATCCCAGGTTGAGCGCTTCTCTCTTTTTATTTATGCAAATTATGACACTTAGGGAAGTCTCACTAAGTGTTTTGCGGGAATCCAGACGTGGACCCTGTTGCTCAGTGTGCCTAGAGGGATATGGCTGCACCTCACTGACGAGGCCCACAATAGGCCAAAACGTACGTCTGGAGTATTGCTGTTTCTCTCGTTCAGAGAGGGATTGCCTGGTATTTTGGGGCTGGACTGTACTATTAAGTCAGGATCAGACTGATATGCTTCAGGAAAGTTCTTCTCTGTGAAAGGCACATGTTGAGCAAAAAGAGGCTGCTTCTTGGGTGGTAACTAGCCATAGAACAAGTTATTATTCTATTGTTTGTTCCCAGGTTGAGCGCTTCTCTCTTTTTATTTAGGTAATCACGGTTCCTGAAGTCCGGCAGTGAAGTCTTCTTCCAAACGGCGACATTTTCCTCTATCACGGCAACCTCTTCTATCTTCATCCAGAACCGCTGAACTGAAGGCCAGCGACTGCGGAACTGAAGACCGGTGACCATGGAGCCATGGAGCGTGGAGGATACTCTTCGTGCGATCACCGCCATACACTGAATATTGAATTCAAGTTACATGTTTAAATATGGCATACCTTGTATTCCTATTAGCTGATTTGAATCTTCAAATCAACCAATAGGATAAGAGCTACTGAAATCCTATTGGCTATTCAAATCAGGTTTAAGGTTTATTTTTTTAATTTTTGATAATTTGGTTTATTATTTTCTGTAATGTTAGACTTTTTTAATTTTTGTAATTTTAGAATAATTTAATTTAATCTTAGTTTTTTGGTTTTTTTTAAGTACTGTTAGGATTTTTTATTTTAATTGTAATTTAGTATTTTATGACATTTGGGGGGTTATTTTAGGGGGTGTTAGGTGGCTTAGTAAATAAATTAGTTATTTGCGTTGTGGGGGGTTAGTGATTTAGGAGTTAATAGATTGATTGTGATGTGGAGGTTTGGCGGTTTAGGGGTTATTACATTTATTAGGTAGTTTGTGATTTGGGTGAATGGCGGATTAGGGGTTAATGCATTTATTAGGTAGATTGCGATGTGGGTGAATTGCGGATTAGGGGTTAATACTTTTATTATTAGTTGCGATGTGGGGGGATTGCGGATAAAGGAGTTTTTACGTGTTGGGTTTATTTTTGGGAGGCGGGTTAGACTTTTACTGGAGATTTAACTTTTTTTTTTTCTTATGCGCTTGCAGTTTCTAAAGTGGAATAACATAATTAACAAGTGCATAATAAAAAGTCAATGCAATAACACTTACTCTGAATTTGAAATAAGCTGTAGATTGTTTTCTGACAAATTAATTTGTTCTCCCATTTTCCAGCCCCCTGTATCATGTGACAGACATCAGCCAATCACAGACTAGTATACGTATACCATGTGAGCTTGTACACATGCTCAGTAGGATCTTGTTCCCCAGAAAGTGTGAATATAAAAAGACTGTGCAAAATTTAATAATGGAAGTAAATTGGAAAGTGTCTTAAAACTGCTGCTCTATCCTAATCATAAAAGGTTATTTTGACTCGAGTGTCCCTTTAAGTGAATTTGGAACAAATCGAGCAATAAGCTAATTATAATGTGCAACAAACAGAAACATAATTTTGTGTATATGTAGGTTGTGAGCAGGAGGAGGGCACTTGCTAGGAAGGAAGAGTCAGCAGCTTTCAGGTGTATAAGAGAGTCTAGAGATTAGTCTACCAGACATTAGTGTTATTCAGCTCCACTGTAGTGGACAGAGATTTAGCTCAGACTTGCAGGTCAAAGCACAGTTGAGTGTCTAGATTAGAGTTTGTCATCCATAACCTATAAATGCTGCTCCCACAAGCCACTAACTAACATTTTATTTGGGGAATTACGTGAAGTGGAGTTGGTGTCCAGCAACCAAAAACGGTATGAAATTCTCCATTATTCAGCAGTTGGACTAATCTGGAATGATAGGAACTAGTCATGGAAATTAGATTGGACCCATTTAGTGGTCCCTATACCCACCGGCCAATAGGAGCCAGTACCCTATTTGTCATGGCAACAGACAATTACTGTTTAGAGGCTCAGTGGGGTTTAACCCTGACTGAGCAATTGCAGTGATGCCAAAAAAGTACTCTGGCAAGCTGTGAGTGACTTATATGAATAACATTTTGCATAGAACGTCCCTTTCTCCATCCACCCCAGGTCTCTGTAGCTACAGGACACAGTAAACTGAGAAGATAATAACTCTGCAATAATAAGGAGAGAATCTGGTCTTCTAAAAAGTAGCTTTTATTTCCAAGTATTTAAAATCAGAGATACACACTGCACAGAGCAAAACATACAAGCGCAGCACTGTCAGGCTTACGTGTTTCGGCTAGGAGCCGTAATCATAGCCATAATTGGTTATGTCTCACACATCCTTAAAACAGGTAAAAAATCACTCTATTGGTGGAAAAATAACACGCCTGCAGCTTAAGCTCAAGATTATTGGTTAAACATTTGTAATTAGCAACAGCCATCAGGGGTTTTCTTAATGAACAGGACAAATATACTTTACAAATAGTTAAACTAATATACTCCAAAAAGATATAAATCAATAAATAAATGTACACAATTGATTAATGCAAAATGCATAATGCATATACAGAACAATGGGTATTCGACAAGGTTTTAATTATATGTATATATGGAGGTCACATATTTGTATTTAGGACATAGACCACAAACTATTACTCCCAGTAATTTATAAGGTCATATCTTGAATTCAGACCCTCAGGGACCCTAGTTCTTAAGTGAAAGATCCAGTAAATCTCTCTCTTAGCTAGTATTTGGCATAGGTCCCTCCCTCTTTTAGGTTTAAACACCCTTTCAATGATATTCCAACTGAAAGTGCTTAGACTGCTGTTATGGACATTAGTAAAGTGTTGAGCCAAAGGGGTGGAGGATAGCAATAGTTGATAAATGTTCCCTAATGCAATAATTCACGTCCCGTTTTATGAGACCTACGTACCGTAGCTTACATTGATGACAACTTATGAGATAAATGACAAAGGTAGACAAACAATTCAGGCAATGTCTAACTGATCATTGTTAATATAATAACTCTCAGAATTAATTGTGCAGCTTTCCTTGATATAGTAAACACATACAAACATGTGAATGCACATAAACATACTCATACACATACCCATATTCATATTCACATGCATCTACACACACATAGAAATGAACTTTCACACACATACAAATGCACAAACATACATGCAACCATATGTACACATGCACACTCACACATACATGCACAATAATACATACATGCACAAACACATATATACACGTCCACACAAACAAATGAACACATGTGCACAAACACACATGCATGTGTTTTAGAACACCATTCCCTAAAACGTTACACAGGTAAACTGTAAACTACCCGACGTCAGTGGAGGCTCCTCTATAGGAGCACTTGAGCATGTGAACCCCCCCCCCCAAAAAAAAGAGTGAGAAATAAAAATTTAAACCTTTTTTGCTTAATAAATAAAAAATCCTCCAGGCTCCACTGCAGTTTTGAATAAACAACATTAAAATTGTTAAATGCGATAGATAGAAGTATAGGCAAAAGCACTTTCCACTTTAAAACTGCATTGACTGCAGCGCCACGTACAGGCCAGCCCATAGCCTTCCTAACCGCACAGCTCTTAGTGTGCGAGTGAGAGCCAGCTGTCACTTGACACTCGCACACTAAGAGCTGACTGTGTGTGTGGGAGGAGGCAGGGGCGTAACTACTGCAGTCGGGGGGTCGCCATTGCGAGTCAAACATCTAATGTCGCTGGGGTGGTGAGTGATTCAGGAGTCACACATCTAATGTCGCTATGGTGGTGAGTCTGGAGTCACACATCTAATGTCGCTGGGGTGGTGAGTCTGGAGTCACACATCTAATGTCTGGACTGTTCAATATTGTTATGGTTTAGATAGAAGGGGAGATGCTTGGAAAGGAAATAGCCGGAAAAGGAAGCTTCATGTTTTCGAGCAGATGGTCCTGGCAAATAATAGCTTGTTAGATGATCTGTAGCACATGGCTTGATTAATAGCAGTCTTCTTGTGAAATGATTAGGTCAATTACATTAGTCAGAGCCAGAGGATATATCCAGTCTGGCCCAAGTTGGAAGTATGTGACTTAGACAATCACATGTAAAAATATAAGACCTTTTGGAATATGATGATAGCCTTTATGATCACAGCCCCTATATCGCCAGATAAATTTTGCCAAAAAATTGGTTAAACCTTACTGTAGATTCCCCCTCTATTATTATTTGTTTCTGGATGTTGTTTTTTTTACCATTCACAGTTTTGTGACCATGGGTCCTGACTGCGGTTACCTGCTTTTTAATCATGAATAGTTTGGCCAGTATATAGCTCTAAGCTCACTTAATATGCGGACAGTGCTTTCTGTTTACATAGCCGACACTGGCTTGTTCAGTGTATATGTTTTTGTTAACGGTTGCCATAGCAACCATACTACACTGTAGGGGTAGGTCCCCCTTAGATGACGTCAGTACGAGACGTCGAGCAGCACGCCACTTAGAGACAATGTGGCAGCGCTTTTACAAATAGTAATCTGACCTCCTCTCCAGCATTATAACAGGTAGATTTGATTTTACCTAAACTGAAGGGATATAATAGTCTAATATAATATGCAATACGTATCTCAATGTTATGGTAAGGACCGTAAGTGGTCCGTTGATACATATGGCTGACATGATGCAATAAAATACTAGGCACTATATTTGTTATGTTCACTAGCTATTAAGTATGTTAGGGGACACATAGGTGATATACACGATTATGCTATATATGTTTTGCACTTAACATCATTAGATTGAGAATGTGTTTCACTGTTACTTATAGTATACAGGTTAGTATACATGCTTGTATAAAGCTCAGATGATGTTGTATTTAATACACAAAAACAAGGTATTAACAAGCTAGTTCTTGTTTATTGAAAATCACTATGTATGGTTACCTTTTTGGTGCAATTTCTCACTGGGGGAGGGGCTTATATTGTTTTAAATTTGCAGTTGTATATTGTGTTTTTTTGTCTGAGGAAGGGGAGTGTGTCCCCGAAACGTCACACTTTTTCATTAAAGCTATTCACTAAAAGACCAGAGAGTGCCTTCCTTTACTTATATATTTACCTGCTGGCACCCTGGCATTTGTCTTGGAAGTGAGAGTGCTCTCTTTGAACATTATATATATATATATATATATATATATATATATATATCCTTATACTGCCCCAGTGACAGGACTCTTGTACCCAGTATATATATATATAAAATGGCCGGAGCCATCTAAAGGGGGCGGGGCTAGTGCTCCCCCATCTTCAAAAGTCACCAGCCGCCACTGCCCGACGTTAAAGAAACAGCTTTACGGTAAGCAAAAATTGAAAAATAATATTTTATAAACAAAGGCCTTTTTCAGGGAACAAATAATGCCTTAGCAACTTACAGCTGTTCTGTAGCACTGGAAGTAAGTTAGGTTTTGAACACTGATGTTAACAATTCTTACAAGTGTCCCAAATTTATTTACAAACCCTTGGTATAAAAGCGGTTTTGGCACAAACTATGTCACTACAGCCTTTTAAGCAGCCGTATTTGGACAGTATTGTACGGCAGAAAGTAGGAAATCGCTATTATAATGGTGAAAAAAATGCAAATAGCAAAAGAAGGCAGACAGACAATTATAACCCTTAAGTATTGGACCAACTCAACAGAGGGCCCTGGTGCAAACATTGTTTTGGGTCCCCTAAAAGGGAACTCAGTAGTAAGTAATAGTAATAATATACATGCTACGCTGTATAATAATTATGGAGGATAGATAGACCTGCAACCTGCACTTCTAAAAGGCTCCCCTGCATTAGGATTGTACACATTCTCCACACACCTATGTATAGACTGGCTGCTATGGGTCCTCTCCACCACTTGGGCCCTGGTGCCACTGCACCTGTTGCACCAATGGTAGTTCCACCCCTGTAACCCTTAACCCCTTGCGCCAATTGGATGTAGGTACTATGTCACACAATACTTTACTCAGCATACTGTGTTGATGTAGTACCAGATTAGACAGCAGAGACAGCAGCTGGGGGCAGAAAACATCGACCTCCATATTGTAAGGGAGTACTGGTTGAGGTGTTTGGGAGGTATCAGGTATCAGGTAGGCATCAGGGGGTGGGAGGTGTCAAATGGTAGGGTAATCTCTACACTAGAACAACTATTAAAGGGACATAAAACAATTTGGGATAGAGACAAAATATAATAATATGTACTTTAATTACTTTACCTGCAAATTTATGCTGCAGTGCCTCGCCAATAAACCTTTCTTTTAAGTTTCTGAATTATACAGCTCTAACTCCCCCCACACAATTCCTTATATGGCTGTATCTATATCTTCCTTTGCCTTGGTAGAATGCAAGACTTTAAAGGGACAGTCTACACCAGATTTTTTATTGTTTAAAAAGATAGATAATCCATTTCCCATTCCCTAGTTTTGCATAACAAACACAGTTATGTAAATGCACTTTTTACCTCTGTGATTACATTGTATCTAAGCCTCTGCAAACTGCCCACTTATTTCAGTTCTTTTGACAGACATCCATTTTAGCCAATCAGAACTGGTTCACTGGAACTCCACGTGCGTGAGCACAGTGTTATCTATATGACACACATGAACTAACACCCTCTAGTGGTGAAAAACTGTCAAAATGCCCTGAGAGAAGAGGCGGACTTCAAGGGCTTAGACATTAGCATATGAACCTCCTAGGTTTAGCTTTCAACTAAGAATACCAAGAGAACAAACCAAAATTGGTGTTAAAAGGAAATTGGGAAATTGTTTAAAATTACATTCTCTATCTGAATCATTAAAGTTTATTTTGGACTAGACTGTCCCTTTAACACTCATTAGCATGCCTAGAAGCAAATAAGCTACTGTGAACTCAGTTGAAATGAAATGCCTGTGTTTCTGATGCTAAAAAGGGGGGATGGATCAGACTACTCCAGACTACATAGCTATGTAACTAATTTTGCTTTTTTATTATTATTATTATTATTATTATTATTTTAAAATACTTGCCTGCAATTTTTTTAATGCAAACTATTTTACTAATTAGCCCTTTTAGAATATGCACAGATCTCAACATGTTTCAGGGCACTTTAACCTTACAAGCTGATAAACTACTTCACTGCCGGGAATTTCAGAAGTGTGGTGCCCAGTTACAATTAGCAGCCTTATATATGCCAAAAACCAATTACAAAGCCATGCACGTCTGCTATTTCTGGATAAAGGGAATCCTATAGAAGCTTTTACCATTTCTCTTATGACTGCAATATTTGTGTAAATAATTTCAGTGAGTAACCCAAAGTTTGAAAAAAACTGATGATTTTTTTTTTAATTATTTGTATTTGGTGGACAAATAGTAGCATCAAATATACCAAAATGAGCCTAAATAAATACATTGAGTTGTCTACTTTAAAAATATATTTCGTTTTCATAGGTAAATCTAAACAGAAATAGAGCCTTTGTTTTTTTTAACAGAGTGATAGAAAAAAATGCTAAAAATTCTCCAGTAAGTTTTTCTCTGAAATTCCTGGGATTGAAGGGGCTAAATGGGTAGGGTTTTAATTACAGAAATTGCTAAGAAAGCCCAGGTGTTAGTAAGTACATTTTGCTATACTATAAAAAAATAGAAATAGAGGTGTTCTAAAACTATTGACTTGTACACTAAGGGGCATATGTATCAAGGTCTGTCGGACCTGATCCGTCAGTGCGGATCAGGTCCGACAGACCTCGCTGAATACGGCGAGCAATACTCTTGTGAGCTGCTGGTGCAACGCCGCCCCCTGCAGACTCGCGGCCAATAGGCAGCCAGCAGGGGGGTGTCAATCAACCCGATCGTACGCGATCGGGTTGATTTCCGGCGATGTCTGTCCGCCTGCTCAGAGCAGGCGGACAGGTTATGGAGCAGCGGTGTTTGTGACCGCTGCTTCATAACTGCTGTTTCTGACTCACAAAAGAAAAATGTTGGGTTTCATGTTCCTTTAACTTCAATATAAAAAAACCTTAAAAATCCCCTGGCAACCATTCCAAGTCCTAAACCCCCTAAGTCTCCTTCCAAGGATTAAAAATAAAAAAAAGTTTGTTTAAAAAAAAAAGGTTCAATTTAAATAATGAAGAAAAAATATATATAATATAAATATAAAAAATGGGGTTGACATGGAGGAGCTAACCGGAAAGGTTAAGCCCATACCTTATTCTGATTTGTCAAAGCTAATTTGAAAGAGGAATGTTTTTAAAGGGGTTCATATTAGGAGTTAATTAATATGGAGACGTTAACATTATAGGGGGGGTTTAATGTTAGGAGATTACACAATATATATAAATATATCTATACTATAATCGTCGCCGTCGTAGGTTGCACGCGCAGCCAAATCCCTGCAGCGCGAGACAGCTTTAGGATGCTCCAGCACTCTCAGCTGTTATGTTACAGCCGAGAGCTGGAGCTCCGGAAGCTTCAGGCATCTGCCGTAAATGGAGCCAGAGCGCGATCGGTGCTCCGCCTCCATATGAGGGCAGATGCCTGATTGTTACAGACGGTAACACTGTGTGTGTTACCATCTGTAACGATTTTCTGCTGGTGCCGGCAGGAGGTGTGGGCGGGAGGCGGCTCAGAAGCGAAGGGGGGAGGGAAGGGGAGGAGCGGGAGGGACCTACGCTACAGATATTAAAGGAACAGGGAGGGATGGGGCAGCTAAACTACAGAAAAGGGGTTTGGGGGTGCGTGGGGGGGACTAAATGGTGATCGCGGGAGGATCGGAGGTGGTGGGACCACTACACTACACTACACAAAAAAAAGAATTAAAAAAAAAGGGAGTTATAGGTACTGGCAGACAGTTGCCAGTACCTAAGATGGTGGCAATAGTTAGAGGGGGGTTTAGAGAGCTGTTTGAGGGGGATCAGGGACAGAGGGATTGGGACAGAGCGAAAGGGACAGGGATAGAGACAGAGGGATAGGGACACAAGGATATGGAGAGGGACAGAGGGATAGGGACAGGGACAGAGAGATAGAAACAGAGGGACAGGGACAGAGGGATAGGGACACAAGGATATGGAGAGGGACAGAGGGATAGGGACATGGACAGAGAGATAGAAACAGAGGGACAGGGATAGAGGAATAGGGACAGAGGGATAGGGATAGAGGGATAGGGACAGAGGGAGAGGAACAGAGGAATATATATATATATATATATATATATATATGTTATGGGGTATTTACTTTAGGGGGTTCATTTATTTAGGGGCTAATATTTGGTGGGGGGTATTTAAAGAGACATTATACACTAGATTTTTCTTTGCATAAATGTTTTGTAGATGATCTATTTATATAGCCTATACAGTTTTTTTTTTTTAATTGTATAGTTTTGCTTATTTTTAAATAACATTGCTCTGATTTTCAGACTCCTAACCAAGCCCTAAAGTTTTAGGAGAATACTGACGTATACCTACTCCAGCTTGCTTCTGTTTGTGTAAAGGGTCTTTTCATATGCAAAGGAAGGGGGAGGGGGGAGTGTCTGCTTTTTCCCACTTGCAGTGGGTGTTCCAGCCACCTTTTTAACAGAGCTAAACTTGGAGCTTCTAAGTAAGTTTTTAAATGGTTTTATACAGGATTTTTAGATCAGTATCTGTGCATATTATTCTTTATAGTGGTGTCTTTTACATGCAGTTATATGAAAATTGGTGTATACTGTTGCTTTAAGGAGGTATTATTTTGGAGGGAGGATTTCTTTCATGATACAGCTAGAACATGTAATTTTAAACAACTTTCTAATTTACTTCTATTAAAATTTGATTCATTCTCTCTGTATCCTTTATTGAAGGAACAGCAATGCACTACTGGGAGCTAGATGAACACATTGAGTGAGCCAATGACAAGAGGCAAATATGTGCAGCCACCAATCAGCAGCTAGCTCCCACTCCCAGTGGTGCATTGCTGCTCCTGAACCTAACTAGATATGCATTTTAACAAAGGATAGCAAGAGAATAAAGCAAATTAGATACTATAAGAAAATTGGAAAGTGGTTTAAAATTTCAGTTTAATTTTGACTTACGGAGGTCACTATAATAGTTAAAGGGATAGGAAAGTTAAAAATAAACTTGCTTGATTCAGAATATGTATTTTTAAGACACTTTTGAATGTACTTCTATTTTCAAATGTGCTTTGTTCTATTGGAATCCCTTGTTAAAAAAGAATATGCACATATCTAGCACTAGTGGGAGCTAGCTGCTGATTGGTGCCTGCACACATTTGTCTCTTGTGATTGGCTAAATAGATGTGTTCAGCTAACTGCCAGTAGTGAAATGCTGTTCCTTCAGCAAAGGATAACAAGAAAATGAAGCAAATTTGATAATATAAGTAAATTGGAAAGTTGTTTGAAATTGTATTTTTCTGTCCCTTTAAATTGCACTAAGGTTTTAGGGGGTTCACTATATAAGAGTGATTACAAAAAGGAGGTTCTGGGGAATGGAAATTAAGGGGTAATTGTAAAAGTTAACTAGTGCTGTGGGGTATGGGGATCGCAGTGGTTAACTGTTACTGGAGGTACTGGAGGTTGAAGTAAGGGTTAACGTACACTGGGGGTTTACAAGAGGACATACCCCTTGAAAAGTCATTTGTGTATGTTATTTTACAGTTTGTTTTTTTATCAGCTCTACTGTTGCCAGTTAGGGGACAGATATAAATAAGCTCCTTTAGTGATTAAGCAATCACTGTGTAAAATGTTTTAGGGTCAGAGATTTAGATCCTACAGAATGAACTCCAGCCTTACTGGATAATAATAAAAGTATTTTCCAGAGTTTCTGTTTATAGTTAACATTTTATATGGAATTACATTTTGAATTTAAAGGGCCACTAAGCCCAAAATCTTTCTTTCATGATTCAGATAGAGAATACAAATGTAAACAACATTACAATTTACTTCTATTATTTATTTTGCTTCATTTTTTAGATATCCTTAGTTGAAGAAAAAGCAATGCACATGGGTGAGCCAATCACACGAGGCTTCTATGTGCAGCAACCAATCAGCAGCTACTGAGCATATCTAGATATGCTTTTCAGCAAAGAAGAAAGAAAAGAGAATAAAACAAATTAGATAATAGAAGTAAATTAGAAAGGTGTTTAAAATTGCATTCTCTTTCTAAATCATGAAAGAAAAAATGTGGGTTTAATGTCCCTTTAATTAAATGTCGGGTGGGGTCATTTAAACGGAAATACAAGTATAAAAAGTAAATGATGTGATGTCTTTAACTCCTGCACATGGGTTAAACACATAGTTAAAGTTAGCTCCAGAGCAGTGCACTATTGGGAGCTAGCTGAGCATATTAGGTAAGCCAATGACAAAGGCATATATGCAGCCACCAATCCCCAACTAGCATCCATAATTGCTTTTTTGCACCCGAGCCTACCTAGGTATGCTTTTTAACAAACGATACAAAGTAAATTTGATAATAGAACTAAATTAAAAAAGACACTTAAAATTATTTTAACTTATTTGCTCTATCTGAACCATAAAGTAATTTCAAGTACATGTGACACAGTGGTACTTTCTATCTGGGGATCTATAATAACCTTCGGCACAACAGGTAGCTGAAGTCAATGGGAAATAGGGAGTACACTGGATATTTTGGCAACAATATAAATTATGAAGTAAATAAAGCCGAAACAGTCAGATATTTATGTAAATCTGCACAAAGGGAAAATCCCAGAATCACTGGAATTTCCCTGCCAGACTTTTACTTTTGGTTGGCAAATCACACCAACCAATGGCAGCCACAATATTCCATCCTCATTTGTATTTTTGTTAGCTACATATTTGTTTAATCGGGCATGAAAGTCAAAATGAAACTTTCACGATTCAGAGAGCAAGCAGTTTAAAAAAGTAAACAAAGCTTTACAATTTATTTCTTTTATAAAATTTACTTTTTTCGTGTTAGTATCCTTTGTTTAAGAGCATAGCAAGGTGGTCTCAGGGGCATGCACGTGTCTTGAGCACTGTATGGCAAACAGTGCTTGCAACAATGTTTATAACAATGTTAGACATTGCTGCAAACACTTTGTCCTAGAGTGCTCAAAATATGTGCATGCTGCTGAGCCTACCTATGTATGCTCTTCAATAAAAGATGCCAAGAGTAAAAAGTAGAATTTGATATTAGAAATCAAATTGGAAAGTTGTTTAAATGTGCACAATCTATATCAATCATTACATTTAATTTTGACTGACGTCCCTTTAATAAAGTGAAAATTAAAATGTCATGATTCAGATACAGCATGTAATTTTAAATAAATAAAGTTTCCTTCTATATTCAATGTGCTTTGTTTTCTTGGTATCCTTTGATAAGCATACCTAGGTAAGCTCAGTATTGTGCACGTGTCTTTGGCAGCAGTGTCTACATCAATGTATAACATTTCTACAACACTGTCTATGACACTGCAGCCATAGAGTGCTAAAGACGCGTGCTCTCTACTGAGCTTACCTAGGTATACTCTTCAACAAAGGAAATCAATAGAACAAAGCAAATTTACAACAGAAGTAGATTAGAATGTTGTTTAAAATGACAATAAACATTTAATTGTGACTTCTCAGTATGGTTGCTCTTTTTTCCTGTTAGTCACCACTAAATTTCTTCCATTTTTAAAATAAAATGGTCCGTTGCTGTTTTATGAAACATTGGGGCTGATTTATGTAGCTGCGAATGCAGCTGTTTCCGCGCGAGCCTTTAGGCTCACCGGAAACTTAAGTTAAGAAGCAGCGGTCTTAAGACCGCTGCTCCTTAACTCATCAGAGGTAGCGGACAGCAATCATCCAGAACAGATATGATGATTGACAACCCCTGCTAGCAGCCGATTGGCCGGGAATGTGCAGTGGGCGGCATTGCACAAGCATGTCACTAGAAATGCTTGTGCAATGATAAATGTGGCCAATGATACATGTGTATGCGGTCGGCATTTATCTATGTGGGGTGGACATGATTCGCTACAGCACATTGATAAATTGGCCCCATTGTTTCTTTTCATATAACAATAGGTGTACAAGCAAGCGGTACAAGGTTACTCTTTGCAAACATTACTCAACTATTTTCTAATCTGGCAGTTGCAATGTCACTACTCCACACCACTGGCAGCAGTGCGCATAACAAATTTAAAGGAAGACCTGAGCTTTGGACTATGTGCTGCAAAATAATTGCTTTTTATCCTGTGCAAGACAGAAAAAAAACCTCTTTAATCAATGCAGTGCATTCAATGGATCTTTTCCAAAACACCCAAACTCAGCCATAAACCCCTCCACCACACTCAATATTTCTCACAATTCAGTGATTTTACCCTATTGGCAGTCACTAAATCAAACAGACCAGTGAGTTTACACTGATTTTGCACTATTGGGTGAGTCTAGGATTAACATCAGTTAACCCATGTTCACCAGCATTTTATACAGATCATTAGTTTTATTTAACCCCTTGTACTAGTAGACAAAGTAACTATCTGTTGGCAATGGTGGTATTAATCGCTAAGAACAAAATGTGGGTATCAATTTAGATCACTATGAACAATTGGGATTAAATTCCCTAGAAAGAAATGATTGTGTAGCACTCTGACCAGACTGATTGTAGAGGCAAGTGAAATTTTTATTAAAATATAACTTTTATTGAACTCTTAAAAGATGGGTGAACACACAAATTTAAAATCACTCTTTCATGCGTTGCTAAAATATGAATATAAACTGTGAGACCTGTTGATTATTAATCTGGCCTTTATCGCATGAATTTATTATTAGTACTCACTGGTTTATGCCAACCAGTCTAAACTGTATGGAGTGGTAGATAACAAGTGGACTATGCGTATTGATGGTACCTATCAACCATAGTATGTTGGAATTATATCAGATTGCCAAGCCATACAATTTGAGTAGAATTAAATTAATTCTGGATAATAATCCCTAAGTCAAAGGAAGGTTTGTTGTGCATATAAATTCACCAATAGTGTGTTAGGTTTCCTTAAATGGGTAAGAATTGTCATATGAACATCAACATATTCATTGTGTTATATAATGCACTGTGATCTGACTATTTGTTATTAAACTGTAACAAATATTAAACTAATACCGCAATAAATTGCATGTGTTACTGCAGCTATTTTTCATCAGTTCCATGTATAAATAGATTGAGTATCTTGATGCTTATTTTATAATATGTGGTGTGTGTCTGAATAGGCTGTTAGTACTTGTGCTGTTAAATAGCACTTGTTTTAAGCAATCAATATTATTATACCAATGAGACAATGTTTAACATTATACTGACACATAAGTATCGGTATAGTTGCACTTAATTTATTAAGTATGTTATTTGGTGCACTGTTATCTGACTATATGTTACTAAAATGTAACAAATATTTGGGTAATTCCACAATGAATTTCATGTGTTGCATTAAATTTGACAATACTGCAGCTGTTTTTCCATCAATTCTAAGTAAAAATAGATTGCGTATCTTAATACTTATTTTGTGATATATAATGTGTGCCTGGATAGGCTATTAGTACGTGTGCTTTTAAATAGCACTTGTGTTGAACAATCAATATTTTATACCAATGAAACAATGTTTGCCATTGTAGTAACAGTATTGGTATCGATATAGTTGCACTTTATTTTTGCATTACTGTCACTGTTTTCACACTTGATTTCTTAATATATTGTGTTTACATCGGCTGATGATAAATGCTGATGCTACGTTATAGTGACACTTATTAGTATCGTTGTAATTACACTTTGTTTCTGATTGTACTTGTATATATTTGCACACTTTGTTCCTCAGTATATTGTGTATATATTTATTGGTAGTAAGTACTCCTGCTGTAGGTTAGTGCTTGTTTGGTACGTATTAAGCAAATAAACAGTTGTTAGATAATATAATATCAAAAGTGACCAGTATTCCGTTACATCTGGTATATATACGTTGGTAAGTTACAAGTACTTGTCCTGCAAGATAGCGTTTTATACTATTAGACAATTGGCTTTCTTTATATATGCTTGAAATCCCTTTTAGTAAATAGTATAAACTACTGGTTTCTGGTTAATCTCGTCAGTGTTTAAAGCGTACATACGCCAGTGTATTACATGTACTTGTGCTTCACCTTTCACTCTTAGTATATTTGTCTATTCACATTCATGCATTACTTAATATTTCAATACACACTGTGTAAGGTTAGCTGTTGTGCTGATACCAATTTAGGGCGCGATCCGATATAGATCGTAGTTTGCGGCGCAAGCGAGGGAACCCGCGTCGTCCGCAGTTTCAGCTCTCAACTCGAGCTATCCCATATATGGCGCCGTCAGATGCTAACGTGCTGTAAGTCTGACAAACCAGCGATGTCCAGAAATCTGCGCAAGTACAAATTTCTGGCGTCGCCAGTGACTTGCGGCACGTTAGAAACTGCCGGCGCCTACAAAACCTGACTAAAGTCTAAATCACCCGCACTGTCTAACACACCTCCCTAACAAAGCCCGACAAGTCTAACACGCCTCCCTAACATAGCCCGACACGTCTAACCCTCTATCCGCTATCCCCCCTCACTAGCCTAACAATAAAATATGTATTAACCCCTAAACCGCCGCTCCCGGAGACCGCCGCTACCTAATAAAGTTATTAACCCCTAAACCACCGCCAGCTATATTAAATCTATAACCCCCTAAAGTGAGCCCCTAACACCGCCGCCATCTACCTTACCTACCCCCTAAAGTGAGCCCCTACCCCGCCGCTATCTATTTTAAAATTATTAACCCCTAATCTAATCCCCCTACCCCGCCGCCATCTATATTAAATTATTCAACCCCTAAAATACTAAACTATCCCTACCACTAAACCTAAGTCTAACCCTACAAATAGCCCTGAAAAGGGCTTTTTGCGTGGCATTGCCCCAAAGTAACAGCTCTTTTGCCAGCCCTTAAAAGGGCTTTTGGCGGGGCTTTGTCACAAAGTAAACTGCTCTTTTGCCTACAATCTACATCCCCCTACACCGCGGCCACCTATAATAAATGTATTAACCCCTAATCTAATCCCCCTACACCGCCGCCAGCTATATTAACTATATTAACCCTAATTATATTAGGGTTAATATAGTTAATATAGTTATTATATTATATACATATTAAGTATAATAACCCTATCTAACTCTAACATCCTAACTAAACTCTTATTAAAATAAATCTAATATTAATATTATTAATTAAAATATTCCTATTTAAATCTAAATACTTACCTATAAAATAAACCCTAAGATAGCTACAATATAATTAATAATTACATTGTAGCTATGTTAGGGTTTATATTTATTTTACAGGTAAATTGTTAATTATTTTAACTAGGTATAATAGCTATTAAATAGTTATTAACTATTTAATAGCTACCTAGTTAAAATAATTACCCAATTACCTGTAAAATAAATCCTAACCTAAGTTACAAATACACCTACACTATCAATAAATTAAATAAACTACAAATATCTATCTAAAAATACAATTAAATAAACTAAACTAAATTACAAAAACAAACAAACACTAAATTACAAAAAATAAAAAAAAGATTACAAGATTTTTAAGCTAATTACACCTATTCTAAGCCCCCTAATAAAATAATAAACCCCCCCAAAATAAAAAAATTCCCTACCCTATTCTAAATTAAAAAAAGTTCAAAGCTCTTTTACCTTACCAGCCCTTAAAAGGGCCTTTTGTGGGGGCATGCCCCAAAGAAAACTGCTCTTTTGCCTGCAAAAAAAAACACAATACCACCCCCCAACATTACAACCCACCACCCACATACCCCTAATCTAACCCAAACCCCCCTTAAATAAACCTAACACTACCCCCCCTGAAGATCTCCCTACCTTGTCTTCACCCACCCGGGCAGAACTCCTCATCCGATCCAGGCGATGTGTTCCAGCAAGCGGCAGTGAAGTCTTCTTCCATCCAGGCGATGTCTTGAAGCAAGCGGCAGAGAGTCTTCTTCCATCGGCGATGTCTTCAAGCAAATCGGCATCTTCAATCTTCTTAGTTCGCTCCTCCGCCGCGGAGCATCCTTCCGGCACGACGACTTCCCGACGAATGAGGTTCCTTTAAATGACGTCATCCAAGATGGCGTCCGACGAATTCCGATTGGCTGATAGGATTCTATCAGCCAATCGGAATTAAGGTAGAAAAATCAGCCAATCGGATTGAACCAATCAGCCAATCGGATTGAACTTGAATCTGATTGGCTGATTCAATCAGCCAATCAGATTTTTCTACCTTAATTCCGATTGGCTGATAGAATCCTATCAGCCAATCAGAATTCGGCGGACGCCATCTTGGATGACGTCATTTAAAGGAACCTCATTCGTCGGGAAGTCGTCATGCCGGAAGGATGCTCCGCGGCGGAGGAGCGAACTAAGAAGATTGAAGATGCCGATTTGCTTGAAGACATCGCCGATGGAAGAAGACTCTCTGCCGCTTGCTTCAAGACATCGCCCGGATGGAAGAAGACTTCACTGCCGCTTGCTGGAACACATCGCCTGGATCGGATGAGGAGTTCTGCCCGGGTGGGTGAAGACAAGGTAGGGAGATCTTCAGGGGGGGTAGTGTTAGGTTTATTTAAGGGGGGTTTGGGTTAGATTAGGGGTATGTGGGTGGTGGGTTGTAATGTTGGGGGGTGGTATTGTGTGTTTTTTTGCAGGCAAAAGAGCAGTTTTCTTTGGGGCATGCCCCCACAAAAGGCCCTTTTAAGGGCTGGTAAGGTAAAAGAGCTTTGAACTTTTTTTAATTTAGAATAGGGTAGGGAATTTTTTTTATTTTGGGGGTTTATTATTTTATTAGGGGGCTTAGAATAGGTGTAATTAGCTTAAAAATCTTGTAATCTTTTTTTATTTTTTGTAATTTAGTGTTTGTTTTTTTTGTAATTTAGTTTAGTTTATTTAATTGTATTTTTAGATTGATATTTGTTTATTTAATTTATTGATAGTGTAGGTGTATTTGTAACTTAGGTTAGGATTTATTTTACAGGTAATTGGGTAATTATTTTAACTAGGTAGCTATTAAATAGGTAATAACTATTTAATAGCTATTATACCTAGTTAAAATAATTAACAATTTACCTGTAAAATAAATATAAACCCTAACATAGCTACAGTGTAATTATTAATTAAATTGTAGCTATCTTAGGGTTTATTTTATAGGTAAGTATTTAGATTTAAATAGGAATATTTTAGTTTATAATATGAATTAGATTTATTTAATAAGAATTTAGTTAGGGGTGTTAGGGTTAGATAGAGTTAATATAGTTTATATAAATACTATAGTAACTATATTAACCCTAATATAATTAGGGTTAATATAGTTAATATATATAATGTAATAACTATATTAACTATAATATACTTAGGGTTAATATAGATAATATAGCTGGCGGCGGGGTAGGTAGATTAAATTAGGGGTTAATAATTTTATATAGATGGCGGCGGTGTAAGGGGTTCACATTAGGGGATAGATCAGTTAGATGGTGGCGGTTTTAGGGGCTCACAGTAGGGGGTTAGTTTATGTAGATGGCGACGGTTTAGGGGTTAAATAGTTTATTATGGATTGCGGCGGGGGATCGCGGTTGGGTTATTTTTTGGGTTCTAAACCCAAAAAATAGCTTAGATGTCTTATTTTTCAAATAAAGTTAGCAAGAGAACAAAGAAAAATTGATAATAGGAGTAAATTAGAAAGTTGTTTAAAATTGCATGCTCTATCTGAATCACAAAATAAAAAATTTGGGTTTAGTGTCCTTTTAACTTTATCATCCCTATTGGGAAAATCAAAAGAGCATGAAAAATAAACTCAGCATTATACAGAGCCAACACTTTGGCAGACGAAGTATGTTTACATTACCTTGGTGCTTTGTCTGCCAAAGTGCTGGTTCATTATTATTCTGGGGGGGGGCAGAAACTGGGCTATAGCCCCTAGTAACTTCTGTAAGTAACACCACTGTTTTTTTTGTTTTTTTTTTTGTATAAAATGAGCTTGTTCCTCAATCCCTAGAGAAGCCAAAAAGCAAATACCGTAACCTAGGTTTTCTTCAAAAAGTTGCAAATTGACAAAATGGTCTATTTGATTTGCAGCATTTTGACGAAAACCTAGGTTACGGTATTTGCTTTTTGGCCTCTCTGGGAAATAGAGGACAAGTAAAATTCTTACACATAAGCAAAAGGTGTTTAGGGCCCTTCAAGTAATTTGTTGGAAAATCGCATATTACTTTATCTAACTGTTAAATGGACATAAGACCCAAAAAAATGTCTTTTGTGATTCAAACAGAGCCTACAATTTTATTGGTCATATACAGTATGGAAGCAAAAATTATGAGATTTTATTTATCTAATTTGCATATCTTACCCAGAGTTCTCTGGTGCATTGGTAGCAATGTATACAGCACAACAAAAAAATTGACAGATAAGATAGCCAAAGGTATTAGGTTTTCAGCAAGAAGAGCAAAACATTAGAATAACAGTGAACAAAATTTTAATATAAAAGGAAAAACTAAACAAAGCTCTAAAGAAAATTGGCTTACTAGGAAAGGGCAACCCATGCCTAAGCTCCAAATACCCAAATGTTACTAATGTCTTCCAATCAAATTCTAGAGGTACACCGTACGAAATAAATAAGAGGACAGACTGTAACAGCAGGTTTGTAGTATATTTGGTTAATTGCAAAGTTTGCAAAAAACAATACATGGGTGTACGAGCAGAGCTCTAAAAGATAGGATGAAAGAACATTTTAATGCCATAGACCAAGACCCCCCATTAACCCCTATAGGTAAACACTTCAATATGCATGAAGAAAAGAAGAAAGACTTTGAATTTATGGCAATAGATTTTATACCACAACCATATAGGGGGGGGATCGAATTAAGTTGCTGTTAGATAAAGAAGCCAAATGGATCTTCTTCATGGATACACTGGAGCCAATAGGGTTAAACAAAAGATGGGATATAGACCTCTATCAAGGATTGACTGAGGTATAAGAAGGTAATAATATACAAATAGGGTGCTTGTATACATATATAGGGTGTAGGGTGCTTATATAAATATATAGGGTGTAGGGTATTTATATACATATATAGGGTGTAGGGTGCTTATATACATATATAGGGTGTAGGGTGCTTATATACATATATAGTGTGTAGGGTGCTTATATACTGTAAATATATAGGATGTAGGGTGCTTATATAAATATATAGGGTGTAGGGTACTTATATACATATATAGGAGGCAGGGTGCTTATATACTGTACATATATAGGATGTATTGTGCTTATATACATATATAGGATGTATGGCACTTATATACATATATAGGGTGTAGGGTGCTTTTATACATATATAGGGTGTAGGGTGCTTATATACATATATAGGATGTAGGGTACTTATATACATATATAGGGTGCAGGGTGCTTATATACATATATAGGGTGTAGGGTACTTATATACATATATAGGATGTAGGGTACTTATATACATATATAGGGTGTAGGGTGCTTATATACATATATAGGGTGTAGGGTACTTATATACATATATAGGGTGTAGGGTGCTTATATACATATATAGGATTAGGGTGCTTATATAAATATATAGGGTGTAGGGTGCTTATATACATATATATGATGTAGGGTACTTATATACATATATAGGGTGTAGGGTGCTTATATACATATATAGGATGTAGGGTGCTTATATACATATATAGGGTGTAGGGTGCTTATATACATATATAGGGTGTAGGGTACTTATATACATATATAGGATGTAGGGTACTTATATACATATATAGGATGTAGGGTACTTATATACATATATAGGGTGTAGGGTGCTTATATACATATATAGGGTGTAGGGTGCTTATATACATATACAGGGTGTAGGTTGCTTATATACTGTACATATATAGGATGTAGGGTGCTTATATACATATATAGAATATAGGGTGCTTATATACATATATAGGGTGTAAGGGTGCTTATATACTGTACATATATAGGATGTAGGGTGCTTATATACATATATAGGGTATAGGGTGCTTATATACATATATAGAATATAGGGTGCTTATATACATATATAGGATGTAAGGGTGCTTATATACTGTACATATATAGGATGTAGGGTGCTTATATACATATATAGGGTGTAAGGGTGCTTATATACATATATAGGGTGTAAGGGTGCTTATATACTGTACATATATAGGATGTAGGGTGTGTATATACATATATAGAATATAGGGTGCTTATATACATATATAGGGTGTAGGGTGCTTATACATATATAGGGTGTAGGGAACTTATATACATATATAGGGTGTAGGGTGCTTATATACATATATAGGATGTAGGGTGCTTATATACATATACAGGGTGTAGGGTGCTTATATACTGTACATATATAGGATGTAGGGTGCTTATATACATATATAGGGTATAGGGTGCTTATATACATATATAGAATATAGGGTGCTTATATACATATATAGGGTGTAAGGGTGCTTATATACTGTACATATATAGGATGTAGGGTGCTTATATACATATATAGGGTGTAAGGGTGCTTATATACATATATAGGGTGTAAGGGTGCTTATATACTGTACATATATAGGATGTAGGGTGTGTATATACATATATAGAATATAGGGTGCTTATATACATATATAGGGTGTAGGGTGCTTATATATATATATATATATATATATATATAGGGTGTAGGGAACTTATATACATATACAGGGTGTAGGGTGCTTATATACTGTACATATATAGGATGTAGGGTGCTTATATACATATATAGGGTGTAGGGTGCTTATACATATATAGGGTGTAGGGAACTTATATACATATACAGGGTGTAGGGTGCTTATATACTGTACATTTATAGGGTATAGGGTGCTTATATACATATATAGGGTGTAGGGAACTTATATACATATATATTTACACTTTGCTGCCCATCGCTGCATGACTTACCCCTTTACGGTACTAGTTCTCATGCCCTGTCTGACGGCATGAGATTGAGGCTCCTATTGGAGCTTATGGAAGAACGATCATGTGAGTGCAATGCTTCGTGTAATCTGAACTGTCTGGCTTATTCCCATACAGGTGGCAACCCTACCCTGCCATCTAGTGTTCTTGCAAATGGATAACCTTCTTGCAAAACTGCTGCCATATAGTGCTCCAGACACATGCACGCTCCTAAGCTTAAGTCCCTACTTTTCAACAAAAGATACCAAGAGAACATAGAAAATTTGATAATAGAAGTAAACTAGAAATACCTAGACTACAAGTTTTGCGCTATAGAGGGTGCGAAAAGAACGCAACAAAAGTTGCGTTATTTCACCCTCCATAGTTCTGCCATTTCACGTTTTTGAAAAGCCGCCTTGTGTGTGCGCGATATGGTGGCAATGAGCTCAATACCACACAAAATCCAAGCTCTGTTTTGACGTGCTCTTGCACCCATAGACATCAATGGGAGAGCATATTAGAAAAAAAACTAACACCTGAAGCGTGGAATGAAAAGCTCCGTAACGCAACCCCATTGATGTCTATAGGGGGAAAAAAGTTACGTTTAAACCTAACACCCTAACATAAACCCCACGTCTAAACACCCCTAATCCGCCGCCCTTGACAATGCTGACACCTACATAAAGTTATTAATCCCTAATCTGCTGCTCCCGACATCGCCGACACCTAAATAAAGTTATTAACCCCTATTCCGCCACTCCCCGAGATCGCCGCCACTATACTAAAGTTACTAACCCCTATTCCGCCACTCCCCGAGATAGCCGCCACTATACTAAAGTTATTAACCCCTATTCCCCCGCACCCCAACATCGCCCACACTATAATAAAGCTATTAACCCCTATTCCCCTGCACCCCAAAATCGCCCACACTATAATAAAGATATTAACCCCTATTCCGCCGCTCCCCGACATCGCCGCCACTAAATAAAGTTATTAACCCCTAAACCTCTGGCCTCCCACATTACCGCCACTAAATAAACCTATTAACCCCCAAACCGACAGCCCCCCACATCGCAAAAAAACTAAATTAAACTGTTAACCCCTAAACCTAACAACCCCCTAACTTTATATTAAACTAACATTACTATTATACTAAAATTAAAATAACTACAAATTAAATAAAGTAAATTACACATTAAAAAAACCTAACACTACTAAACAAAAAATAAAAAATACTAAATTACAAAAAATATCCAAATTATCCAAAATAAAAACAATTACACCTAATATAATAGCCCTATAAAAATAACCCCCCCCTCCCCGAAAAAAAAAATCCCTAGCCTACAATAAACTACCAATAGCCCTTAAAAGGGCCTTTTGTAGGGTAAAAAAATACAAAGACCCCCCCCCAACAGTAAAACCCACCACCCAACCAACCCCCAAAATAAAAAAAATCTAACTCTAACAAAAACCTAAGCTACCCAATGCCCTGAAAAGGGCATTTGTATGGGCATTGCCTTTAAAAGGGCATTCAGCTCTTTTACATTGCCCTGAAAAGGGCATTTAGCTCTTTTACATAAAGCCAAAAACCTAATCTAAAAAAAAACAAAAAACACCCAAACAAAGTTTAAAAAAACCTAACACTAGCCCCTGACGATCTACTTACAGTTTCTGAAGTCCGGACATCCAGGCGGTGAAGTCTTCATCCATCAGGCGGCGTTTTCTATCTTCATCCCGGCGGCGCAGAGCAGGTCCATCCTTCAAGACATCCGGCGCGGAGCATCCTCTTCATACGGTCGCCACTGTATACTGAATCTTCAATGCAAGGGAGTCCCTTGCATTCATATTGGCTGATTTGAATAGCCAATAGAATTTCAGTAGCTCTCATCCTAATGGCTGATTTGAACAGCCAATAGGATTTCAGTAGCTCTCATCCTATTGGCTGATTTTAATTTCAAAAATCAAATCAGCCAATAGGAATGCAAGGGATGCCATTTTGAAAAAGCTCCCTTTCATTGAAAATTCAGTATACGGCGGCGACCGTATGAAGAGGATGCTCCGCACCGGATGTCTTGAAGGATGGATGATGAAGATAGAAGACGCCGCCTGGATGAAGATAGAAGACGCCGCCCGGATGGATGAAGACCTCGCCGGATGGATCAAGACCTCGCTGCCTGGATGAAGACTTCTCGGCACCTGGATGTCCGGACTTCAGAAACCGTAAGTGGATCGTCGGGGGATAGTGTTAGTTTTTTTTTTTTACTTTTTTGGGGTGTTTTTTTTTTTTAGATTAGGGTTTGGGCGGTCTTAAAAGATCTAAATGACCTTTTCAGGGCAATGAAAAAGAGCTGAATGCCCTTTTAAGGGCAATGCCCATACAAATGCCCTTTTCAGGGCAATGGGTAGCTTAGGTTTTTGTTAGAGTTAGGGTTTTTATTTTGAGGGGTTGGTTGGGTGGTGGGTTTTACTGTTGGGGGTCTTTGTATTTTTTTTCAGGGAAAAGAGCTGATTTCTTTAGAGCAATGCCCTACAAAAGGTCCCTTTAAGGGCTATTGGTAGTTTATTGTAAGCTAGGGGGGGTGGGTTATTTTGGGGGGAATTTTATAGGGCTATTAGATTAGGTGTAATTGTTTTTATTTTGGATAATTTCATTTGTTATTTTTCGTAATTTAGTGTTTTTTATCTTTTGTAATTTACTATTTTTTGTAACTGTAGATTTAATTTTTTTTTAGTAGTGTTAGGTTTTTTTAATGTGTAATTTAGTTTATTTCATTTGTAGTTATTTAATTTTAGTATAATAGTAATGTTAGTTTAACCCCTTAACGACCAAGGACGTACGCCACACGTCCTCCAAAAAAATGCAGTTAATGACCGAGGACGTGTGGCGTACGTCCTTGGTCTGGAAAGCAGCTGGAAGCGATCCTGCTCGCTTCCAGCTGCTTTTCCGGTTATTGCAGTGATGCCTCGATATGGAGGGCATCCTGCAATAACCCCCCTTGGCCATCCGATGCAGAGAGAGCCACTCTGTGGCCCTCTCTGCACCGGACATCGATGGCCGGTATCGTTGGTGGGTGGGAGCTTACGTGGGGAGGCGGGTGGGCGCCATCGATGCTGTGTATGGAGTGGAGGGGGGGCGGGATCGGGGGCGGGACCCACGGGGGCGCGCATGGGAGCGCGCGCGTTGCACGGGGGTTGGGTGGGCGGGCGCGTGCACGGGGCGGGAGCGGGGTGAGAACCGCTACACTACAGAAAATCAAAGTTAAAAGTAAATAAAACTAAAGACATTTTAAATATTTAAAATATAATCTAAGGATCAGGAAGGGGTTGTGGGTTGGTCTTGGTGGGGGGGGGGAAGCTACACTACAGAAAAGGGCTATTTTTAAAAAAAAAAGGCACATTTTTTGCAAAACTGGGTACTGGCAGACAGCTGCCAGTACCAAGATGGCGCCCATTAAGGCAGAGGGCAAGGGTTAGAGAGCTGTTAGGTGGGGGATCAGTGAGGTTTGGGGTCTAAGGGGGGGATCATACACATCAGCATATGTAAATATGCTTTTTTTTTTTTTTTTTTTAAAAAGGGCCAAATACCTTTTATTTAGTACTGGCAGAGTTTCTGCCAGTACTTAAGATGGCGGGGACAATTGTGGGGGTGGGGGAGGGAAGAGAGCTGTTTGGGAGGGATCAGGGGGTCTGATGTTTCAGGTGGGAGGCTGAGCTCTACACTAAAGATAAAATTAACCCTGCAAGCTCCCTACAAGCTACATAATTAACCCCTTCACTGTCTAGCCATAATACACGTGTGATGCGCAGCGGCATTTAGGAGCCTTCTAATTACCAAAAAGCAATGCCAAAGCCATATATGTCTGCTATTTCTGAAATAAAGGGGATCCCAGAGAAGCTTTACAACCATTTGTGCCATAATTGCACAAGCTGTTTGTAAATAATTTCAGTGAGAAACCTAAAATTGAGAAAAATTTAACTTTTTTTTAATTTGATCGCATTTGGCGGTGAAATGGTGGCATAAAATATACCAAAATTGGCCTAGATCAATACTTTGGGGTTGTCTACTACACTACACTAAAGCTAAAACTATCCCAAAAAGCTCCCTACATGCTCCCTAATTAACCCCTTCACTGCTGGCATAATACACGTGTGGTGCGCAGTGTGGCATTTAGCGGCCTTCTAATTACCAAAAAAGCAACGCCAAAGTCATATATGTCTGCTATTTCTGACAAAGGGGATCCCAGAGAAGAATTTACAACCATTTATGCCATAATTGCACAAGCTGTTTGTAAATAATTTAAGTTAGAAACCAAAAGTTTGTGAAAAAATTTGTGAAAAGTGAACGATTTTTTGTATTTGATCGCATTTGGCGGTGAAATGGTGGCATGAAATATACCAAAATGGGCCTAGATCAATACTTTGGGTTGTCTACTAAAAAAAAATATATACATGTCAAGGGATATTCAGGGATTCCTGAAAGATATCAGTGTTCTAATGTAACTAGCGCTAATTTGAAAAGAAATGGTTTGGAAATAGCAAAGTGCTACTTGTATTTATGGCCCTATAGTTTACAAAAAAAGCAAAGAACATGTAAACATTGGGTATTTCTAAAATCAGGACAAAATTTAGAAACTATTTAGCATGGGTGTTTTTTTGTGGTTGTAGATGTGTAACAGATTTTGGGGGTCAAAGTTAGAAAAAGTGTTTTTTTCCATTTTTTCCTCATATTTTATAAAAAAATTTATAGTAAATTATAAGATATGATGAAAATAATGGTATCTTTAGAAAGTCCATTTAATGGCGAGAAAAACGGTATATAATATGTGTGGGTACAGTAAATGAATAAGAGGAAAATTACAGCTAAACATAAAAAACCTCAAAAATCTAAAAATAGCCTTGGTCCCAAACGGACAGAAAATGGAAAAGTGCTGGTGGTCATTAAGGGGTTAAAGGGACATTAAACCAAAATTTTTCCTTTAATTAGTCAGATAGAGAATACAATTTTAAACAACATTCCAATTTACTTCTATTATCTAATTTGCTTCATTCTTTAGATATTCTTTGTTGAATAAATAGCAATGCACATGGGTGAGCCAATCACACAAGGCATCTATCTGCAGTTACCAATCACAGTTTCTGAGCCTATCTAGATATGCTTTCAGCAAAGGATATCAAGAGAATAAAGCAAATTAGCTAATAGAAGTAAATAAGAAAGTTGTTTTAATTTGCATTGTCTTTCTTAATCATGAAAGAAAAAATTTGGGTTTAATGTCCCTTTAATATATAGTTTAAACTTAGTTTTTTTTTATTTCACAGGTAAGTTTTTATTTATTTAAGATAGGGATATTGTTAATTTTAATATAAAGTTAGGGGTTGTTAGGTTTAGGGGGTTAATAGTTTAATTTAGTTTTTTGCGATATGGGGGGGCTGGCGGTTTAGGGGTTAATAGGTTTATTTAGTGGCAGTGATGTGGGAGACCAGAGGTTTAGGGGTTAATATAACTTTATTTAGTAGCGGCGATGTCAGGGAACGGCGGAATAGGGGTTAATATCTTTATTATAGTTTGGGTGATGTTGGGGTTAATAACTTTATTATAGTGGGCGGCGATGTCGGGGAGCGACGGAATAGGGGGTTTATAAATTGTATTAGTGGTGGCGATGACGGGAGCGGCAGATTAGGGGTTAATACGTTTAATATAGTATTTTGCGGGAGGGACTCGGTTTAGGGGTTAATGTACTTTGTAACACTTTAGTTATGAGTTTGTGTAACAGTTTTTGTTGCGTAAAACTCATAACTACTACTCTCAGATTGCGGTACAGATTCGTGACGGTAATAGGCTGTAACGCAAGCTTTTTAGACTCACCCCACAACTTGTAATGGCAGCGCTATGGAAATCCCACGCAAAAACTTAATTTTTTTGAGTGCGGAACTGACGTTGCGTTACAGGGCTAAAATGCTTGCGTTATAGCTATACCGACCAGACTCGCAATGGCTGAATTCCGGGTTTTACACTGAAATGGCCCATTTTTTCAGCGTCAAAACCGAAACGCAAAACTCGTAATCTAGGTAAAAGTTGTTTAAAACTGCACACTTTATCTGAACCATGAAAGAAATTTTAGGTTCATATCCCTAGTTATAGAAAAGCTATGTAAATTAGAAGCTTAGAAGAAATAACACTCTCAATGGTGGTATGACAGAGAGATAATAAAATGTTAATTTTCCATTGTTCGCTATTAAAAGCAAAATAAAGTTTTATGTTTCAAAAAGAGCATGCAGTTTTAAGACACTTTGCAATTTACTTCCATTATCAAATTTTGCACTTTTTACATGCACACTTTCTAGGGAACAAGATACTACTGAGCATTTGCACAAGCTCACATGGGATACGGATACTAGGTCCGTGATTGGCTTATATCTGTCACATGATACAGGGGGCCAGGAAAATGAGGGGAAAAATAAATTTGTCAGAAAAAAATCTACTGCTTATTTGAAATTCACAGTAGGTGCTAAATAATTGTCTTTTATTATGCACTCTTTAATTATGTAGTCCTTCTGCACAGAGTGGCCAATTAAGCATTGGTCTCACTGTGATGTTGTGATGTTGATTGGAGTCCAGTGATTTAGATACAAAAATACCAAGAGTATTGCAGCAGGCAATTATACTTTTTTATTACACTAAATATACATTTAATAGAAGACAAGCTTTCAAGGGTTTCCTCTCTTCCTTCGGTCCTGATGCAATACTGATCAATACAAAAGAATCAATAATCTACAGTCAAAATCCATAATCTACAGCTAAAATTAGACATGTGCAATGGCGAAAAAATTTGGTTCAGTTCGGATCGATTCGGATTTTTTCGAATTTCGGTTTCTGAGGGATTCGAATTCGGAAAAATTTGAATCAATTCGGTTCGGATTTGTTCAGATTCATTCGGATTCGAATAAATTAGGGTTCAGATTGTTTCGGATTCATTTGGATTCGAATAAATTCGCTGGATTCGGTTTCGATTCGGTTCGGAAATTCGGAATTTCGGTAAGTGTTAGGTGGGATTAGACTAGTATTATGTACTAAATTCGTCTGGATTCGTTCGGTTCGGATTTTGGTAAGGTGTTAGGTGGGATTAGATTTTATACTGTAGCAATAGTAGTGTAATCCATGGCCATCTCGAATTTACCGAATAAATCCGAAGTATTCGGATTTATTCGGTAAATCGTCAGTATTTTAATTTGGAAATTTGGTTTAATCCGAATCGCTGAATTTTCCGAATTTTCCGAATTTCCGAATCGATCCGAAACGAATCGCACATATCTAGCTAAAATACCAGTCATCAAAGCTCCAATACAATGGACCATGAGAAACACCTTATCATGCTGTTACAATTATTCAAACGAAAATAAAAAGAACTCTCTGCCTTCCATACCTCATGTCAACATTTATTGCAATATAAAGAGAAGAAAAATATTACTAGTAGTCAAAAACAACGCTGCTCTTGATTGTATAAGAATTTTTTTTAAAGACTTACAGCCACTACTTACAGAGGATCCTACACTCAAAAATGTTTTTCCCACAACCCTGCATCCTATCATTCGGAAAACCACCTAACCTAAAGCAGAAACTATACAAGAGAAGCAAACTGAGGGCTATATTACAAGTTGTGCGGTATATTGCGTTTTCACGATGAAATTCGATTATCGCATGCACATGCATGTATTCCCCCATGGACTCCTTGCTCAATGTGCTTAGAGGGATATGGCATTGGCTGCACCTCACTGACGAGGCCCAAAGGAGGCCGAAACGATTGTCTGGGGTTGTCATGTTCCTTTTTTTCAGAGGAGAATTGCCTGGTATTTCGGGGCTGGGCTGACCATGTTGGCGGGATCAGACTGATATACTACAGGAAAGTCTTCCCCTGTGAAAAGCACAATTGGGCAGAAAGAAGCTACTTCCAGGTGGTAACAGGGCCATAGAACAAGCTATTGATGCTGCTGTTCCTGGCAGACTGCTTCTCTTTCTGTTTTGCATTCTCCCATAAAAGTCAATGAAGAAAAAAAAAAAACTAACACCCGACTATCACACAGACACAATCGCATTTTTTGCATTCCCTATAGAAGTCAATGGAGAGAATTTCTTTTTTAAAAAACCCACACATCGCGCAAATAACATAGCCTATTCGCATCCCCATAGAAGTCAATGGGAGAATAAGAAATATTGTTTAAAAGAAACCTAACACCCATCCCAAAAACAATATAGCATATCGCATTAGCAAATGTAAAATATTTACAGTAAATACATTATGTATTTTATTATTATTATCGGTTATTTGTAGACCAACACCAACAGATTCGGCAGCGCTATAAACATAGCAGAATACAAGGAAACATTTATATGGATCAAACGGTAGAGGGCCCTGCCAAGAGTCGCACTGTTGTAGTCAGCCCTAAAGAAGGTGATCTACAAACAGCTGGGGCTCTTCGGCTTACATGCAAAGGGGGTTCAAGGGATAGCAATGGAGGGAGAGGAACTGGTATAAAGAAAGGTTAGTGTAGGTTTCATGCATCCCTGAACAGTAGAGTCTTTAGGGAGAGCTTGAAGGCTTTTAAAAGTAGGGGAGAGTCTTGTGGAGCGAGGCAGAGAGTTAGACAAGATGGGAGCCAGTCCTGTAAACGGGAGTGTGATGAGGTGACAAGAGAGGAGGGAGAGTAGGAGGTCATGAGCAGAGCGAAGTGGACGGGAGGGAGAGTATCTGGAGACAAGGGTCTGAGATATAATGGGAGAAGTGCAGTTGAGGGCCTTGTATGTCAGAGTGAGAATTTTGTGTTTAATCCTGGAGGCAAGAGGAAGCCAGTGAAGGGATTGGCAGAGAAGTGCAGCAGATGAAGAGCGACGTGTAAGGGAAGATGAGCCTGGCAGAGTCATTCATTATATATTGTTAAAGGAGCTAGGTGGCAGCTGGGGAGACCAGAGAGGACAAAGTTGCAGTAATCGATGAGAGAGTGGATTAAAATCTAGTTATATCTTGTGTAAGGAAATGTCTAATTTTAGAGATATTTTTAAGGTGGAAGCGCAGGGATTTAATCAAGGACTGAATATGAGGAGTGAAAGAAAGATCTGAGTCAAATGTGACCCCAAGACATCGGGCATAGCGGGGTAGGGGTAATGATGGAGTTGTCAACAGTAATAGAGAGATTGGGGGTGGAGATTTTGGAAGAAGGGGGGAAAATAAGGAGCTCAGTTTTGTGAGGGATTTAGCTTGAGGTAGTGAGAGGACATCCGAGAAGAGATGTGAGAAAGACAGTTAGTGACACGGGTTAGCAAGGAAGGAATAGGGTCTGGTGCAGAGAAGTAGATTTGGGTGTCGTTGGCATACGAATGATATTGGAACCCGTGGAACTTTATTATGGAGCCTAATGATGACGTGTAGATTGATAAGGGGTACCGAGGACAGAGCTTTGCGGTACCACCAACAGAAAGTGGTGACGGGGCAGAGGAGGCCCCAGAGAAGGGCTACACTAAAGGTACGGTTTGACAGGTAAGAAGAGAACCACAAGAGGGCTGTGTCACAAATGGCCGAAGGATTGGAGGATTTGGATAAAGACGGTGGTCAACAGTAAAAAAGGCTGCGGACATATCAAGGAGGATAAGCAGAGAGGAGGTCCCGCGCACTATGTATATTAAGGGCCGCGCATCACAGTGGGAGTTTACAATCCACGCACCACAAACATTTAAAGCAGTTGAGTACTAGTTTGAATGAGGCAAAATGAGGATGATACTGGAAGACTGTGATATGTGCACGGCCGAGACCTGTCTTAGGTGGGGTCGGGACCGGGCCACATTGTGGGTGGGGGCCTGGTGCGAGTGTAGGGTCCGTCCAGAGTGAGGAAATAAAAACAAGTGATGATTACAGTTGTGGGACCGAGCCATTATGCCAGTGTCCCCTATCTCTGGCATGGCAAATGAAAGCAGGGCAGCACCTCTAGTATTCATGTCTTTAACACATCTATAACAAGGTTTCCTATCCTGCTGGGCATACACATGTTTGTATGTACCATAGTATAATGATATGTGCATATTATATTTCATTTTAGTCTGCATGAGCAAGTGTAAATGAAAGCTACAAGTCCCCACTGTCTAGTAAATATAATGCACATCTATAAACAATGTTACTCTTTCTATATCAGAGCAATAATAAGCAGTAATAAGGAATTCATTTCACAACAGATTAGATTAGTAGCTGTGAAGGGATAGGGTCAAGGGGACAGGTAGTGAGGTGAGAGCACAGTATAAGTGCAGAAACTTCTTCTTCAGTGACAGGGGAGAAAGAGCTAAGTTTATGGCTATGTGGGTTTGTGGTTGATTGCGAGCGTTTGAGGGGATGAGAGAATGGAATTATTGTTGAGAGCTGATTTCATTCTGATGGAGTCGATTTTGTTATTGAAGTGGCTGCAAAATCTTGAGCTGACAGAAAAGTTGTATTAGGAGTGGGGGTGGGCAGAGAGGAGTATTTGAAGTGGAGGAACAGACGTTTGGGTTTGGAGAAAGAGTAGAGATAAAGAGTAGAGAAGTAATGTTGCTTATAGAGATTAAGGGCAGAAAATCAGCTGAACTCCTAGATTTTCTCCAGTGCCGCTCAGCAGTACGGGAACATCTGCGTAGGTACCGTGTCAAAGGAGTATGCCAGGGCTGAGGGTGAGTGTGGTGATTTCCGAGCTATGGTAAGAGGGGCCAGATTGTCAAGGGGCCGATGTAAGGGAGGAATTATAGTGGCAGATAGATTGGTCAGGGCAGGAAAAGGGAGGAGATAGATGAGAGGAGAGTTTTGAGGGGAACTAGCAAGCTTTTTTAACATAGATAAAATCCTTATTAATATGAATATTGCATAAATATGTTTTTTCATATTTCCATGTACTTAATGGCAAAAGACTCTAATGCACTTATATATACAGTATATCACAAAAGTGAGTACACCCCTCACATTTGTGTAAATATTTTATTATATCTTTTCATGTGACAACACTGAAGAAATTACACTTTGCTACAATGTAAAGTAGTGAGTGTGCAGCCTGTATAACAGTGTAAATTTGCTGTCCCCTCAAAATAATTCAACACACAGCCATTAATGTCTAAACCGTTGGCAACAAAAGTGAGTACACCCCTAAGTGGAAATGTCCAAATTGGGCCAATTAGCCATTTTCCCTCCCCGGTGTCATGTGATTTGTTAGTGTTACAAGGTCTCAGGTGGGAAATTTTGTGTTATCGCTCTCACATTCTCTCATACTGGTCACTGGAAGTTCAACATGGCACCTCATGGCAAAGAACTCTCTGAGGATCTGAAATAAAAGAATTGTTGCTCTACATAAAGATGGCCTAGTCTATAAGAAGATTGCCAAGACCCTGAAACTGAGCTGTAGCACGATGGGCAAGACCATACAGCGGTTTCACAGGACAGGTTCCACTCAGAACAGGCCTCGCCATGGTCGACCAAAGAAGTTGAGTGCACATGCTCAGCATCATCTCTAGATGTAGTATTTGGGCAATAGATGTATGAGTGCTGCCAGTATTGCTGCAGAGGTTGAAGGGGTGGGGGGTCAGCCTGTCAGTGCTCAGACCATACGCCGAACACTGCATCAAATTGGTCTGCATGGCTGTTATACCAGAAGGAAGCCTCTTCTAAAGAAGATGCACAAGAAAGCCCACAAACAGTTTGCTGAAGACAAGCAGACTAAGGACATGGATTACTGGAACCAAGATAAACTTATTTGGTTCAGATGGTGAGACCAAGATAAACTTATTTGGTTCAGATGGTGTCAAGCGTGTGTGGCGGCAACCAGGTGAGGAGTACAAAGACAAGTGTGTCTTGCCTACAGTCAAGCATGGTGGTGGGAGTGTTATGGTCTGAGCCTGCATGAGTGCTGCCGGCACTGGGGAGCTACAGTTCATTGAGGGAACCATGAATGCCAACACATACTGTGACATACTGAAGCAGAGCATGCTCCCCTCCTTTTGGAGACTGGGCCACAGGGCAGTATTCCAACATGATAACGACTCCCAAACACAGCTCCAAGACGACCACTGCTTGCTAAAGAAGCTGAGGGTAAAGGTGATGGACTGGCCAAGCATGTCTCCAGACCTAAACCCTATTGAGCATCTGTGGGGCATCCTCAATTGGAAAGTGGGGGAGCGCAAGGTCTCTAACATCCACCAGCTCTGTGATGTCGTCATGGAGGAGTGTAAAAGGACTCCTGTGGCAACCTGTGAAGCTCTGGTGAACTCCATGCCCAAGAGGGTTAAGGCAGTGCTGGAAAATAATGGTGGCTACACAAAATATTGACACATTGGGCCCAATTTGGACACTTCCACTTAGGGGTGTTCTCACTTTTGTTGCCAATGGTTTAGATATTAATGGCTGTGTATTGAGTTATTTCGAGGGGACAGCAAATTTACACTGTTATACAGAATGTACACTCACTACTTTACATTGTAGCAAAGTGTAATTTCTTCAGTGTTGTCACATGAAGAGATATAATGAAATATTTACAAAAATGTGAGGGGTGTACTCACTTTTGTGAGATACTGTATATATCAATATGTGTGTACATATATATTATTTATGTGTTTATATGTGTATATATGTATTTACAGACATGTATACACATATAAATACATAAATACACATGTACACATATATAGACATATCTATATACATACAAATACATACAGCTAGATTACGAGTCTTGCGTTAGGGTTAAAAAGCAGCGTTGGCCGGTCCCAACGCTGCTTTTTAACGCCCGCTGGTATTACGAGTCTTGCAGGTACAGGTGTACCGCTCACTTTTTTTGGACAGGCTCGGAAATACAGCAAATCCACTTACGTCAATTGCGTATCCTATATATTCAATGGGACTTGCATAGTGCCGGTATTACGAGTCTGACCAAAAGTGAGCGGTAGACCCTCTCCTGTCAAGCCTGGTACCGCATTTAAAAGTCAGTAGTTAAGAGTTTTACACTACAATGCTGTAGCATAAAACTCTTAACTAAGGTGCTAAAAAGTACACTAACACCCATAAACTACCTATTAACCCCTAAACCGAGGCCCCCCCACATCGCAAACACTAAAATAAAACTTTTAAACCCTAATCTGCCGATCCGGACATCGCCGCCACTATAATAAATATATTAACCCCTAAACCGCCGCACTCCCGCATTGCAAACACTATTTAAATATTATTAACCCCTAATCTGCCGGCCCTAACATCACCGCCACCTACCTACATTTATTAACCCCTTATCTGCCGCCCCAATGTCTCTGCCACTATAATAAAGTTATTAACCCCTAAACCTAAGTCTAACCCTAACCCTAACCCCACCTAACTTAAATATAATTTAAATAAATCTAAATAAAATTACTACAATTAACTAAATAATTCCTATTTAAAACTAAATACTTACCTATAAAATAAACCCTAAAATAGCTACAATATAACAATTACATTGTATCTAGCTTAGGGTTTATTTTTATTTTACAGGCAAGCTTGTATTTATTTTAACTAGGTAGAATAGTTGTTAATAGTTATTAACTATTTAATAACTACCTAGCTAAAATAAATACAAAAGTACCTGTAAAATAAAACCTAACCTAAGTTACAATTACACCTAACACTACACTACAATTAAATTAATTACCTAAATTAAATACAATTGATTACAATGAAATAAAATTATCTAAAGTACAAAAAAAACACCACTAAATTACAGAAAATAATAAAGAAATTACAAGATTTTTAAACTAATTATACCTAATCTAATCCCCTAACAAAATAAAAAAAGCCCCCCACCCCCAAATAAAAAAAAGCCCTACCCTACACTAAATTACAAATAGCCCTTAAAAGGGCCTTTTGCGGGGCATTGCCCCAAAGTAATCAGCTCTTTTACCTGAAAAAAAAATTACAATCCCCCCCCCCCAACAGTAAAACTCACCACCCACATAACCAACCCTACTTGTAAACCCACCGAATCCCCCTTAAAAAAACCTAACACTAACCCCCTGAAGATCACCTTACCGGGAGACGTCTTCACCCAACTGGGCCGAAGTCCCTCAACGAAGCCAGGAGAAGTCTTCATCCAAGCCGGGCGAAGTGGTCCTCCAGACGGGCAGAAGTCTTCATCTAGACGGCATCTTCTATCTTCATCAATCCGGCGGGGAGCGGGTCCATCTTCAAGACATCCAAAGTGGAGCATCCTCTTCAAACGACGGCTAAACACAGAATGAAGGTTCCTTTAAATGACGTCATCCAATATGGCGTTGTCAGGGTTTTTACCTGTTTTGTTTGCCATGTGCTGCTGGCAGCCATTTTACTCACCCTCTCTTGCAGACTATGGTGCATTGTGGGGGATGCTGCTCATTTCCTGCACTTCCTTTTATGGCCAGCCTGGTGTGCATCGTCCGTATGAGACAAGATGCAGTCTCAGAATTGTGATGTCATCACTTATTATTTAAAGGGCCTCTGTTCAGTATGCTTTGCCTTTGCGTTGTCTCAGACCTGTTTGTGAGAGCTCCTGTATATTACCTGGCTATCTGACGTCCCTCCTGGTTCCGGATTCCTGGCTTGTTCCTGACTCTGCTGTTTTCCTTGTTCCTGATTCTGGCTCGTCTGACTACTCACTTTGGCTCCTGACTCGGCTCGTCTGACTACCACCTCTGGTTTTTGATTCCTGGCTTGTTATTTGACTTGTGGACTTTTTTATTATTTTATGCTATTAATAAAGGTGTGATTATTTTTGCACTTCTCGTCTCAGTCTGATTCCTGGCACCCTGACAGGCGTCCCTTCAATTCAAACGATGGCTAAACACAGAATGAAGGTTCCTTTAAATGACGTCATCCAAGATGGCGTCCCTTCAATTCCGATTGGCTGATAGAATTCTATCATCCATTCAGAATTAAGGTAAAAAAAATCCTATTGGCTGATGAAGTTCAATTCTATTGGCTGATCCAGTCGTAAATAACTTTTCCTGCTCGCACACGCTGATTTTGAGCATGCACAGTTTATTCATGAAAGTGTTCCGGATGTAATTGTGCACGACTCTACCTAGTGTTATGTTTCAAATAATAGGAATGTGTTCCCTTTATTTTTTTGTAGTTTGTCCCAATTCACTTTAGTAACTTATTTGTGTTCCTGGTTTCATGAAGAAAGTTTGCCTGCATGGTTCATAGAAGAGAGGTAGGTGGGACTGGGTGAAAATATTTGTAGCAGGCATCGCACATTCGCACTCTGAGAATAGCAGCATGAGAGGATCTGTCTGTACACAGCACCATTGTATTATAGAAGTGCTGTGTTAGAGCAGCAATGTGGAGGTATGTCTTGTGAGAGCTGTGGGGGCATATTTTAGGAGTGGGACAACACTGCTGCTTGTAATCTATGCGGCTGTGTGCACATCTTGCTGTCATAGAGAGTTTGAGCTGTCATAGTGCCTCATCTACTTTTAGTCTGCTGGCTAATTTTTTACTGTAGTAAAATGAAGCTCTAACTTTCTCTATGATAGTGCAAGGGAACTATATTTCCCACAGTAGCACACATCACTCTCTCTCTCTCTGCGCACAGGAAAGGAATGAACAAACAAGCATGGATCTCTCAGTCCAGTCCTGTAATGTTCTCCTGTTATGTGTTAATCTTTAACCTCACCCTCCCTTCCTTGATAACCTCTTCCTAATCAGAAGTAGAAGAGAGGCAGCACTAAGCTCACCAGTGCTTTTGCCAGTATGTGTGTAAAGTGATTTATTTCACATTGGGTGTTGGGGCTTTCAGGAGTGCTTCAGAGTCTGAAGGGAGGGGATCATGCTCTGCTTCAGTATGTCACAGTACATGTTGGCATTCATGGTTCCCTCAATGAACTGTAGCTTGCCAGTGTCGGCAGCACTCATGCAGGCCCAGACCATGACACTCCCACCACCATGCTTGACTCTAGGCAAGACATACTTGTCTTTTTACTCCTCACCTGGTTGCCGCCACACACGCTTGACACCATCTGAACCAAATAAGTTTATCTTCATCTCATCGGAACACAGGACATGTTTCCAGCAATGTCCTTAGTCTGCTTGTCTTCAGCTGTTTGCGAGCTTTCTTCTGCATCATCTTTGGATGAGGCTTCCTTCTGGGACGACAGCCATGGAGACCAGTTTGATTCAGTGTGCGGCATATGGTCTGAGCACTGACAGGCTAACCCCCCACCCCTTCAACCTCTGCAGCAATGCTGGCAGCACTCATACGTCTATTTCCCAAAGACAACCTCTGGATATGATGCTGAGCACGAGCACTCAACATCTTTGGTCGACCATGGCAAGGCCTGTTCTAAATGTGGAACCTGTCCTGTGAAACCACTGTATGGTCTTGCCCACTATGCTGCAGCTCAGTTCCTGGGTCTTGGCAATTTTCTTATAGCCTAGGCCATCTTTATGTACAGCAACAATTCTTTTTTGCAGATCCTCAGAGAGTTCTTTGCCATGAGGTGCCATGTTGAACTTCCAGTGACCAGTATGAGAGAGTGTGTGAGTGATATATATACATACAGGTCGCCCTCAGTTTACGCCGGGGTTAGGTTCCAGAAGGAATGGTTGTAAATCGAAACCATTGTAAATTGAAACCCAGTTTATAATGTAAGTCAATGGGAAGTGAGGGAGTTAGATTCCAGGCCCCTCTTAAAATTGTCTTAAGTAACACCTAATACATTTTTTTTTAAAGCTTTGAAATGAAGACTTAAAATGCTAAACAGCATTATAAACCAAATTAAATAATCACACAACACTGTATCATCAAACTAAGTTTAATGAACAAAAACATTTTTTTACTTGCATTTTTCAGCAAACAGTTCTGTGCATTGTTAGCATGTTAGATAATATTGGGTCTGCACCTATTCTATTCCAGTGGCGTAGCATGGGGGGGGGCACAGGGGCAGTTGCCCCGGGCGCATAATTCTTAGGGGCGCAAAATTTGCGCTCTCACTGTCTCATATTGTCCCTCCTCCACTGCAGGCAGATGCAGCACTAAGAGAGGAAACTTTAAAAAAAAATGTATCATTATTTTATTTATATATAAAAAATGTATTTTGTGTTAACTTAGGGGGGGGCTGGGGGTGTACTGTCGGCTCCCATGGCTCAGCGTGCAATGTAAGTAAAGTGTGAAAAAGGGAGACTGCACTGTGTACACAGGAAGTGGTTAACAGCTGCGCACTTCCAGTGATAATTGCGTGAATGTTGCGTGGTGCTCCAGGAGGGGACGGTGGCTTCCAGACCTGGGTCCCAACTGCCTCAATGAGGACACGGAGCAGAGGCGGAACAGCAAAGAGTCTGCTGAGCTGGTTAACGGACTAACAATGGTGAGTAGGGTTGGAGGGCAATACACACATATATAGCAGGCTGGGCTGGGGAGCAATTGGCTATAAGCAGAAATAGGACCTCAGCAGTCGGTAAAGTAGCTGTTGCTGCAGTGCACCCAGTGCATTGTTAAGTGGGGTTGATTGTGGCTGGGGACTGAATGGTAAATGAAAAGCCCCAAATGTCACCACTGAATTATTTTAATTTTTTAAAGCCAGCTATTTTTTGTCTTCCCAAATTCCCACAATATATACAGAAAGCGGGAACTCTGGAAGTGGGAATATAGTGAGCGCACATAATTCACTACAATTTTACTGCCCAGCTTTGAAACTCTCTGCCGGCTCCCTGGTGTGATGGTCAGTAAGTTATCTCTCACATGTGTTGTTGGGTAAAGTAGTCTGTAGGGATTTTAAATGGCTTTTTTTTGCTTATAATGGAGCTTTTTAAAAATATTACCTACTACTGGGATGGGATTGTCATGGCTTAAAAATAGCCACTTCTGATATTCATGACAAACAATTAATCAAAATAATGCTTTTTTCCCCAATTAAGATTCATCTAATGAAAGCAATTTTTAATACTAAATACCTCTAATATGAATTAATTAAAATTATGCTACAATATTGCATCTGTTTGCACACTGAAAATTGTATTACTCCCCTGTCAAAATGAATAACAGTAGCTAGATGAGAAATGATTTCTTATAAATAAGGATTTTAAATAAAATAAACTTTACATTTGGATATGATAAAATGGACAGTGTATAAACATTTATGTGTGCTATGTTTAGGGAGGAATAGCTCTTATGCTAAAGCTACTTATCACAGGTGGGGATAATTGATCAGCTAGCATTTTCACAAGTGATCCACTGAAAAGCAGAGTTGTGATACTCCTGTATTACTCTATAAGGGATGTATTGTGGCTAGTGAGGAACAATAATACATCATCCCATAAAGGAAACTTTTATATATGCTAGTGAGTCTTGAAGTAGTTAAATGTGACTTTACTCTTATTAATTTATCTTCATTCTCTTTGTATCTTTATTTGAAAAGCAAAAATGTAAGCTTAGAAACTGGCTCATTTTTGGATCAGCATTTAGGTAGAACTACCTATCAACAAAGGCTACCCAGGTTCTGAACAAAAAATGGTCCGACTTCTCAACTTACATTCATGCGCTTTCAAATAAAGGTACCAAAAATGATAATAGGAGTAAATTAGAAAGATGTTTAAAATTGCATCGCATTTAAGTATTATGCTTGCCATGTTTAGTATACTGTTAAATTAGAAATGGTGAGCAGAAGGGGGGGAGTGGGCCTCTTTGCCCTAAAATGCCAGCGCTTTTTTTTTGGTCCCAGTCCGGCCCTGTGTCTGGCTTTGTTATGCATGGTCTGCACAGTGTAATGTGCTGAGCTAAGAAACCTGCATTTTGCATTTAAATCAGAACAGCTGCAGCAGCATATATACAAGCTAAAATCCAGCAGCTCTGTCTTTCTGATGTAAGCATAGCTTGTACTTCCTCTTGCAAAGCTGCACAAGTGCATAGGTTACCACGGCAATCTATTAGCCTTTGGAGACAATGGTGTTAAAAAAAATCTGACTTCTCACACTCTGCTCTGTGAAATATGATCCTGCTTCTATATAGGTTAGGGGTAGGCTGACCATATTGCCGCTTTAAGAAGGAACACATATGAAAAATACATATGTGAGGGTTCTTATACAAAACCATTTCTTTAAATAGCCCTGAAAACAGCCCTGACATATGTATTTTTCATATGTGTCCATTTTTAAAGCGGCAATATGGTCAGCCTAGTTAGGGGGCGCAATATTTGCCTTGCCCTGGGCGCTGACAACCCACGCTACGCCACTGTTCTATTCTATTTCAATCTGGAGTGATTAATAGGCAGTTAGGAACCCTCACCTCAAGCAGCTGGACTGGAAGATAATAGGGAAGTGGCTGCTAGATCCTGTTGCTTGAAAGCTGCTCGATAGCTAAGGTCTGTTCTGTGTACACAGATTAATTTCAGTCTGCTAAGTTGCATAACTTTGCTGCAACACAAGAAGACAGCTCCACCTACTTTCTATTTTAATTAGTGCACTACTTTTCAATAGCAGTCACATGTTATTCTAAAAACGGCGCAAATTGAACCGGTCCTAAACCAAGGGCCACCTGTATACACACACACAAAAGTAATTTATCTTGTGAACTTCTTGTGCAATGCCGTTCCCTGCATATTCGCGGCCAATCGGCCACTGGCAGGGGGTGTCAATCAGCCCGATCGTATAGGATCGGGCGGATTGATGTCCTCAGCCTCAGAGCTGGCGGACAAGTTATGGAGCAGCGGGCTTTAGACTGCTGTTTCCTAGCTACTGTTTCCGGCGAGCCTTAAGGCTCGCGCGGAAACAGAGGCATCAAGCTCCATTCAGAGCTTGATAATTTGGCCCCATTTGCCTTAAGATGTGGTTTCAAAAGAATGTTTGATGGATGAAGACTTCTTCCCCTTGTTTAGGACCACTTCTCCCGGCTTAAATGAAGACTCCTCCCGGCTTCGTTGAGGACTTCTCCCGGCTTCATTGAGGATGGATGTCTGCTCTTCAAAACTGTAAGTGGATCTTCAGGGGTTAGTGTTAGGATTTTTTTAAGGGTTTATTGAGTTGGTTTTATTTTTAGGTTAGGGCTTTAGGCTGCAATAGAGCTAAATGCCCTTTTAAGGGCAATGCCCATACAAATGCCCTTTTCAGGGCAATGGGGAGCTTAGGTTTTTTTTAGTTAGGATTTTATTTGGGGGGTTGGTTGTGTGGGTGGTGGGTTTTACTGTTGGGGGTTTGTATGTATTTTTTTTACAGGTAAAAGAGCTGATTTCTTTGGGGCAATGCCCCACAAAAGGCCCTATTGGTAGTTTAGTTTAGACTAGGGTTGTTGTTGTTTTTTTTGGGGGGGGGCTTTTTTTATTTTGATAGGGCTATTAGATTAGGTGTAATTAGTTTAAATATCTTGTAATTTGTTTTTTATTTTGTGTAATTTAGTGGTGGGGGGGGTTGTAATTTAGGTAATTGTATTTAATTTAGTTAATTGTATTTAATTTAGATAATTTATTTAATTGTAGTGTAAGGTTAGGTGTTAGTGTAACTTAGGTTAGGATTTATTTTACAGGTACTTTTGTATTTATTTTAGCTAGGTAGTTTATTAAATAGTTAATAACTATTTAGTAACTATTCTACCTAGTTAAAATAAATACAAACTTGCATGCAAAATAAAAATAAACCCTAAGCTAGCTACAATGTAACTATTAGTTATATTGTAGCTAGCTTAGGGTTTATTTTATAGGTAAGTATTTAGTTTTAAATAGGAATTATTTAGGTATTAATAGATTAATTTAGATTTATTTCAATTATATTTGTTAGTGGGTGTTAGGGTTAGGCTTAGGTCTAGGTGTTAATAAATTTAGTATAGAGGCGGGGACGTTGGGGGCAGCAAATTAGGGGTTAATAAATGTAGGTAGGTGGCGGCGATGTTAGGGGCGGCAGATTAGGGGTTAATAATATTTAACTAATGTTTGTGATGCGGGAGTGCGGCAGTTTAGGGGTTAATATGTTTATTATAGTGGCGGCAATGTCTGGAGCCGCAGATTAGGGGTTAATAAGTACTGTATACTGTTGGTGGCAGCGATGTCAGGGGCGGCAGATTAGGGGTTAATAAGTGTAAGATTAGGGGTGTTTAGACTCAGGGTTCATGTTAGGGTGTTAGGTGCAGACATAAATTTTCTTTCCCCATAGGAATCAATGGGGCTGCGTTACGGAGCTTTACGCTGCTTTATTGCAGGTGTTAGGCTTTTTTTCAGCCGGCTCTCCCCATTGATGTCTATGGGGAAATCGTGCACAAGCACGTACAACCAGCTGACCGCTGACTTAAGCAGCGCTGGTATTGGAGTGCGGTGAGGAGCACAATTTTGCTCTACGCTCACTTCTTGTCTTTTAACGCCAGGTTTATAAAAAAATGTAATGCCAGCACTGTAGGTAAGTGAGCGGTGACAATATGTGTTAGCAACGCACCCCTCTTACCGCAAAACTCGTAATCTGGCTGTAAATTTTATATTTTTTGTAATGGTAGTTGTTTTTTTTCTAATTTTAGTGTTTTCTAATTTTTGTAATGGTAGTTTTTTTTATTTTTGTAATGGTAGTTTTTTTTGTAATGTTAGGTTTTTGTGTAAGGCAGCTTACATTTTACTTTTATTTCACAGGTAAGTTTGTATTTATTTTAATAACTACGTTGTTAGTAAATAGTTAATAACTATTTACTCTCTAGTCTACCTAGTTAAAATAAATACAAACTTACCTGTGAAATAAAAGTAAAACCTAAGCTAGCTACAATATAACTATTAGTTATATTGTAGCTAGCATAGGTTTATTTTTTATTTCACAGGTAAGTTTGTATTTAGTTTTAAATATTATTTAGTTAATAATTGTAACTTTAATTTAGCTCTATTTTAATTATGTTAAAGTTAGGGGGTTTTAGGGTTAGGGTTACGGTTAGGTTTAGGGTTAGGGGTTAATATAGTTTTATTTAGGTTGTTGAGGTGGGGGGCCGGCGGTTTAGGGGTTAATAGGTTTAGTTAGTGTTGGCAATGTGGGGTGTGCAGTTTAGAGGTTAATAGGTTTAGGTAGTGTCGGCGAAGTCGTTTATGGGGTTAATAAGTTTAGTTTGTGTTGGCAATGTTTGGGAACGGCGGCTTAGGGGTTAATATGTTTAGTTTGCGTCGGCGATGTTTCGGAACGGCAGTTTAGGGGTTAATAGGTTTAATTAGTGTCGGCGATTTCGGGGAATGGCGGTTTAGGGGTTAATAGCTTTATTTAATTTGTTAGACTTAGAGTTAGTGTCGGCAATGTGCGGTTTTACATTAGAAACAATGAAAAATTCCAAATATGAATAATGGATCCGAAAATTCTGAAACTAATTTATTCATTTTTGGAATTTTTCGGGATGTGCTGAATTTGGCCGAAATGAAACGCACATGTCTAATCTCTAATAGGTGAGCTTATGTTCACTTATATGCAGAAGCATAAGAACATATATGTTTACATGTAGCTGTCTGTATGGCACTTTTATATTCCCTCCTGTATGCATACATGCGCATGTTTATACATGTTGATACCATGTAGTATCTTTATGTCAGTTAGGGATGGGCGAATGTGTTTATATTCGAATTTGAATGTTAGGACAAATGTTATTTTTGAAATTCAATTTACATAATCGAATGTTGATAAGAACGAATATTCTTAGACATTCTATAATCGAATGCTATTTAAAGTTTTTGAATATCACTTATGATTTCGAATGTCCCCATTCGAAATTCCGAATGTAAGATTCGATTTAACAAATACTACTCAGATGTGCAATAGTTCATGTGGCAGGGAATTTAGTAAATTGATACATAACAGATACAAATATATCAATATTGTATAATTCGAATATTACATTTAAAGTGGATGTCAAATTTCAAGAATGAGTGCCCGGTTTTTAAAAATACTTTTAAAAACGGGCACTTTCATTTATGAAAGTTTACATTTCACACGTTTTGTTAAAATATTTACCTTTTCTTCTTGAAGGCAGAGAAGCGATTCCCTCCTGACGCTCGTCTCTTCTTACGTCAGCAATGACGAATATGGCATCCTCCAATCACGGCTTTCCCTCCAGGGGAATCATTGCCTGGGGCAACGCTGTGATTAGAGGAAGCCGGATTCATCATTGCTGACATAAGAAGAGACAGGTTGCAGACGGGGGAATCGCTGCTCCAGCTTGCAAGAAGGAAAGTTAAGTATTTTAACAAAAACGGTGAAATGAAAGTGTCCTTGTTTTTAGTAATATTTTTAAGAACCGGGCACTCATTTGTAAAGGTTTACCTTCACTTTAAAGTGAAGGTTAAGTTTCAACATTTGCAAAACATGAATGCATTTGTTACTATTACCCTAAGCTAGACAAGTGATGCGCTTCTCCGTATCGGATCCGTTCCTAACAAGTCGATGATGTCTTATGGGGATTCCTAGATAGTGCCAATACCAATGCGCGAATCGTGAGCGCGTGTGGATGCTGAAATGAAGGAGAAAATAATAGCGCATGTGCACAGGGTCAAGTAGGCAGATGACGTACACTGACGGCCGTCTAACGGCCAGAATTTCAGTTGGCTGATCCAGAAACATGATCGACAGCCAAAAAAAAAAAATTACGGGTTGCATTTGTGTACATTCACAAATGGATCAATAATGGCGATAACTTTAGTTTTAATTATATTTATAACAAATCATGAATGAAAGTCATATTGATTTTGTAAAACGAATGATATCCTGGATCAACATAAAGGTAAGTTTACATTACATTAAATGAATGTTAGAATGTTGTACAAACATTCGAAATTCGAAACGAACAAACAAATGTGTTAAAATTTGTTTCATTTTTCAAATGTTGCACCCATCCCCAATATCAGTATATGCTCTATGTATATTTAGGATTGAGCTTGCAATCTATTGGCTGTTCCAATCAGCCAATAGAATGCGAGCTCAATCCTATTGGCTGATTGCATCAGCCAATAGGAATTTTTCACCTTTGATTCCAATTGGCTGATAGAATTCTATCAGCCAATCAGAATTCAAGGGACGCCATCTTGGATGACGTCATTTAAAGGAACCTTCATTCGTCGTTAGTCGTTGGAAAGAAGAGGATGCTCCGCGTCGGATGTCTTGAAGATGGAGCCGCTCCGCGCCGGATGGATGAAGATAGAAGATGCCGTGTGGATGAAGACTTCTGCCCGTCTGGAGGACCACTTCTGCCGGCTTGGAGGAAAACTTCTCCCGGCTTCATTGAAGACTTCTTGCCGCTTCACTAAGGACTTCTCCCGGCTTCGTTGAGGATGGATGTCAGCTCTTCAAAACTGTAAGTGGATCTTCAGGGGTTAGTGTCAGGTTTTTTTAAAGGTTTATTGGGTGGGTTTTATTTTTAGGTTAGGGTTTGGCAGCAATATAGCTAAATGCCCTGTTAAGGACAATGCCCATCCAAATGCCCTTTTCAGGGCAATGGGGAGCTTAGGTTTTTTTAGTTAGGATTTTATTTGGGGGGTTGGTTGTGTGGGTGGTGAATTTTACTGTTGGGGGGCTTGTTTGTATGTTTTTTTTGCAGGTAAAAGAGCTGATTTCTTTGGAGCAATGCCCCACAAAAGGCCCTTTTAAGGGATATTGGTAGTTTAATTTAGGCTAGGGTTTTTTTTTATTTTGGGGGGGCTTTTTTAATTTTGATAGGGCTATTAGATTAGGTGTAATTAGTTTAAATATCTGATAATTTGTTTTTTATTTTGTGTAATTTAGTGTTTGTTTTTTGTAATTTACTGTAGGTAATTGTATTTAATTTAGGTAATTTAATTGTAGTGTAAGGTAAGGTTTTAGTGTAACTCAGGTTAGGTTTTATTTTACAGGTACTTTTGTATTTATTTTAGCTAGGTAGTTAGTAAATAGTTAATAACTATTTAGTAACTATTCTACCTAGTTAAAATAAATACAAACTTTCCTGTAAAATAAAAATGAAACCTAAGCTAGCTACAATGTAACTATTAGTTATATTGTAGCTTTAGGGTTTATTATACAGGTAAGTATTTAGTTTTAAATAGGAATTATTTAGTTTTATTTAGATTTATTTTAATTATATTTAAGTTAGGAGGTGTTAGGGTTAGGCTTAGGTTTAGGGGTTAATAAATTTAGTATAGTGGCGACGACGTTGGGTGAGGCAGATTAGGGGTTAATAAATGTAGGTAGGTGGCGGTGATATTAGGGGTGGCAGATTAAGAGTTAATAATATTTAACTAGTGTTTGCGATGTGGGAGTGCAGTGGTTTAGGGGTTAATATGTTTATTATGTTGGTGGTGGCAGATTAGGGGTTAATAAGTGTAGGTAGGTTGCAGCGACATTGGGGGCAGGAGATTAGGGGTTAATAAGTATAATGTAGGTGTCAGCGATGTTGGGGGCAGTAGATTAGGGGTTAATAAGTATAATGTAGGTGCCGGCGATGTCCGGAGCGGCAGACTAGGGGTTAATAAATATAATGTAGGTGTCGGCAATGTCGGGGGCGGCAGATTAGGGGTTAATAAGTGTAAGATTAGGGGTGTTTAGACTTGGGGTTTATGTTAGGGTGTTAGGTGTAAACATAAATTTAGTTTCCCCATAGGAATCAATAGAGCTGCGTTACGGAGCTTTATGCTGCTTTTTTGCAGGTTTTAGGCTTTTTTTCAGCCGGCTCTCCTTATTGATGTCTAAGGGGAAATCGTGCACGAGCACGTACAACCCGTTCACCGCTGACTTAAGCAGCGCTGGTATTGGAGTGCGGTATGGAGCACAATTTTTATCTAATGCTCACTTCTTGTCTTTTAACGCCGGGTTTCTGAAAACCTGTAATACCATCGCTATAGGTAAGTGAGCGGTGACAATAACGTGAAAGTTAGTACCACACCCCTCATAATGCAAAACTCGTAATCTAGCCGCATGTTCTTTATTATTTTAGATAAAATAGTTATCTATAGCTGCTTAAGATATCACTAGAACATTTTCTTAGGAAACAGTAATGGCAGGGCATATCACTTTAGTAAACACAGCCAGCAGAAGAAATGACACTCCCAGTGGGGTGCAGGATAGTTAAGTAGTAACATGATTTTTTCCATTGTTCTCTCTATGTATTGAGGTTTAGTTTATATATAGAAAAAGTTCAATAATCTGGAGCCGGAAATGCTAAATAATGCTTTATTATCCATAATTTAAAAGCAGTAGAACAACAACATGGAAAAAATATTTAAACATCTCAAAGCAAGGTTTAGTTTTCCAGAAAAATATAAGATAAGGAAGCAAGTGTGTGTACACAAAGTGATAACATAATGAGATCTGATATTACCTGAAGCTCAACCCATTGTAATAGGCTGTGGTTTAAATGTACAAAACCAGCTACTTCATATACACAAATAAACCTGAAAATGCAATTTCTTATAAATTTTATACTCTGCAGCTGGTATAACAAGTCATTGAAAATACATTCATATAAAAAAAAAAATTAGTGTACAGTGGCTCCTGTAAGTGGTGCAAAGCGTAGCTGGAGGGAGCTTTGACTGCGGAGCAAATGAAGGCTGGGCTAGATTGGGAGGAAGTGGAGGAGGAGCCGCGAGGTGTTATAGCCTGGCGGCTGAGCGGGAAAGCCAGCAGTTGTTATTCAGCAAAGTGAAGGAAGCATCTCTGTGCAGCTGGTGGCTTTCTCGCTCAGCCTGCGTCATGGCTGATGTGGAGGATCTTTTCCGTCGCGTGAAGGAGGCTGCAAAGGAACGGGGACCTACCTGGCTGGAAGAACAGGTCCAATCGTTGCTGGGGGTTCTGGTTCCTTCTGGCGTGGTGAAGGAGCGTCCTGTTCCCCGGAAGAAGTCCACCAGGCAATCCAGGCCTCCGACGCGACTCAGCCCTGAAGTCAGCAGGAGGGCGGTGAGTGGAAGAAGATCTGGTCCGGTGTCCGGTAAGCGAAGTGCAGAGGCAGCGGTGGTGGTAGCTCCGGTGGCTGAGGCGGGTCCGGCGGCGACGTCATCACCAAGTGCGAGTGGCAGAGATCCGGAGACGATGGCCGCCCCTGCCCAGGCCAATAAAGATAGAGGTATGGGTAAGGTGGCCCACGGCCTTGTTGGGCCTAATCTGGGGGGGGGGGAGGGCTTTCTGGGAGGGACCCATATGCTGGGCTGAGTAGTCCGCTTGTCTCCTTTGGTGGGGTAGTGGGCAATAGTGATAGCGAGGAGGAGGGGTGTCCCACAGTAGGAGCTGTAGTTAGCAGCCCCTTTGTAAACCAGGTTAGTGGGTTGGGTGATTGCCAGGCTGAGCCCATTAGTTTTAGTCAGTCAGGTGGGGGGGAATCCAGTGGGTTATGTGCTCCTCACGGGCTTGTGGATTTGGAATATGGGTCTGGTGAGGAATATGAGGAGTTGGAGCTTGGCCCTGGGGAAGTTGATTTATTTTTGGACTCCTCAGAGGAAGATTTTGTTCCTCCATCTCCTGGGGCTTTCAGTGATGTTAGCCGTTTTGGGGGGTCAGCTGAGGTTCCCTCTGTTGGGCATGGGGTTGGTTTTGCCCGCCATTCTCCCGTGGGTTTAGTTGCTTCCAGGGTCAAGGAGGTGGTTGGGGCAGGTGTCTCACATGTTAGTTTTTCTATTTCAGAGCCTAGCACCTCTGGACAACGGCCAGGGCTTCAGCCTGGTCCATCTACAAGGGCAGATGTATCCGACGGCCAGGAAGTGGACTTCTCTGGCTTGCACGGCTCCTGGATGGATTCTATTCATCTGGAGCCTGATGATGGAACACAACAGGAGTTGCAGCCTGTTGGAAGTAGACAGGTGAGGAGTGGGGTCCAGGGCAGGGTGTCAACGGTGGTCAGTGAGCGGAGTGGGGCCAGGGTGTATACGGCGGCCACTCAGGGTGGGAGAGGGGCAACAGGGGTCGGCTGAATAGGCCTGTAGGATATGGACCTGTCCCTAGGGAGGGGTCTAGACGACGGCCTGTGGTGGAGGTTGCTTGGCCTGGGGGTGAGGGTGGGGGAGCTCCCAAGAGGGGTAGGGGAGCAAGTACGGCTAGGGGTACCAGCCGGCAGAGAGGGGGACGGGGTAGTAGAGTTTTTCCTCCCCTGGTGTTAGGTTCACAATCTACTGTTTTTCAGGAGCAAACACAGCAGCTGGAACGGCAGGGATGGCCGGCTGCCACGTCTACGGGAGGTCGGCGAGAAGCTATGGAGCAACGCACCAGCGGGCTCCAGCCAACTTTCAACAGTCCTGGGGACAGGCCGGATGCAGAGAGTACTTCAGCAGGTGAGACAAGGTTGTTGAATGTGAGGGGGAGTGACTTGTTATTGAGTGGTGGCAGGAGTATGGAAGGTGACTCGATGGCAGGGAGAGTAGTGGCGGGGTTGAAGGATTTGTTAGCACAACTGGAAGGAGGTGGTCCTGATCGGGGGGCTGCTGTGGAGAGAGCGTGGGTCGCTGTTGACAGCGGGGCGAGCGTGCCGGTCTTTGGGAGGGGTGAGGGCTGCATTGTGGCGGACCCTGTTGTTAAGAATGATAGCGTCCCGTTTGTGGCGCAGATCCTGGGCCTTCAGTGGGGGCTCCTGGTGCAGGTTCTAAACAGAGTGAAGGGGCTGAGTTGAGGGTGGCTGATACAGCAATGTCTCGGTCGTGTCTCTGCTCCATTGGGCCTTTAGGAATGCATTTGACCTCCGAGGTGAGGGAAAAGATTTGTAAGAGGGAGTTTATTGAATTGTTCTCACTCCTTCCGCTGGAACAGTCTTTTGAGATCCCCGAGGACTCAAAGAAAGACGTGGCCAAGAAGGAGGAGAGAAAAAAGCGTTATCGCAAGTTGCCGAAAACATTTTCTAACTGGTTTCAGGCATTTTTGATATATGCTAGTGTGTTTAGTGCTAAGTTCCCTGATCAGGGTTCGGCGCTTTTTTGTTACCTTGATGAGGTGTCTTCTGCTCAGCGGACGTATGGGGGAATGGCCTGGTGGTCATACGATGAACAGTTCAGGAAGCGTTTGTCAGTTAAGCCAGATATGCGGTGGGACGACAGTGATATGGGGTTGTAGCTCAAGATCATGACGCCTTTAAGAGCTTCCCAGTCCTTTCGATCAGGAGCCGGTGGCTCCTCCATCAGTGGATCCCCTGTCACGGTCAGAAAGGGCTGTTGTTTTGCCTATAATGAGAAGTTTTGCAAGTGGGGAGCTGCGTGCAAGTTTAAGCACAAGTGTTCGGGGTGCGGGGGAGCACATCCCTACGCTAAGTGTTTCCGTAAAAGTAAACCAATCGGGGTTGGGGAGGCGCCTGAAAAAGGGGGCGACACCGGTGAGACTCGATGCGATGGAGCCTTGGCTCGTACAGTACGCTAGGTGTCGGAGTTGTTTTGATAGGGCGGCTCTACTATTTCACGGTTTTCAGTTTGGCTTTGTGATTCTGTCTCAAGGTGGTTGTCGGGTTTTTAGGGGGAATTTAAAGTCGGCTCGAGTGTGGCCAGGGGTAGTCCTTGACAAACTGATGAAAGAGGTTGAGTTGGGTAGAATGGCGGGCCCGTTTGATCGCCCTCCCATTGATGATTTGCGTATATCACCTCTTGGGATGGTTCCGAAAAAGGAGCCTGGTAAATTCAGGCTCATACATCATTTATCATTTCCTAAAGGGGGTTCTGTTAATGATGGCATTCCTCAGGAATTGTCGTCTGTTAAGTACGCATCTTTTGACCAGGCGGTCAACTTGGTGAGAGTGGCTGGTACTGGGGCTTTCTTGGCGAAAGTCGATATTGAGGCTGTATTCAGATTGCTACCTGTACACCCAACATCACATCATCTGTTGGGTTGTTGCGTGGATGGTTCTTACTACGTGGACTTGTGTTTGCCCATGGGGTGTTCCATCTCATGCTCGTTTTTTAGAACAGTTTAGTACGTTTCTTGAGTGGGTGGTTGTTGAGCGGTCGGGCCTTTCGTCATTGGTGCATTACCTTGACGATTTTCTGTTTGTGGGCCCGGCTGGTAAGGGGGATTGTACACTCTTGAGGGATATCTCTTATCAGGTGACGTCCGATTTTGGTGTGCCCATTGCGGTGGAGAAATCGGAGGGACCGGTTACATCCCTTGAATTTTTAGGCATTACCATTGATTCAGTGAATATGGAATGCAGATTGCCTAGGGATAAAGTTACGGATTTGTTGGAGATTATTGACAGTTTGTTGTTGTTGAAGAAAGTTACTCTTCAGGAGGTTCAATCCCTGGTGGGCAAGCTGAATTTTGCGTGCAGAATTATGCCGATGGGGAGGGTTTTCTGCACGAGATTATCACTGGCAACTGCTGGTGTGGTGAAGCCACATCATTTTGTACGGCTTTCCAAGGAGCTAAAGGATGATTTGAGGGTTTGGAGACAATTTTTGTTGGGTTTTAATGGCTCAGCGTTGATTCAGGTGGTGCGGGTCTCTAATTAGGAGTTGGGTCTGGTGACGGATTCGGCGGGCAGTTGCGGTTTTGGGGCCTATTTCATGGGCAGATGGTGTGCAGCCCAGTGGCCTGAGGAATGGTTTTCATTGGGTTTGGTGAAGAACTTGGTGTTTCTGGAGTTGTTCCCTATTGTGGTGGCCCTTTTTGTCTGGGAGGGAGATTTGAGGAATCAGGCAGTTGTATTTTCTTCAGATAATATGGGGGTTGTGTACGCGTTAAATACGTTGATGGCTACATCATTGCCTGTGTTGAGATTGTTGCGTTTGCTTGTCCTGAAATGTTTGCGAATGAATGTTTGCATTAAGGCCAAGCATATTCCTGGAGTCTGTAATTCTTTAGCCGACTCCTTCTCTCGCTTTCAGTGGCAGCGGTTCAGGGAATTGGCTCCCCATGCGGAAGAGGAGGGTTGCCCATGTCCGAGTTTCTTGTGGCGGCTTGGGGTGGAGGACTGGCTGGACTGGTAAGAAACTCATTAGCACCAGGTACTTGGACGGCTTATTCTAGAGTGTGGTGGGAGTGGGAGTGTAGATTGCGGTCCCTAGGCCTTAATGAAGGGGTAATTGACAGTACAGGTGTATTGCTGGAATGGATGTGGGAGTGGGGTGTTTCTCACTTGTCTCCTTCCGCGATGGATAGACGTTTGGCGGCATTAGCTTTCCGTTTTAAACTATTGGGCTTGCGGGATGTTACCAAAGGTTTCTGTGTTCGGCAGGTGCTGAAAGGGTTGAAGAAGGGTTTGGGTGGGCCCTCTCCGGACCGAAGGCGTCCTATTACCTTCTCGCTATTATAGGAGGTGTATAAGGTTTTATCTTTGGTGTGTTTGTCTGATTTTGAAGTATGCCTGTTTAGGGTGGCGATTGTTTTAGCTTTCTTTGTAGCCTTTCGGATTTCGGAGTTGGTTAGTAAAACTTTGATGTCTATGGGGGGTTTGGCCTTTTCGGATGTGGCCTTCTTTGACTCCAAGGTGGAGATATTCTTGAGAAGGAGTAAGACAGATCAGTTAGGTAAAGGTAGGATGGTGGTTCTTTTTCCCAATGGTTTGGAAGTATGTCCTTGGCGTTGCTTGCGGGAGTATTTGCGGGTTCGTCCGGTTATGGGGGGTTCGCTGTTGGTTCATGTTGATGGTAGGCCGTTGTCGCAATTCCAATTTAGGGCGGTTCTTAACAAATCACTATGCCAGTTGGGTTTTAACAGCGATGATTTTGGGTCACATTGCTTCCACATAGGGGCGGCGACTGAGGCTTCAGTGAGGGGTTTATCAGATTCAGTGGTTAAAGGTATTGGCCGGTGGGGATCCGGTCGGTATCGTTTGTATGTTCGCCCTGAGTTGGGTGTTTAGGCTGGTGCTGTTGTTATTCTCTTTTTTGTGTTTTTAGGTGTCGACCGTTTGTGGCTTGTCGGTCACTCTTTCATTTATTGGGCTCGAAGGGCAGCTACACTGAGAGTTGACGGATTGCAGTTGGGTATCCCGAGGTCGAGCTGTGAAGTGAAATGGTTTGGGGTCAGGGGACTCCGTTGGGACAGGTTGTTGCCTTTGGTGGTGGACTATTGCCGGCGCTTTCAGCCTCCAACAGTGTTGTTGATCCACGCTGGGGGCAATGATCTTGGTTTTATGCCTCAGAGGGAATTAGTGAGAAGCATGAAGAGAGACATAGGGAGGCTTGTGGATTCGTTCCCTAGGATGAAGATTGTTTGGTCGGATATTTTGCCCAGGATGGTTTGGAGGGCTGCATGGGATCCGGTGCGCCTTGATAAAAGCAGGCGCAAGGTTAATAAGTTGATGGGGTCGTTTGTCAGGAGGCTTGGGGGTTCAGTGGTTCATCATCCAGACTTAGCTGAGGTTGGTCAGGGCGAATTTTATATGACAGATGGAGTGCACCTTAACGATTTTGGATTGCAGTTGTTCATACTTGATTTTAAGGAGGCAGTAGGACCTTTGGTGGGGTTGGCGGGACTGGGCTGAGGTGTCAGGCCAGCCGGTGGCGGGGGTGCTAGCCCTTACACTTGAAGGAAATTATGGCCAAATTGTTCGTGTGGTATTTACATCCCCTTGGGGGGGAATTTAAGATGGGGTCTCTAAGGGCAAGGGGTTCCTTAGAGAATTATGTTGATAACGGGCTCAATCAATTTGCACGGTTGGGTCCAGTGGATGGAGTGACGGCCAGATTTATATTTAGGCTGTTATATATGTGTTTTTGCAATTATTTGCACTGTTATTTATTGAGTTATTAAAGTTTTATAAAGTTATTTATTAATAAAGGAGCTGCTGGCAATTTATACCAAAGCTAAGTCTGATGTCTTTATTGTGGGGGGGTTTAGGTTTTGTGAAGGAAATGTGATTAAGATATTTTGTGTTAAGGGCCGAAAATTAGTGACATAAAAGGTCATGTCCCTTTTTTTTGGTCTCTGTGTATATATAGAGATAAGGAGTATTTTCTGTAAATATAGAAAGCTCAGCTCATTTGATACCTAAAAAAATATATACCTAAAACAGCAATTCCCCATACATTTTAAACTCTGCAGCTGATATAACAAATCATTGTTAACACATTAAGGGGAAACCAATTTTATGCCCCTTTAAATTTTGATAATTCAGATACAGCATGCAAATAAAAAAAAAAATACTTTCTAGTTTACTTCCATTTTAAAACTGTGCAATATTTTTGTATGCACACTTTCTGAGGCACCAGTTCATTCTGAGCATGTGCAGCAGTTTACAATATATATATATATATATATATATATATATATATATGAGTCTGTGATTGGCTGATGGCTATCACATGATACAGGGGTCAGGAAAATTGAAGAAATTTGGAAATTTGTCAGAAAAAAAAAGAATTGATGATCTTTTGAAATTTAGAATAAGTGTGTTGTCATTTTATTATGTATTGGTTGATTATGCAATTAAAAGGGACAGTCTACTCCAGAATTTTTACTGTTTAAAAAGATAATCCTTTTATTACCCATTCCCCAGTTTTGCATAACCAACACAGTTATATTAATATACTTTTTACCTCTGTGATTACCTTGTATCTAAGCCTCAATAGACTGCCCCCTTATTTCAGATCTTTTGACAGACTTGCATTTTAGCCCATCAGTGCCTTCTCATATGTAACTCCACAGGCGTGAGCACAATGTTATCTATATGGCACAGATGAACTAACGTCCTCTAGCTGTAAATAACTGTCAAATGTGACCTTCAAGGACTTAGAAATTAGCCTATGAGACTACCTACCAAGAGAACAAAGCAAATTTGATAATAAAGTAAATTGGAAAGTTGTTTAATATTACATGAGCTATCTGAATCAAGAAAGTTTAATTTTTACTTGCTTCATAAACCAAGAGAGAGAAACAGAGCACAAGATAAAAACAGGGGTAACTTTATCAACTTCACTGAAACACATTAATTCAAATATCTAGATTCACTAAAAGCCACTTATAAAACTAATAACTATCCGCAACATCACAGCTCAAAGATTGTTAAAGATAATTGTAGTCACATCTATCTTGTGTCTACTTCTCACTACAGCGAGTTACACCGTGATGATATTGCATCAAAAACTCCTTCAAAACCTTATAAAAAAATGAATTACAACAGGAAGAAATATCCCCTCTATCAAACTTGCCCCTGTTATGGAGGATGAAGTTTCTGCCCTTATACTATCCTCTCACCTCACTACCTGTCCCCTCGACCCCATCCCCTCACAACTACTCCCCTCCCTTTCTTCTACCCTTACCCCTATACTCACACACATCTTCAACCTCTCCCTCAGCACTGGTATAGTTCCCACATCTCTTAAACATGCATTAGTCACACATATCCTCAAAAAACCTTCTCTCGATCCAACCTCCCCATCCAACTACCACCCTTTTTCCCTACTACCTCTTGCTTCAAAGCTTCTTGAAAAGCTAGTATATGCACGTCTATCCCATTTCCTTACATTAAACTCCCTCCTTGACCCACTGCAATCTGGATTTTGCCCCCTTCACTCAACAGAGACCGCAATTGTTAAGGTTACCAATGACCTACTTACAGCAAACTCAAAAAGCCACTTCTCTTTACTTATCCTCCTTGATCTGTCTGAAGCCTTTGATACTGTTGACCACCCTCTTTTGCTCTATACCCTCCAATCCTTCGGCATCTGTGACACAGCTCTCTCTTGGTTCTCTTCCTATCTGTCTAACCGTACCTTTAGTGTAGACTTCTCTGGGGTATCCTCTTCCCCGTTACCTCTTTCTGTTGAGGTACTACAAGGCTCTGTCCTCAGTCCCCTTCTCTTCTCAATCTACACATCCTCATTAGGTTCCTTAATAAAGTCCCACGGGTTTCATTATCATTTGTATGCCGACGATACCCAAATCTACCTCTCTGCACCAGAATTATCTCCTTCCTTGCTAACCCATGTCACTAACTGTCTCTCTCATATCTCATCTTGGATGTCCTCTCACTACCTCAAGCTAAATCTCTCAAAAACTGAGCTCCTTATTTTCCCCCCTTCTTCAAAAATCTCCACCCCCATGTCTCTATAACTGTTAACAACTCCATCATTAACCCAACCTCACATGCCCGATGTCTTGGGGTCACACTTTACTCAGATCTTTCTTTCACTCCTCACATTCAGTCCTTGGCTAAAGCCTGCCGCTTCCACCTTACAAACATCACTAAAATTAGACATTTCCTTACACAAGACACAACAAAGATTTTAATCCACTCTCTTATTTTTTCCCGCCTCGACTACTGCAACTCTATCCTCTCTGGTCTCCCTAGCTCCTTTACAATCAATAATGAATGCTTCTGCCAGGCTCATCTTCCTTGCATGTCGCTCTTCATCTGCCACACCTCTCTGCCAATCCCTTCACTGGCTTCCTCTTGCTTCAAGGATTAAACACAAAATTCTCACTCTGACACACAAAGCCCTCAATTGCATTGCTCCCCCTTACATCTCAGACCTTGTCTCCAGATACTCTCCCTCCCATCCCCCTCGCTCCGCTCATGATCTCCTACTCTCCTCCTCTCGTGTTACCTCCTCACATTCCCGTCTACAAGATTTCTCAAGACTGTCTCCCATCTTATAGAACTCTCTGCCTCCCCTCTGCACTTGAAGTTTTAAAAGCTTCAAGTGCTCCCTGAAGACTCTACTATTCAGGGACGCTTACAACCTACACTAACCTTCCTATCTACACTGCTATCCCCTAAAACCCCATAGCATGTAAGCCTATGAGCCCAGCTGTTTGTAATTCACCTTCATAAGAGCCAACTACAACAGTGCAACTCTCGGCAGGACCCTTCACCCATTTGATCCCTGTAATCGTTTAATATACGCTAAGTGCGGGATTTACATTACATGGAAAAACAGACACCCCAGAAAATTTTATTGCCCCGTTTTCCCAACTAATCTAAAACAAACACGCAGACACAGATATGGAAGGAAGACCATCATTGGTCGCATTTATTAAAGGTCATAACCAATTCTTTAAATATTAAAAAAACAACTAAACATATTTCTTATAACCTGATGTCAATTGAGTCCCTAAATTTACCTCAAGCATCAGAGGTCATGGCCCAAAATATCAAGAGCTGTGACGGAGCTTTCCCAGGCACTCCACCATCCGCAGTGATAAGAGCAATTATAGAGCTCTTCTTGTCTGCCTACATGTAGGGAGGAGCATCCCAGGACTGCAAGTTGGGTTGCTCCTCCCTTCAGCCTGATCATAAATCCACCCAAGGTTGTTAAATGGACAGGGCAAAGACCACAAGAGGGTTCAAAGTTACCCAAACCATTAAAGGGCCTCAAAACTGCTGGCCGCACAAACCAGTTAGCAACGAGACCAAAAATTTAAATACCTAGTATTGCAAACGCTAGCTCAATGAACCCTACCCCTGTCTTGACTTATGCAGCAACCCTAACTCAAGCCACCAGAACAATAACAAGGTCGGGATGGAGGGCAACAGCAACTTGTCTTCAACAGGAAGCAAAGAGGTCTATAAGCTTCCTGCAACCCCTTTTAACTGATCAGGTAACTCACTTCCATTCACCTGCAACATTGTTGCCACAAACAACTTGCACACACATACCCCATTCCACCAACATCCCTACCAAGCATTAACCCTTAAGGATGTTACAAGCCCATGAAGGGCTCTCCACTTACATCCTGTCAACTAGATTTTGAAAATGCTTCCCGTTTTATCCATACAAATAATTTACACTAATGTCTAGATTTATCAAGCCCTTTTCTCCACTTTGTGAGAACCTGGAGTCACAATTTATCAAGCAGCGGCCATCAGACCATTGCTTCCCAGCCCTGTTCTCCACCTCTTAGATGGAGATTTTCAATCTCTGCAGATTCTTCTGACCAGGGAGATTGACAGCTCCTGCCTGCATGTGATTGACTGTGTGTGGGCAGGGGTTGCACTTGAGCGCAAAGGAGCAATTGTGTGCAATGTTAAATGCAGGCAGCGCGTGGTTGCCCGCCAGAGGAGAAGTGATTTATAAATTGAGATCTAAAAAGACATTTACATTAACCACATTGTATGTGTGGCGATTTCATGTACTGGGGCCTGGGCAACTATAGATGTTAATGCCAGAAACGTTCACTAACAATTTGTTCCAAAAATTAATGTACGGAAAAAATAAGAGAGGATGAGCTTAACTTCACAGTTCACAAGTTTCTATGAATGTATGCAGATGGCACATCTTGACTTTTAATACAGCTTTTTAACTTTAAACTTTGAGTTTACCTGTGTTATCAAAATGACTTCTTTCTCTTGGTATTGTGTCTGAAATTTAGCTCCTTTACATGAGAACATACTAAAGTGCCTTCTTCTTTTAGATCATGCATGCCCAAATGATGACCGTCTTGTGTGGCCCACAGCAATCATTGTTTCAGACCTTTGAAAAAGTGAAAAGGTGGGGCGTGGCTAAGAAGAGGCCATGATTGGTCGCTTTTCATGAAGCTCCTGGGGCTATCAATATAATCTATAAGTTTTACAGATTGCATGGATCTTGTTTTATCCTCTTTTTACAGCAAACTATTACTCCTTTCTGTGTAATCCTGAACTGAATTAAGATGAGCAAATAATGGCACCCAGGACCTGAACTAGCCAGTAACTATTTTAAGCCGCCTTCAGCACTGGAATCTGCACAATCTCCTTCAGCCTACTCAAGCTCTAAGGATTCATTATAGACAACCCAGGTGTGTACACTAATCATACTCTCAAACTGAGAAATCTATTCTTGAAAAGCCTACATATTTGGGACTCTTAATTTACATAACGAATCGAGCGAGGTGGCGGCCTATAACCTATAATTTATAATTCACTATCTAACCTCCCCCCAGTTTTCCGGGTACAACGGGCCTAACTACAAATGGAGGATTATCAATCAACTTTGGAAGCCTTGCTCTCTGATCTAGGGTGGAGGATGGACATAGGATACGCTGATCTCAAAGCTTGTCTCATAGAGGCCTGCTTGGAAGATGGCGCCCGATCGCCACGAGTTCCGTATATGCCCACTAACCCAGATGTACGTCAACTGCCTGCACACCAGATCTCAACTAATCTACAAGAAGGGCTCGAACAGTCTCCGGACGCCAACACAGAAATATATGAATGCAGCTCAGAGGCACCTAACGGGATTTACTTACTTAGCTCCGGTACCACTCCACAAAGCCCCGACTGTTTGCACGCTACTTTGATCCCTGAAATAATGGACTCACCTCGCCCTCAGCTACCCATGTCTACACTAACCCCTTTGGGGGAAATGATTCGCCTCTTTCACCTCTGGCGCCCCGGTCGGGGGATGCGGCCGGCCCCTGCTTGGGACATTCGGAGAACCTCCTGGTCTATGTTACCCTAGAGTCGCTAAAGGAGGGATCAGAGTTTTTAGCACTTGTCTCCCCAGATGAACGCGAGGCAGAGCATTATTTGCCCTCGCCATAACAACCGCCAAAGACTGGGACTTGTGCAGTAATGTTTCAGAGCTGAATCGCTCGGGAGTCAGATAGACTTCGGAATAGGAGCTTGCATGCAACATAGGTTTAAAACTACGGGCTAATTCCTGAACATCTGTTTTCTATGTGTTACCTGTTTCCTAGTTTAAGTTTTTGGACATTAATACCTGCTCCGGACTATGCCATATCATATGATATCTATCTACTGGTTAGGTGAATTACATGTCTCTGCTATGTGAAGGATGGGTAGTCGGCCTTTACATGTGAATATACAGATTTCTATATCAACGATATTTATGTGGGGATGTCTCTAACAAAGCTGATCTACAGAGCTGGTTGTTCACTGTACATGCATATTTGTAATGGGATGGTGCCTATAGACAGTATGTTTAGTTTTATACTTACTCAAATTACCTCTTTTTTTTTCCCCCTATGTTACACTATTAGACAACATTTGTGAAGTCCCCTATCACCTCATAAACTCCCATATACTTTTCTATATACTTCTGATCCCAGTAACTAAATGTAAACTTATATAGCCCAATATGTCCTTTAGCGCACCTAACTATTTTGTTTTGACCTAATTCCCAGCATTAACTCCAAGTAGCCTTTATACTCCACGATCATCCCACCAGCTAACAGATCCTCTCTTTTCAAGACATCATATAACACTATAGGCAAAATACACCTTTAGATTTTAACCGCCCATTATACCTTATACCTAATACCTTGTCAAAAATGCCATGCCATTCGCTTTGCCCATTAGCTGTAGATATAACCTAAGCCTTAGATATGTACGTATAAGACAGTGACATATTGGAAGTGTAGGGTACCTGTATATTGTAATCTGTTGTGATATTTCTCCTTTATACTAGTTATTTAAGTTCTATTTCTGTTCAACACTATGCAACCCCCCTCAGACAGATCCCATCTCTTTCAGAGTCATATTAGTTTGAATGCTTTGCTAGCCCAGTGTTTTTTTTTTTTCTGTTAAAGGATTACTTTCTTTTATAATTTTTAAGCTAAACAACTAACATATTAAAGTTAATAAACATTAATTAAAACCTACTGACCTATATTTTCTCCAAAACGAAGTTTCATAACGTTCTAAAAGTTATATCTTTTATTCGCCGATGATGTCACGTTATCCTGCCCACTATTTTCAGCACTGCATGTTCAAAATACTTAAACCAATAACTTTGTGTTTAAAGCGCCATTTTGAAACCTAGGTATTGTAAACGGATTGGTACAGAGCAAAGGATACCCACGGAGTGGGTTTGGAAAACAATTAAATTTGCAGACAAGATTTCTGATATACGGTAGAGATATGTTAATGAAATGCTATTGATAAAAAGCGTATTTGGGGTAGTTAGTTAGTAACAGGCATAGAAAATATTTACTTACAGTGGCCCTTTAAGCTTACTCTTGGCAACCTAGTTAGCCGGGTCATTAGCACACATGCACCCTTTGTGGTGGTTCTTCGCTAGAAAGTACTCCATCTCATCTCTAATATTAGTTGATAAAGGCCCTATTCCCTATCCCTTCCCAATTTTCTCACTGAGCAGCTCTTACCTAATTTCCTCCTTATAGTTTAATTTAGTTTCACAGGTCCAAAAGCGACCTCTAATATCAATGAGGATCAATTGCAGATATAAGATAAAACAGAGGTTCAAAATGTTAACTCATAATAACATACCGTATTGCTTTATGTTTGTTAAGAGCTTATTGTAAGAATAATTTACTCTTGATTGCTTGTGTTCTACAATGTTTCAATGCATCCTGTATAATGTACACAACCTCAAAAATAATTAAGAAAAAAAAGTGAAAAGGTGTGTTTTGGTAACTTCAGAGTGACCAGCAGGGCTGCCATCATGGGTGAAAGGGGTGACTCCTGTCAGGGGCCCTCAGGGCCAGGGGTCCCCATGAGGCAAGCACAACTAATTTTTGAAAAAAAAAAAAAAAAAAATATATATATATATATATATATATATATATATATATATATATATATATTTAATTTGGCAGCCACCAGAGGGCACTACAGCAGAGTTCTATTGAGCGTGGAAAATGTCATTACAAGGAGTACAGCATTAGCATTTGAGAGGATTTCTAAAGTGTGCACTAAACCACTATGTACAGTGTGAGACAGACTTGGCACTTCAGTTTGTACAGTGTATGCCTGAGTCAGACGGCAGATCACTTTCATTTGCAGAGGAGGTAGGACTTACTTAGTAAATGTTTTTTATTTCTTTGTGCAATTTTGAATTGTAACTTCACTGTGGTAGTTGTATGGAGCAGTGTATTTATGATTATTTGACAATGCTGTAGAAATTCTATATTTAAAACCATGCAGAAATGTTTCCTCCTCAATACACAAATGGTAGGTGCCCTTTTGGCAGATATGATTTTTTAAATGTATATATATATATATATATATATATATATATATATATATATATATATATGGGGGGTTATATATATTTATATATTATTACATTCCAGTTTACAGCCCCTTTATGCAAGGACTTTTCAGATACCAGGAGGCATTTTATCTAAGATTTTTACATCTGCATAAAATGTTATACTCTCAGGCTAAGATTGCTCAGTGTTTGAAATAAGACAGGTTAACTTAACACTGTTCAGTTTACACTGCATCTGACATAATTTTGAAATACATACAAACAAGCCTAAATCCTGCATTTAACCAGATCTAATGGTATGAGACTGAGTACCACAACTTATTATTCCACCAAGAGTACAGCATTTTCAAAATCCATAAATACAGCTTACAGATGGGAAGTGGTGCTCTTGGTTGGGGAAAATGGAGAAAAAAAACCAAACATATGTCAACCTTTCAAAAGTGCTTTTCTTCATCTACCCATTCTGACAGATCATTAATATAAAATTTTGAATTCACAGAAGTATTTTTGTTTGCACATTTACAAATATGATTCTTTAAAAAGTGATCTCTTAATTACTGCTATTTTTTTATCATGCATGTCACGCACTGTTGATTTGGGGGATGGCTATGTGCAGACATTTTACCTCCTGTGAGTGTTTCTGTTGGTGTCTGTGTTTATGTCTTTGTGCTTTTGTTGGTGTCTCAATGAGTGTGTAGGTATTTTTCCATCTAAAGGGATAGAGAGTCCACGGCTTCATTCATTACTATTGGGAATTAAGAACCTGGTCACCAGGAGGAGGCAAAGACACCCCAGCCAAAGCCTTAAATACTTCCCCCACTTCCCTCATCTCCCAGTCATTCTTTGCCTTTCATCACAGGAGGATGGCAGAGGAGTGCTGGAGTTTCGGAGTAGTCTCTTATGGAGGGTAGTACTCTTCGCAGTGGGACTGGAGTTTTTAAGTAGTCCTGTCAGCTTCTCAGTGAGAGCCTGGGCGAAAGTTAGAGTCCAGAGATGCAGGGAGAGTCTTTCTGCGAAACCATCCCGACTCATATTAACAGCTCCATAAGCAATCAGCGTTGACGAGTTACGACTTTCTTCACTAAAGTCCATGTCAGGAGTGAGGCTACTAACCTGTCACACTTGAAGGGCCGTGTTCCTGTTCCACGGCGTAGATTCTGGTAAGATTGTTTCATTTTTTATTAATAATGATAACATAGAAGACAGAGTCACAGTGTGGTTGCCTTTTTATCTTTACAGAATCAAGGGATAAAATTCATGGATGGGGGATTATTGAACAGGGGGGTCTATACATGATATTGTTTGTGTCATTGCTGCGCTATGTGCGAGATGAGGCTCTGGCAATGTGTGGAACTTTCAGTTTACTTGCAGAATCTTGCACGGCCATTTATTGGCGTGTTTTTTCCTAGTGTAGGGATGGTCCTGCCAGGCATTCCATGCTACTGGGTGTGGCTATCTATCCTTCCTGTTGATCTGTGGCTCAGGACCCAGGGTTTCTGTAGCCCGGGTCCTAGGAGGCGGTGAGTGCCCCGGCCATTGATGGTATACAGGTGTCTTTAATAAATAAAGTTAGTCTAACCAAGCACGTAAGCGATAGAGGACTCTGATGCGTTGGAAGGCTCTCCTTCCTTAATAAAGTCTCATTCCTGTGTTTATTGTGAGGAGGTTCTGGTAGATCAGCCTGCTCAACTATGTTCCGCATGCCTTGATAAAGTTACAACATCTAAATGTAAACGGATGTCTAGTACTTCTGAGCTGTCCACCTCTGAGGGTTCTTCCTCCCGGGAGGTGTGTTCCCTACATTCATCACCGATTGCACATGCAGCGACCCGGGGTCCAACCGTTACTCCTTCGGGAGAGAGTCGTTGGCCGTCAGACTTTGTGAACCAACTGGAATCGGCAGTTTTGAAGGTGATCCATGCCTTACCACGTTCTGCTAAGCGCAAGCATAGGGTTTATCATAGCGGCCCGGCCCAGTGTTTGTCCTAGCCGATGGGAGATCCAGAGGCTCTATATGAGGATGAGGCCACTCCGACTCTTTGGAGGAGGCCCCTTCTGGGTCTGAGTCTGTGTCATCTAAACCTTCGGCGGCGTAGAAGCCTGGCTATAAGTTTAGGATGGAGAATTTGTGCTTTCTGCTATGCAGGTGCTTGCTACTCTGAAGGTTCTGGAACCTAAGATACTGGAGGAACCTGCAATTCCTAAGCTTGACAAGGTATACGAGGACAGGGTAGTACCTCAGTCTTTCCCGGTTCCCATTAAGATGGCTAATATTATTAAGAACGAATGGGAGTGATTAGGTTCTTCCTTTTCCCCTTCTTCCTTTAAAAAACTGTTCCCCGTTCTGGACTCTCTGCTTGAGCTGTGGGGGACCATCCCTAAGGTGGATGGGGCTCTCTCTACGGACGACTATTCCCCTCAAGGATAGTTTGTTGTTTAAAGAGCCCATGGATAAAAAGCTGGAAAACATGTTGAGAAAGATGTTTCAGTACACAGGGTTTGCTTTTCAGCCAGCAGCGGCCGTTGTGGCAGTTGCTGGAGCTGCGACATATTGGTGTGAATCCCTGTGTGAAATGGTCGAGGGGGAAGACATCTATCGATGAGATACAGGAGAAGATTAAGGCGCTGAAGATCGCCAATTCTTTCATCTGCGATGCCAATATGTGAATTATACGCCTGAATGCTAAGGTGTAAGGTTTTTCTGTTTTAGCACGCAGGGTTCTGTGGCTAAAATCTTGGTCTGCAGACATGACCTCTAAGGTGAGGCTATTGTCCTTGCCTTTTCAAGGAAAGATCCTGTTCGGTCCAGGATTGGTTTCGATTATATCCACGGTTACGGGAGGCAAGGGAGCTTTTCTTCCGCAGGATAAGAAGGCTAAGCCTAAAGGTCTACTTTTCATCCCTTTTGTGCTGATAAGGCCCAGTACCAGCAACCTTTCGCAAAAGCGGACGAGTCCAAGGGATCTTGGAAGCCGGCTCAATCTTGGAACAAGTCTAAGTAGAGCAAGAAGCCCGCCGAGAGTATATCGATATGAAGGGGCGCACCCCGACTGGTTTCCAGATCATGTAGGGGGCAGATTATCTCTATTCTCAGATGCATGGTTGCAGGACGTTCAGGACCCTTGGGTTCTAGAAGTGGTCTCCCAGGGTTACAGGATTGGGTTCAGATCCCATCCGCCCGAGGGCAGATTCTTCCTGTTAAACCTGTCTTCAAGACCAGAGAAGAGAGAGGCCTTTATAGAGTGTGTGAGAGATCTCAACTCTCTCTGAGTTATCGTACCAGTACCCCTAGAAAAGAGGGGTCTTGGGTACTATTCCAACCTTTTTGTGGTTCCAAAGAAGGAGGGCACGTTCCGCCCGATTCTGGACCTAAAGTGTTTAAACAAGATCAAATCTATTCTGCCCCTAGTTCAAGAGGGGCAGTTCATGATGACTATAGACCTGAAGGATGCTTACTTTCATGTGCCAATCCACAGGGACCACTTCAGGTTCCTAAGATTTACATTTCTGGACCTTCCTTTTGGTCTGGCGACTGCCCCGAGAGTCTTCACACTGGCCAGATCCAGGGGCATTGCGGTGGCGCCTTACCTGGACGACATCCTAGTTCAGGTGGCGTCATTCAGCCTTGCAGAGGATCATTCAAGGGCTCTTCTTCTTCTGCTCAAATCTAATGGTTGGAAGATCAACTCAGGAAAGAGTTCCCTGGTTCCCAGCAACAGGGTGGAGTTTCTGGGCACAATAATAGACTCTATGTCCATGAAGATATTTCTCACAGATCAGCAGCACAGGAAGCTTGCACCTGTCTAGCCCTTCAGTCCTCCTCAAGCCGATCGGTGGCTCAATGTATGGAGGTGATAGGTCTCATGGTGTCAAGCATAGATGTCATCCCATTCACCAGGTTCCACCTAAGATCTCTTCAGTTGTGCATGTTGAGACAGTGGAATGGCGATCATTCAGATCTATCACAGCTGATATCCTTGGATGCTCGGACTTGGAACTCCCTCTATTGGTGGATTCGTCCAGAGCAACTGTCCATGGGGACATCCTTCCTGAGACCGACCTGGGAGATTGTGACCACGGACAGTCTGTCAGGTTGGGGAGCTGTTTGGGGTTCCAGGATGGCACAAGGAAAGTGGCCCAGGGAGGAATCTCTCCTTCCGATCAACATCCTAGAACTACGAGCAATCTACAATGCTCTGAAGGCTTGGCCTTCTCTGGGGTCGGTCAGTTTTATCAGATTCCAGACCGACAACATTACCTCAGTGGCTTACATCAACCATCAAGGGGGTCTCATGACTGCTCGCTCTCAGCAATTCACATTCCAGGTGTGGACAACTGGGAAGCTGACTTTCTCAGCAGACAGCCCTTCCATCCGGGGGAATGGTCTCTCCACCCCGAGGTGTTTGCGGAGATTTGTCTCAGATGGGGGACACCGTAGATAAATCTCATGGCATCCAGACTCAATTGCAAGCTACCTCAATATGGGTTGAGGTCCAGGTATCCCCAGGCAGAGCTGATAGATGCCTTAGTGGTTCTCCACCATTACCACTTCTACCTCGTGTAGTGGCACGCATCAAGCAGGAGCAGCCTCGAACATTCTGATTGCTCCTTCATGGCCACGGAGGACATGGTTTGTGGATCTGGTGGGGATTTCATCCTCTCCGCCGTGGAGGTTACCCTTTCAACACAGAAATCTAGATTCTCTGAGGCTGACTGCCGCTAGTTCCTTAAAGGGAAAGATTGCGGCATTATCAGTTTTGTTGCATAGGAGACTCGCTGAGCTCCCTGACATTCAATATTTTGTTCAGGCTCTGTTTAGAATCAGGCCTGTCTTTAGACAGTCAGCTCCGCCTTGGAGCTTAAACTTAGTACTTAAGGTTTTGCAGAGGGTTCCATTTGAACCTATGCATTCCATAGACATTAAGATTCTGTTCTGAAAGTTTCTCTTCCTGTTGGCTATTGCATTGGCAAGAAGAGTATCTGAACTAGCTGCCTTGCAATGTGACCCTCCTTATCTGGTGTTTCATGCAGATAAGACTGTACTTCACACTGGGTTGGGGATTCTCCCCAAGGTGGTGTCTAACCATAACATCAATCAGGAAATAGTTGTTCCTTATTTGTCTCCTAACCCATCCTCTTCAAAGGAGAGGGTACTTCTTAACCTGGATGTGGTTCATGCCTTGAAGTTCTATCTTCAGGCTACAAAGGATTTCAGACAGTCTACATCTCTTTTTGTGATGTATTCTGGGAAGCGTAAGTGGCAAAGGGCCTCTGCTACTTCTTTGTCTTTTTGGTTGAGGAGCTTGATTCGCTTGGCTTATAAGACAGTGGGACATAAGCCTCCTCAGAGGATCACGGCTCATTGAACTCGAGCTGTGGCTTCGTCTTGGGCCTTCAAGAATGAGGCCTCTATGGAGCAGATTTGTAAGGCGGCTACTTGGTCCTCCTTACACACTTTTACAAAGTTTTACAAATTTGACGTTTTTGCTTCTGCGGAAGCTGTTTTTGGGAGAAAGGTTTTGCAGGCTGTGGCAATAGTAATGAATGAAGCCATGGACTCTCCTCCCTTTTAGATGGAAAACATAAATTATGCTTACCTGATAATTTCATTTCCATCGAGGGGAGGAGAGTCCATGGCTCCCACCCGTATCTCTGTTGGGCGGCCCTAAATTTATCTTCTTCTGGCACCTTTTTTACCCTGATATTTCTCCTACTGTTCCTGGTTCCCTCGGCAGAATGACTTGGAGATGAGGGAAGGGGGGGAGGTATTTAAGCCTTTGGTTGGGGTGTCTTTGCCTCTGTCAGATACCGAAAATCCTAAAAATAGATTTGGTATTATTCAGATAAAGGACCACAACTGCAGATTTGTAGTATATAATGATATGTGTTAGTCGAACTATCTGAGATACTGTCAAAGGAGCAATAGGGCATGGGGGGGAATTGCGACAGTATAACCAGAGAGGCCAACAAATTCTTTAAGGTTGGGAGGTTTCAAACTAGAGATTTTGAGAGTGTTTTAATAACTCCACCCTTAGGTTGATCAATCCCCACCTATATCTCATGAGAATGCTAATAACAGAATCTAGTAGTAATAAGATGGTTCATGTATTGGCTAAAATACATAGGCGTGGTAAGATCTTTTAATATAAAAAACATAGGAGTAAGTAATTTCCACAGACTGCTACTGAGCATAACTTATAAAGGGAGAGTACTTCCCAAGCACTTGACTGTAGGCATATGATGAAAATTTGGATACAAAGTAAGTCCTAGTTCAATAACCAATACTGCAGATGCAACCTGAGGATATTAATGGTGAGTGAAAATGAGGTTGCATATAATCGGAATGGATCTAAGTGTCAGGAGTTTCCCAAACTGCAGTGTATGTATAAAGTGGCAGATTTCTATCAGAGAACAACGGTATCAAAGTTAATCCAGAAAGAAGTGTTCTGCTGACTTACTTTGTTGTGGTCTGTACTGGCTTCTATGAGCTGTTTGGTCTGGTGTTTTAAACATTGGCCGACTGGAGTAAGTCTTGTTGGCTCAGCTGCTCCAGTAGTGCGTGTTGCGTCCAACACAGGCTGTGTGACTCGAGGAGGTTCGGCAAGCGCTACAGGCACGTAGGCGTGTAACGTCACCGCTACTGCAGAGATGCAATATGCATAGGTACGATCAGTAGTAAGCTGTCGGATTCAGAATGAAGGCCGTTCTGGATAGCTGAGTAACCTAAGAAAATTACCAAGCATCATAGGAAGTGGCTGTAGGTCTTTTATGTGGAGGGTATGGGCGGAGCTGTCAAGTTAGGTGCAAGAGCACTACATAAAAAAGGAGAGTCAAAGAATGGAATAGGAGCTGGAAATATGACAGCCTCCTCCTAGTGGCCAGGTTCTTAATTCCCAATAGTAATGAATGAAGCCATAGACTCTCCTCCCCTCAATGGAAATGGAATTATCAGGTAAGCATAATTTGTTTTTTTCAGTGGGTCTCTGTGAAGGTGTGTGGGTCTGTCTTTGTGCATTTTCTGCGGTTGTCTCTGTAAGGGTGTGTGTGTCTGTCTTTGTGCATTTTCGGTGGGTGTCTTTGTGAGGGTGTGTGTATGTATGTCTTTGTGTATTTTCTGTGGATGCCTATGTGAGGGTGGATGTTTATGTCTTTGTTTGTTTTCTGTGGATGTCTCTGTGAGGGTGTGTGTGTGTGTGAGTATGTATGTCTGTGATTGCTGTGGATGTCTCTGCGAGGGTGTGTGCGTATGTCTCTGCATTTTTTGTGGGTGTCTCTGTGAGGGTGTGTGTGTATGTCTTTTTGCATTTTCTGTGGGTGTCTCTATGAGGGTGTGTATGTATGTATGTCTTTGTGTATTTTCTATGGATGCCTCTGTGAGGGTGGGTGTGTATGTCTTTATGTCTTTTCTGTGGATGTCTCTGTGAAGGTGTGTGTGTGTGTGTGTGTGTGTGTGTATGTATGTTTTTTTTCTGTGGATGTCCCTGTGAGGGTATATGCATATGTCTTTGTATAGGGAGCAGCTGCACTATGGTAACAATATCATTAAAACTCCTAAGACTTTAACAAGCCACATTATTATAAAAAAAAGCCAAACACAGATAAGTTCAAAAAAGATTTATTTGACTGTTAATACATTTCAGGAGTGTCCTCCAATAATGTTGGTATATTTATCAGCAGCAATTGCCACCAACATGTTACGTATTGTAATTATGAATATTAATAATTAAAAGCGGTATAAAATTATTGTCAGCAATATCTCCAATGAATATAGTAGAATTTGTCAATACACACCAGTGAAACGTTATATAATCTATGTAGTGTATTCCAAAATGCTATTGAGATATCTAGAAATTATGACAATAAAAACTCAAATAAAATTAATTCCTAAATTTTAACCAGTTAATCTCTATAAACACATTGATTATATTTATGCAGAAAATAGAAAATTGATTGTGACTAAAAATATATGTCTAGTTGTTACAATATCCTATACCAAGCAGGCTATAAAACATTTAGATTAATTACTATTCAATAGCTATCATCTATTATCCCACGTATGGAAACAATATTTCTATAAATTAATCTTAACTCAAAATATCCCACAAATCTGATGACATTTTCAGGGAATACAATTCACTATATTACCCAAAAATATTATAATACTTTAAATAATCAACCAGAGATTTTTACACAAATTTATCAACTCAACATATACCACTTAATATAGCATTAAATAGTTCCAACTTAGCCACAATAATAAATGCAATTTCTAAAATATATCACAGTAACTGAAATTAACTTCAAAATACAAAAATCCTTCCCTCTAAATAATAAATTTACTTAGCACTAATATAATTAATTGTTGACTACACAGGTCTCTAAAATGTAAATTATAACTATAAATTACACCTTTAAATCACAGCTACAATTTAACTATAGCTATAGAATAGCTTTGATTTAAAACAGTAAAAATGTAAAACAACCGTTAATACATTACCAGTAACCAATATGAGAGTTCAGCTTCTTCAATCTGAGTTTTCCAAAGTCATACGTGAAGGTATTTTTGCAAACAGGCTATCACAAAACACAGAGGTATTTCTCTATTTTCAACAGAGAGTTATTCCAAGTCAGGCCCCAAGCCAAAGTGTGTTTTTGTCTTTTCTTCCCTTCTTTGCATAGTCTTTTTCTCTGAGACCAATTTCACCTTCATTTCTAAATCACCCAATAGAATTCTCTGGGTACACCCCTTTTAGTCTGAGCTTATCTCTCATTGGCCTTTGGAAATGCATATGGTAATTTTAAATCCACTGACAATTTAAAATACCCTTTGGTTGCAATTCTCGTATTTAACAGCGGGGGGACAATAGGCAACGGAATGTAGTTTCATTAGCAAATACTACTGCAGAAAAGAATATATATATATCCTATATTATAAAAGGCCAAGTGTTTGTCTGAAGCCGTCATGCGCAGTAGAGACAAACACTTGCCCTTGAGATAGGGAGCGCGAGATACACAGCATAGGGAGCGCGAGGTACACAAACAGCTGTGAGGTCTGGAGAGCGCGAGGTAAGCTGATTGAAAAAGCCTGTGGCAAGAGATATGGAGCGCGCTCCCCAGACCTCACAGCTGTTTGTGGCCGACGGGAGCGTTGCGATGGGGGCGTGGCCGGGTGTCGTGAGGGGCGTGGCCGGGCATCACGAGGGGCGTGGCCGGGCGGGGTCCCACGATGTGAAGACAGAGCCAGAGAGGGAGCAGGAGAGGGGGGGAGAAGGGCCAAAGAGGGGGGGAGAGAGCCAAAGGGGGGGGGGGGGAAGAGAGAGCCAAAGGGGGGGGGGAGAGAGAGCCAAAGGGGGGAGAGAGAGAGCCAAAGGGGGGGGAGAGAGAGCCAAAGGGTGGGGAGAGCCAAAGAGATGGGGGGGGAGAGCCAAAGAGAAGGGGGGGGAGCCAAAGAGAAGGGGGGGAGAGAGCCAAAGAGAAGGGGGGGAGAGCCAAAGAGAAGGGGGGGGAGCCAAAGAGAAGGGGGGGGAGAGCCAAAGAGAAGGGGGAGAGAGAGAGCCAAAGAGGAAAAAGAGCCAAAAAGAAGAGAGAGACAAAGAGGGGGGAGAGAGCCAAAGGGGGGGGAGAGAGCCAAAGAGAAGGGGGGGAGAGCCAAAGAGAAGGGGGGGAGAGCCAAAGAGGGGGGAGAGAGAGAGCCAAAGAGGAAAAAGAGCCAAAGAGGGGGGAGAGAGAGCCAAAGAGGGGGGGAGAGCCAAAGAGGGGGGGGGAGAGCCAAAGAGGGGGGGGAGAGAGCCAAAGAGGGGGGGAGAGAGCCAAAGAGGGGGGGAGAGAGCCAAAGAGGGGGGAGAGAGCTAAAGGGGGGGGAGAGCCAAAGAGGGGGGAGAGAGAGCCAAAGAGGGGGGGGAGAGCCAAAGAGGGGGGGAGAGCGCCAAAGAGGGGGGGGAGAGCGCCAAAGAGGGGGGAGAGAGAGCAAAAGAGGGGGGGGGAGAGCAAAAGAGGGGGGGGAGCCAAGGGGGAGGGGAGAGCCAAAGAGGGGGGAGAGAGAGAGCCAAAGAGGAGAGAGAGCCAAAGAGGGGAGAGAGCCAAAGAGGGGGGGGGAGCCAAAGAGGGGGGGGGAGAGCCAAAGAGGGGGGAGGAGAGCCAAAGAGGGGGGAGGAGAGCCAAAGAGGGGGGAGAGAACAAAAGAGGGGGGAGAGAGAGCAAAAGAAAGGAGGGAGAGAGCCAAAGAGGGGAGAGAGAGAGCAAAAGAGGGGAGAGAGAGAGCAAAAGAGGGGAGACAGAGAACAAAGGAGAGGGGGGAGAGAAAGCAAAAAAGAGAGGGGGGGAAGAGAGAGCAAAAGAGAGGAGGAGAGAGCAAGGGGTGGGACCGCTGTACTGCAAAAAATGGCCCGTGTACACGGGCTTTAGTACTAGTATATATATATATTTGTTTTAAATAGTTTTTTTATTGAGGTTTTGCGGTATAATCAACATACATTGAATGCCTTGTAACATCAAGGACAAATATACCATTGTTCAGGAAACAGTAATATTTGTAGGAAAATGGATAAATACAACAGTGAATAATAATAAATAGGCTTCTCAAACCTCCATTTTATAATAGTTTAGCTTAATTGGCTGACCGAGTGGAAGGTCACTTATGGGCCTTTTGGTTGAGAAAACTAAATGATATATGACAGTCAGATTTACAGCCACTTTTGGGCTTTGTAGTAGCTGATAGGAAACAGCGGATAAGCACCGCTTGGGATATAAAATACAAAAATATGAGAGTGAAAGTAAGTTGCACTTGTAAAATATATAACTGTAAACCAGTAACATAAAAATTGCATGACAACTTGCTAAAATATTTTCTCAATAGGGGAGGGGTTGCGGGGCAGAGTTTTATGGTATGGCACAAGACGATGGCATGAAATTAAATAGTATAAAACATGGGTGAGTGTCATATACTGTATAGGAATGATGGCTTATCAACTGAAAAGTCACCCAAACTGTCACAGCTAGGCCGTGGAGAGCATGACATAAACAAACTTATATAGCTTACATCACCTGTAACCATAGTATATATTATGGATGGTATAATATTTAGATCTTGGCGCAATTTAGTATTAAAGGGACACTGAACCCAATTTTTTCTTTTGTGATTCAGATAGAGCATGCAATTTTAAGCAACTTTCTAATTTACTCCTTTTATCAATTTTTCTTCATTCTCTTGCTATCTTTAAAAAAAATAATGCATCTAAGCTTTTTTTGGTTCAGAACTCTGGATAGCCCTTTTTTATTGGTGGATGAATTTATCCACCAATCAGCAAGGACAACCTAGGTTGTTCACCAAAAATGGGCCGGCATCTAAACTTGCATTCTTGCATTTCAAATAAAGATACCAAGAGAATGAAGAAAATTTGATAATAGGAGTAAATTAGAAAGTTGCTTAAAATGTCATGCTCTATCTGAATCACAAAAGAAAAAAATTGCGTTCTGTGTCCCTTTAAATAGCCAAAGATATATACCCTATAAAGAACTAATGTCATCCCAATTATGGCATATAGAGGTTGCAAATAATATGGCATACTGAAAATAGTATAGTATAGATCAGCCCTAGATATAAACAGCAGATATGTAATTAACATCTTTGCAATTAAAATGTATAGTAGCCTATGCAGTATACATATAGCAACATTGTATAACAACATTAGCAGATGAGATTAATCTAGGCATGAGAACACTATAAGTCGCCCAGGAAACACATATTTATTCTATTAGATTGTTGAATCTCCCCTAAAATGCCATAAAATGAAGCAAGGGCCGTTTTGAGGCACTCACATGACTAAATTGGCACAGGTACGCTTCCTGTCTTGGCCGCTGACAGGTAAGCTTGGGTTGAACTTGCCTTTTAGATGAAAAATAGAAATGCTGACAATGCATATACCGACTAAATAGGAATTCATCAGGTACATTTGGGGCTTAAGCTTGTGTCTAATAATATGACTGGTTTGTGAGAAAAGCATGAGGGATCTGTACAATTGTGGTTCCGTAATAAGGCAGATATAGATACAAATCTAAGTATTCAACATAGAAAGAAATAACACTCCTCTGACTGAAGCATTTGTAAATGACATACTGGGGCAGGTTAGAAACCGAAGTCCAGAGGAGGAAGTTTATCAGTGTACAGCAGAGATTATTTAAACCTAGCCCTTACAGAATGGGAGTCAAACAACTGTTGGGAGACCCTAATGTGTGTATACATCTTGTTAATTAAGAGCTGAAAATGAGCTTCATTAGCTTGGGTTAGTGGCAATATAGCAATAGTGTATCTAACCTTAAAAAATTTGGACATCAGGGGAGAGGTTATAAGGGAATAGGTACTGTATATGGACCTACATATGAGTTCATGATCTCAGGAGCCCCAACAATTAATCTACCCTAGCTCAACCTAATGTGACTTGTATACTATAAAAAGAAAGAAAAAAGGATAAGGTTCCAAAGTCAGCTTGTAGATACCAAGGGTTGTATGTATATAGCCGAGAAGATGTGTAATAACTATACCAGCCACCCCGTGTCACCTCAAAATTACAGGATGTATAATCATATCATAGATGTGGTGTTTTATAGGCATTTGGCATTAAACGGTGCTATGTAAGTAAACATATATATATCATAGCAAGGAAAGATTGTGTACTAGTATTTGCAGTGATACATATGAACAATTACAATTGTATGTGAATAAATAACTGGAGTAAAAAACTCAGCATTGCAAAGATGGTGGAGAGCAAAAATTAAGTCTATTTAAACAAGTATGGGGTATCTATGCTCATGCGGGAAATGAGTCCAAGGATCCAACATCGTTAAGGGCTGCTTATGATAGTGAATTCCAGAGTCACACAGAAGGCAGGCCAGGATTTGTAAAGAATTAGCCTATTCCAGTTCTGAGTTGGGGCAGCATGAGATCAATTGTATATACCAGTATGTGGGGAAAGTTATTATACCTTGAGCGGAACTCCTGAATTGGTAAACTACAGCCACCAGCCCTTAGCTGCATGTCAGTGGAGGATCTGCTGAATCCTCTCTCACTCTCACAGTGCCAAGCCGCCCATACATCTCCGATAGCGAAATTGAGGTAACTGTGGTAGTAGATGCCGTGGTCCTGCTCACAGATGTCTGTATAATCTCCTGAACGCTGCTCAGACCCTGTCGGCTTTGAGGAACCGGTAAGATAGCAATCATGTGACTTAGCATCTCGAGTAGTTCTAACTGTAGTAACGTGTAGTAATGACATTGAACCCCGGCTCAGTGACGGTCATATCCCCCATGGCTGGGGCTGAAGAGAAGGGCATGCGGCATGCTGATGTGTTCCTCCAAGTACAGGTTAGTTCATCCTCTCTCACAGATGTGTACGTATCTATTTGTGCATCCTCAAGCTGTTCTTTGGCCATAGCGGATGTCTCAAGTGCAGATATGGCCGACGCCATGTGCGCACCCTTTATTATAGACCTGAGGTCTTCAAATTCAATGGATAACTTTCGATCCAGTTCCAGTAGTAGATTGCGGATAGTGATATTCGCCTCCTCCATGCTCAAAGAAATAAAGCGTGTTAGTAGTGTGCACTGGTTGCTTCTGCTACTCGGAAAAATTATATGTACGGCTTGCTGGTCTGGTACTGCTCAACTGCGTCCAGAGATCTATGCAGCTCCCAAAGATCTGGGTCTTTGTGTACCCTTAATCAGGCGCCTAGTTTGTTTATTTCTATTGAAACCACCACCTATAAATAAGTATGAGCTTGGCTGGTGGAAAGGTGTACTTAGATAGTGGTTTTAGTGTTTTTTTGGTGATATTGATTCCCAAAGCGGCAGAGCAAGGTAAAAGCAAGTCTGCTCCTGTTGCTGGCTGACTCCGCTCCACCCCAAAAGTATATTTTCTTAAATGTATATTCAATATATTTATTATTTCCTAGTATTAATAAACTATCTGTTCAGTATATGGCCCATCTAATATAACTGAGAGCGTATTTTTGAGACTAAACATGGGTACACTTAGAATATATATATATACATATGATATATATATTTCCTACTCATAATATGTTAAAAGATGTATTTAAAAGTCAAATTTCTATGAGTGAACTAGTAGTTGTAATTCAATATAGATATATGTATATTTAACTTTATTTGTATATCAGTTGATAATGAGTCATACTATAATTTGATTTTAATAGAATCATAACATTCCATATCTAGTATATCTCCAATGCTGAGTGTATAAAAACATATGCTATAATTCACAGCACAAATTACATAGGCCTTTATATACCAGTATCTACTAGTCATATTTGGAACCTTATTTTCACACCAGATTCCTGAAACAAAGAAAAATAAATGTCGTTTTATTTTGAAATACAGTCAAATATTTTAAAGTCATCAATACAGCTACCCACTCAATACAGCAGACACTTATCTAATATAGTATATCAGGCATAAAGGTATATCTTCCAGACCAATATATATATTGTTTATATAATCTGAGTATTTAAATAGATCTGATAATTATACAATTCATATATTTAAGTTTTATTCTTACATGCTTTCAACTTACACAAAATTTAAATATACTTTCTTAAGTTTCTCCTGCTAATATCAAGATTTAAACTGCCATCACATCTGGGTATCTGTGTATTTAGAAGGCTCAGGGAGGCCCTGTGATTAATCATTTGTTTATCAATACACCTGAAAATTCTGCCCCTTGTTTTATACTTCTAGTCTCCCTCCCCACAGGGGTTCAGGTGAGCTAATAGGAAATCTGATTACACATTCCCAGGCAGTGATCAAAAGGTCCTTTGAAGTGATCTCCTTTCATTTGAGACAACTGTCTTCTCTTTGTGTTTTTCAGATAACCTATGTGTTTTCAACTGGCAACTGGTTTGGGTTAAATTTTTATTTCAGAATTTAAAGGGACAGTATACTGTAAAATAGTTTTTCCCTTAATGTGTTTACAATTGCTTTTTTTACCAACTGCAGAATAAAAAATGTATGAAAATTAGCTTTTTAAGGTTTATTTCTGTATATTAAAGCTCTGATTTTGTGTTTTGAAGCCTAATAAAATAGGTTGAGCTTGTAGGTATAATCAGATCTCATTACTGTATCACATGGTGCACATATACCTGCTTCTTTATCTTATATCTGTCCTTAAAACAATCACCAATACTTTGAGAGAACAATGGAAAATCAACATTTTATTACCTTATCTCTGCTTTATCACACTGGGAGTGTAATTTCTTCTGCTGGCTGTGTTTACAAAGCTTATCTATAGCTGGTACGCGCGGCCACAAACTTTCAGAATAGGTGGGGATACCACATGCTAAATTAACAATTTCAAATGCCAATATAAGGGTAAAGGAGCTACTTGTAAACAATTTAATACACTCCACCAGGTAAAGTGGATCATTGGGAACAAATTAAAGGGGAGAACATTTTTGAGTAAACTGTCCCTTTAATGCAACTTACATTAGCAAGATTTTCACATACAAATTAATTATTTCTCTATATCATATATGTATGTACATAATGTCACTCACCTATTCCCTGACATGACACATGTGGCACTTCTTTATTAATCATTTTGCCCATTCCTTTCCATTCTTTCTATTTGATATACAATTGTGCTTATAAGTTTACATACCCGGGCAGAATTTATGATTTCTTGGCCATTTTTCAGAGAATATGAATGATAACACAAAAAAAACTTTTCTTTCACTCATGGTTAGTGTTTGGCTGAAGCCATTTATTATCAATCAACTGTGTTAACTCTTTTTAAATCATTATGACAACAGAAACTACCCAAATGACTCTGATAAAAAGTTTACATACCCCAGTTCCTAATACCGTGTATTGCCAACTTTAACATCAATGACAGCTTGAAGTCTTTTGTGGTATTTGTGGATGAGGCTCTTTATCTTCTCAGATGGTAAAGCTGCCCATTCTTCTTGGCAAAAAGCCTCCAGTTCCGGTAAATTCTTGGACTGTCTTGCATGAACTGCACGTTTGAGATCTCCTCTGAGTGGCTCAATGATATTGAGGTCAGGAGACTGAGACTCCAGAACCTTCACTTTATTCTGCTGTAGCCAATGACAGGTCGAATTGGCCTTGTGTTTAGGATCATTGTCATGTTGGAATGTCCAAGTACGTCCCATGCACAGCTTCCGGGCTGATGAAGGCAAATTTTCCTCCAGTATTTTTTTTTATAACATACTGCATTCATCTTGCCATCTATTCTGACCAAATTTCCTGTGCCTTTGTAGCTCACACATCCCCAAAACATCAGTGATCCACCTTTGTGTTTCACAGTAGGAATGGTGTACCTTTCATCATAGGCCTTGTTGACTCCTCTCCAAAATTAGCATTTATGGTTGTGGCCAAAAAGTTCAATTTTGGTCTCATCACTCCAAATGACTTTGTGTCAGAAGGTTTGAGGCTTGTCTCTGTGCTGTTTGGCATATTGTAAGCGGGATACTTTGTGGCATTTGAGTAGTAATGGCTTTCTTCTGGTGACTCGACCATGCAGCACATCTTTCTTCAAGTGCCTCCTTATTGTGCATCTTGAAACAGCCACACCACATGTTTTCAGAGTCCTGTATTTCACCTGAAGTTATTTGTGGGTTTTTCTTTGCATCCCAAACAATTTTCCTGGCAGTTGTGGCTGAAATTTTTGTTTGTCTACCTGACCGTGGTTTGGTTTCAACAGAACTCCTCATTTTCCACTTCTTGATTAGAGTTTGAACACTGCTGATTGGCATTATCAATTCCTTGGATATCTTTTTATATCCCTTTCCTGTTTATACAGTTCAACTACCTTTTCCCGTAGATCCTTTGACAATTCTTTTGCTTTCCCCATGACTTAGAATCCAGAAACGTCAGTGCAGCACTGGATGAAAGATGCAAGGGTCTGTCAGGAGTCCAGAAACTCAATGACCTTTTATACACACACACTAATTACAAGCAAACAGATCACAGGTGAGGATGGTTACATTTAATAGCCATTCAACACCCTTTGTGTCAACTTGTGTGCATGTTATCATGTCCAAATCACTAGGGTATGTAAACTTTTGATCAGGGTCATTTGGGTAGTTTCTGTTGTCATTATGATTTAAAAAGAGTAGACACAGTTGATTGATAATAAATGGCATATTGTAAGTGGGATACTTTGTGGCATTTGAGTAGTAATGGCTTTCTTCTGGTGACTCGACCATGCAGCACATCTTTCTTCAAGTGCATCCTTATTGTGCATCTTGAAACAGCCACACCACATGTTTTCAGAGTCCTGTATTTTACCTGAAGTTATTTGTGGGTTTTTCTTTGCATCCCAAACAATTTTCCTGGCAGTTATGGCTGAAATCTTTGTTGGTCTACCTGACCGTGGTTTGGTTTCAACAGAACCTCTCATTTTCCACTTCTTGATTAGAGTTTGAACACTGCTGATTGGCATTATCAATTCCTTGGATATCTTTTTATATCCCTTTCCTGTTTATACAGTTCAACTACCTTTTCCCGCAGATCCTTTGACAATTATTTTGCTTTCCCCATGACTTAGAATCCAGAAACGTCAGTGCAGCACTGGATGAAAGATGCAAGGGTCTGTCAGGAGTCCAGAAACTCAATGACCTTTTATACACACACACACTAATTACAAGCAAACAGATCACAGGTGAGGATGGTTACATTTAATAGCCATTCAAACCCCTTTGTGTCAACTTGTGTGCATGTTATCAGGCCCAAATCACCAGGGTATGTAAACTTTTGATCAGGGTCATTTGGGTAGTTTCTGTTGTCATTATGATTTAAAAAGAGTAGACACAGCTGATTGATAATAAATGGCTTCATCCAAACACTAACCATGAGTGAAAGAAAAGTGTTTGTGTTATCATTCATATTCTCAGAAAAATGGCCAAGAAATCATAAATTCTGCCACGGTATGCAAACAACTGTGTGTATATATATATATATATATATATATATATATATATATATACATACATACATACATACACACACACACACATTATTATTATTATTTTTTTTCATAGGGGAAATAGATTCTCGGCAGCTATCACAACAGGTCACTATATAAACAGTGGATCTGTCACTATATAAACAGTGGATCGATATGCCGAGAGCATTGTTATCCTCTTTTTACAATGCCCACGTGCCACTTGTATGAAAACGGCCCACAACTCAAATGAGTTTGATACCCCTGCCATAGAGCATCATCCAGGATTCAGTTCCCTGACCCTCAGCATTCTATACGATGATTGCTTGATTAGCGCAGCTCACTTACATCTGCCCCTAACTGGCTGCAGCAAGGGATATTAAAGATGAAAATATTTTTTTTTCTAGGGGTGTGTCCCATGGCTACAAAACAATCTAAACTTTACCTTAAAAAGTGACATGGTCTTAAAGGAATATGAAACAAAATAAAAATTATTGTTTGATTCAGACAGAGCATAGCATTTTAAAAATGTTTCCAATTTACTTCTATAATCAAATTTGCTTTATTCACATGTCCTGTGTTGCAGAGATACCTAGGTAGCATCTGGAGAACTATATGACAGGAAATAGTGCTGCCACCTAGTGCTCTTGCAAATGGATAACATTCTTGCAAACCTGCTGCCATATAGTGCTCTAGGAAAAGGCCGGCTCCTAAGCATACATCCCTGCTTTTCAACAAAAGGTACCAAGAAAACAAAGAAAAATTGATAATTGAAGTAAATTTCAGTTGTTTAAAATTGCATGCTCGATCTTAATTTAAAAAAGAAAAATGATGGGTTTCATATACATTTAATATATCAGTTTGCATATTAGTGTTTAATTGCTGATATAAATTATACATATGCAAGTAACTTTAATTTCCCATTAAAGGGACATTAGACTCTTGCTTTTGTGTACAAATTGTGTTTATTTCACATTCCCTAGAGAAGCCAAAAAGCTAAATTTGTAACTTAGGTTTTCAAAATATAGAAATTTGCATAAAGCAGCATTTGGAAGTTACAGAATTTGGTTTTTAAACTTTTACAATTTTGAGAATCTGTAGACTTTGGTAAAACACAGCCAAACAAAACACAGAATATGGCAACATTTCCAACACTTCATTGGGGCTTTTGAGGACAAGGAGGTGAGGGGGACTTGTGGGCGGAGAAAAAACAGGAGGGGTGGGGCCACATGTATGCTGTGGGTGGAGCCAGAAACCATGGCATTTGCCAAAACCATGTACGACTTACCTGTTCCACTCCTTGTTGGCCCATCTGTATAGCAGAACATATTCTTCAAAATTAAATTGATTACTCGCCAGTATAGAGAGGTGGTCATGCATGTAGTGTGTAAAGCACTTTAAATAGAGAGGGTACAAATCTCCTAGCAGTGACCTAGTCATGTTTACTTGCTGTAATGATTTGCTTTTCAGTTCCTCCAAATGATTTTCAAGGTTAATTTTAATCTCTGTATCATATTTAACCGTAGGGATATTCTCATTTATATATTGTATAAATAAGTTTTCCAAGTCTTTAGCCCAGCTGTTAGGACTAAATTCTCCTTCATATGTTAGGTTCTTCTCTTTTGCCCACTTTACACAAGCGGCAACTGAATTAAGATGCTCCGTCTGACTGTTGTCGCCAGTCAGCGCCATTTTCACCGTGTTCCACATGTCATCTGCCACCATCTTGTACCCTGAATAGGCATGGTTGTCATGTTGTTGCTGCTTAAAAATATAGTCACAGGCATCCCAGTATCGTTTATTTCTCAAAAGATTTGTGAAGATTTGCTCTGAAATGAGAATAACAGAAAAGTTAAATAACTGATGAATATATTTGTTCAGGAATATACTGTACATATAAATGTAAACATCCCACAGAAGAGGCACTCGCCAGGAATAAAATGAAATATTATATAATGTTTGGGGGTCCTACATCATCTTCAGTTTAAGACCCCAATACTTTCCATAATACATAGTTAGAGTTCAATCCCCGCGAGTGCCTTTTTTTGCGGCACAGTTCTACAACATATTGTTAGTGCATCTCAACAGCTGTATTTACATACTCTGGACTCTCTTTGGGACTCACATTACAATATCACTTTTAAGTCGTTTAAACTTTTTTTCTCTGTGTTTTAAAGGGATAGTAATTACCTTGAGATTTTTACATAAAAAGTTTAATTATGCATAATGAAACAACTTTGAATTATATTTTCATTATTCTTTGCCCCTTTTTATGTAATTGTATCTGTGAAAATTGAGTAATTTCTAATTCTCAGAATGTGAAATGCACCTGCTGACTTCTCAAGGCTGACTATGCTGCATATCTGTCCCTTATTGGCTTTATCAGATAACAACTGCAAAACAATTCATTTTATACTAACTTTATGACAGTGATTAGCCTTGTTGTCTGTAGAATAAAAGCCCTGATTGGCTCCTCTAAATAAGGAAAACAGCGGGTGGAGTTTGGCTATTGAAAAATTACTGCAGTAAAAAGGATTTTAATTTTGTGTTTAAAAAGTTGACATGGCTGATATGTTATTCTATAGCAACACAACAGAAATGACAAGGTGTTGACTGTCTCTATATTGATCAGTATTGTCTTAAAACGGAGAAAGAGAGCAAAGGCTTTAAAGATTTCTTTTAATATGCATTGTAATATGGCAAAAAATAGTAGTTACATATAAGATGGATAGATAGATGATAGAAAGATAGATAGATTAGATAGATGATAGATAGATAGATAGATAGAGAGAGAGAGAGACAGACGGACAGACAGACAGTAGCCATATGCATTTGGAGGTTTTGGGTGTCGGAAGAAGGTGATTGCTCTTTTCAGAGCAGGATTTCTGCTTGTGAAAGTGCAGCACACCAAGAAGGAATCAGGCTCCAAAAGAGCCGAACACCGCAAGCAACCGCCTTCTTCCATATCTGAAAATTCTGAATGCACATGCTGAATAGATAGATAAATTATAGATAGATAATTTGAGATATATATATATATATATATATTAGCATTTTTGTGTACTTAAAGGGATAGGGGAGTCATAATTAAAATTGCATGATTCACTTAAAGCATGTAGTTGTAAGACATTTTTAAATTCACTTCTGTTACCAAAATTTGCTTTGTTCACTTGGTAACATTTGTTGAAAAGCATGTGCACATATGGGGCCCCATCCAATATGCAGTGTCGCCCCGGACCCCGCCGCCACCTACATTAAATTTATTACCCCCTAATCTGACCCCCCCTACACCGCCGCCACCTATATTAAATTTATTAACCCCTAATCTGATCCCCTTACACCGCCGCCACCTATATTAAATATATTACCCCCTAATCTGATCCCCCTACACCGCCGCCACCTATATTAAATATATTACCCCCCAATCTGACCCCCCTACACCGCCGCCACCTATATTAAATATATTACCCCCTAATCTGACCCCATTACACAGCCGCCACCTATATTAAATTTATTAACCCCTAATCTGACCCCCCTAAACCGCTGCCACCTATATTAAATTTATTAACACCTAATTTGACCCCCCTACACCGCCGCCACCTATATTAAATTTATTAACCCCTAATCTGACCCCCCTACACCGCCGCCACCTATATTAAATTTATCAACCCATAATCTGATCCCCCTACACCGCCGCCACCTATATTAAATATATTACCCCCTAATCTGACCCCCCTACACCGCCGCCACCTATATTAAATGTATTACCCCCTAAACCTAAGTCTAACCATAACACCCCCTAACTTAATTATTATTTAAATAAATCTAAATATTAATACTATTAACTAAATTATTCCTATTTAAAACTAAATACTTACCTATAAAATAAACCCTAAGATAGCTACAATATAATTAATAATTACATTGTAGCTATTTTAGGGTTTATATTTATTTTAAAGGTAACGTTGTATTTATTTTAACTAGGTACAATGACTATTAAATAGTTAATAACTATTTAATAACTACCTAGTTAAAATAATTACAAAATTACCTGTAAAATAAATCTTAACCTAAATTACAAATACACCTAACACTACACTATCAATAAATTTATTAAATAAACTACAATTATCTAAACTAAAATACAATTATATAAACTAAACTATATTACAAAAAAACAAACACTATATTACCAAAAATAAAAAAATATTACAAGAATTTTAATCTAATTACACCTAATCTAAGCCCCCTAATAAAATAAAAAAGCCTCCCAAAATAATAAAATTTCCCTACCCTAAACTAAATTACAAATAGCCCTTAAAAGGGCCTTTTGCGGGGCATTGCCCCAAAGTAATCAGTTCTATTACCAGCCCTTAAAAGGGCCTTTTGCGGGGCATTGCCCCAAAGTAATCAGCTCTTACCTGTAAAAAAAAAGAACAACCCCCCCCCCCCATTACAACCCAACACCCACACACCCCTACTCTAAAACTCTAAAACCCACCCGATCCCCCCTTAAAAAACCTAAGTCTAACCCCCAAGTGGTCCTTACCTGTTATGAAGACCGGCGGAGAAGGTCCTGTTCCAGGCGGTGAAGTCTTCTTCCAAGCGGCGACCTCTTCTTCCAGGAACCAGCCGGCGCGGAGGAGTTGAAGACCGATGACCGCAGAGCTGAAGACCGTCGACTCTGGAACTGAAGACCGGCTACGCTGGAACTGAAGATCGGCAACGCTGGAACTGAAGACCGCAGAGCCATGGAGCGTGGAGGATCCTCTTCATACGATCTCCGCCGTACACTGAATAGGAATTCAAGGTGCGCGATTAAAAATGGCGTCCCTTGAATTCCTATTGGCTGATTTGAGCCTTCAAATTCAAATCAGCCAATCGGATAAGAACTACTGTAATTCTATTGGCTGATTTGAATAGCAAATAGAATTACAGTACCTAGTTAAAATAAATACAAAGTTACCTGTAAAATAAATATAAACCCTAAAATAGCTACAATGTAATTATTAATTATATTGTAGCTATCTTAGGGTTTATTTTATAGGTAAGTATTTTGTTTTAAATAGGAATAATTTAGCTAATAATATTAATATTATTTAGATTTATTTAAATAATAATTAAGTTAGGGGGTGTTAGGGTTAGACTTAGGTTTAGGGGGTAATACATTTAATATAGGTGGCGGCATTGTAGGGGGGTCAAATTAGGGAGTAATATATTTAATATAGGTGGCGGCGCTGTAGAGGGATCAAATTGGGGGTTAATAAATTTAATATAGGTGGCGGCAGTGTAGGGGGGTCAGATTAGGGGGTAATACATTTAATATAGGTGGCGGCGGGGTCCAGGAGCGGCAGTTTAGGGGTTAATACTAGAATAGGTTTATTGCGGTGTGAGCTATGGTGGTTTAGGGGATAATAATTAGGCTTATTGTGTTGTGGGGGGTTGTCGTTCTAGGGGTTAATACATTTATTGTTAGGAGTGAGAGGGGGGATTGCAGATAGAGGGGTATACGTGTCGGGCTATTTTTGGGAGGCATGTTAGACAGTTACGGGAGATTTAAAAGTTTAGTTAGTTTTTTTAGGCGTCGGCAGTTTCTAAAGTGCCGTAAGTCACTGGTGACTCCAGAAATTTGTACTTACGCTTATTTCTGGATATCGCTAGTTTGTCCGACTTACGGCACTTTAGCAACTGCCGGCGGGGTATATTGGATACCCCGATGTGCGAGGTGAAACTACGGGTGGCACGGGTTATCTCGCTTGCGCCGAAAAGTACGCCCTATATCAGATCGCGCCCATGGTCCGCAGAAGCAATGCTGTACTGGGAGCTAATAAGTTATTGGTGGCTACAGACATTTGTCTCTTGTCATTGTCTCACCAGAAGTGTTCAGATGGCTCCCAGTAGCACATTGCTGCTCTGGAGCTGACTTTAACTATGTGTTTAACCTATTTGCTTGATGTCAGGTCTAGGAAAGGAAATATGGAATATAATTACACTAAAAAAGACATCTGCCCATCCTGGGTTGCCTGCACCTGTTTTTGCAGTGCAAGCTTTTGTAATGGACCTATTCATGTCTGATATATGCCGCTCCTGTTATTTTTTCAGTTGGGATGCAAGTGTTTTAATCCAGAAGCACTGACCTGAGTGCTAAAACAATTATGGGAAGGGATAACTACTCAGGATACCACCTTCACTGGGCCTTGATCTGATCCCTATCAATGAAACTGGTATCCATGTGGATATAGTTCAGTCTTGATGCAAAAAGTCCCTTGAATAAACTGCACTTAGTTAACTGTCAACTAAAGGAAACCCCCTCCTGATGAGAATAATGGACAAGTGCAGTAAACAACACGGCCACATGGAAAGAATGTTCAGTTGCATTGGTCTCAAGTAAAACTGTGAAAATAGAGCCAAACAAAAGCTGACATCATTCTTAGTGATTCACAGACATCCCAACTCTCGCTGAAGTTCAGGGAGTCTCCCTGATTGTAATAGCAGCTCCCTGATGCCAGCAAATGGAGTGCAATCTCCCTGAAACTCCAAGTACCATGATCCAGTGTGGCCCAAATATGCAAAAGTGTTTCTTTAAGGAATGCCTTTAGTTGCTAGGACGTTATGACCCCCCAAAGCATGCATCAGTAACCAAAAAGCCCCCACTGATTTTAATAAAATAAAAACACAAATACTACCTTATTTACTGCACGTAATTAAACTTTTGTATTCTAAAATATTTGAGCATTCAACAAGCGTACGATCACTGGGAAATAGGTTTGTTATATGTGGTTGTGCAATAAAACTACTTTTTTTAATGTGACTTTAGTGGGAAGCTACTTTCATGATAAATCCCTATCTTAATAAGGGTTTCAAGGTGTCCAATATATAACTGGGAGGGGGGGTGGCGACGGCGCAGTAGCGGGAGAAGCCACCTCCCTGAAATGAGTTTTTGCAGGTTGGGATGTCTGGATTCACGTTTGTTTCAGATCCCTGACACTAAGTTGTTGATTTGTCTACAGAAATACTCTGGCCAAACCTGTGTCTAGAATTATTCCCAAGAGTTAGAGTTTTACCCTGTGATTTTCTATTTCTAAATTTCTGAACCTGACCTTCATCTAAATGGGTAGCAGGCATACAAGGACCCTCTGACCTTTCAAACATTGGAAGACAAACAATAATTCTCCTGCAAAGCAAAATTATAAGCAATGATGAACGTTGCAGGGTCTTAAATGCTAGTTCAGTAGCTGTGGTCTTAAAGGACCAGTAAATACAGTAGATTTGCAAAATCAACAAATACACAATTAAAAAAAAAGACAATGCAATAGCACTTAGTCTGAACATCAAATGAGCAGTAGATTTTATTTCTGACAAATTTCAGTTCTCTCTATTTCTACTCCTCCTGTACCATGTGACAGCCATCAGCCAATCACAAATGCATAAACATTTATTCTGTGAATTCTTGCACATGCTCAGTAGCAGCTGGTAACTCAAAACGTGTAAATATAAAAAAAACTGTGCACATTTTTTTAATGGAAGTAAATTGGAAAGTTGTTTAAAACGGCATGCTCTATCTGAATCGTGAAAGTTTAATTTTGACTTGAGTGTCCCTTTAAGATATCTGGGGGCACCCCCTGCTTTGATTGATACCTTTTATGCTGTGTCTGTTTTTTTATTTTATGTTGCAATTCTAATAAAGAAATGTTCACATTTTTATCACTGAGATTGAGCCGGTTCTTGCATGGAAGCGATTACTTTGGACTGCGTCCCGTAGGGCTCTCTCAGTAACAATATTTTCCCGTAAAAAGGATATAGCAACTTGCACAACGTGCTCATCGAGGATTACAGCATAGAGCTGCAGAAGAAGAATGCAAGTGTTGCCGGTTGTATATATGTTTCTTCCTCAAACTGATTGCTACACTCTATGATACACAGATTGTTTAAAAGGATTCTAAACCCACATTTTTTTCTTTCATGATTCAGATAGAGCTGCAATTTTGAGCAACTTTCTAATTTACTCCTTTTATCAATTTTTCTTTGTTCTCTTGCTATCTTTATTTGAAAAGTAGGAATGTAAAGCTTAGGAGCCAGCCCACTTTAGGTTCAGCACCCTAGATAGTGTTTGCTTATTGGTGGCTACTAGTGATGTCGCGAACCTAAAATTTTGCGTTCGCGAACGGCGAACGCAAACTTCCGCAACTGTTCGCGAACGGGCGAACCGGGCGAACTGCCATAGACTTCAATAGGCAGGCGAATTTTAAAACCCACAGGGACTCTTTCTGGCCACAATAGTGATGTCAAAGTTGTTTCAAGGGGACTAACACCTGGACTGTGGCATGCCGGAGGGGGATCCATGGCAAAACTCCCACGTAAAATGACATAGTTTATGCAGAGTCTGTTTTTAATCCATAAAGGGCATAAATCACCTAACATTCCTAAATTGTTTGGAATAACGTGCTTTAAAACATCAGGTATTGTAATGCTGATCTGAATTTGTGGCTTATGGAACACAACTGCAGAAGTAAAAGTAAATGTTTGAAATGTTTCACCCCTTTTTATGGTATCACTATATAAGTCAGTGATATCAGCAGAGATAGAGGAGTGAATTAGTATAAGTCTGAACCCAGCGATTATGTATCACAAGGTTAGGTGAGTGGTAAATTTATAAAGAAACTGTGGGGAAATTGCCAGGGTGGTTTACAAGTTCACTAGCTGTTTAAGAAATTACTGGTATTTCAATAAGTAATAGAGAGTCTCTAGCGTCCTTGAGCAAGAGTTATATCCTACAGGAGAGAACCCCATTCTCTGTTTAGTTTATAAGTATTCAGTTCAAACTCTCAGTAGCAAGGAGATAGAGTGAAAATCCTTTACCTTTTAACTTCAGCCGCTTCACGCAGCACACAGACAGTTGGAGCGCAGGAGACCGGGGAGGAGTTACTCACTGACACGCTGGATGATTGACAGCGCAGACCGCTACCGAGTCCCGGTTCCTTTCTTCTCAAATGCAGCTACTAGGATACCGGTTGAGAGGCAGGCGGAGAGTAGTCTGCGGTGGAGAGTAGGAGTATTACAAAGGAGACCGCAAGAAACTCGAGTGTGAATGAACTCAGTTGCGGCGGTTTGATAGTGGAAACGGGCAAGTGCCGAAAGACTAAGGCAGTGGTATCCTCCAATTAAATGATGACACAGAATGTGCAGGATGATAGTTAGGAACATTATAAAGATAACGTAGGTTATTTGTAATCCACAATAGCAAATGTATAGTAGAAGTAATCCACATAAGGAATAAAGCAAGCTCAGTATGAGCAGATGCTGTTCAGTGCAAACAACAAAATACTAAGCACTGACCATTAGGAGAACAGGTGAATTTAAAGACTCTGTGGGCAGGGCTAAACTGTTGAAGGCTGAGAATTAAAAGGTAAACACAGTTAGTGAAGAATCCTGACATCACCCCCTCCTCAAGCAAGCTGTCCCACAGCTTGAGGCCGAGGTCTATCCGGGTAGCGACTGTGATAAGCAGAAATAAGCCTAGGAGCATCAATGTCCGAAGCAGCCTCCCACGAGTCTTCCTCCGATGGATAATCCTTCCAGTGGATAAGATACTGCAGTACAGAAGCCCTGTAACGGGAGTCCAAAATGGAATGAACTTCGTATACATCCATATCGGTTGTAACTGAGGTGTCTGCATGGAGAGGTTCTTGTTGTCTAGAACTGATATACGGTTTGATAAGAGAGACGTGGAATGTGGGGTGTACCTTCATTCCAGGGGGCAATTGCAAAGTGACAGCGTTAGGGTTGACTATGCGGTTTATCTCAAAAGGACCGATAAACTTCCTGGCAAGTTTCTTACTAGGCACTTGAAGTTTTAAGTTCTACGTGGAAAGCCAAACCTTGTCCCCTACGGAGTAGCTGGGGGGAGTTCTTCTTCTTAGGTCATAGTACCTCTTTTGGTTGGCCTGAGCGTTTTGAATATTGCGTTTGATGAAATCAAAGTTGTCTAAAATCCTATTAGTGAAGTCATCCAACTTGGGTGAATCAGTACTTGAGGTAGGGTTTAGAAACAGAGTAGGGTGAAATCCGTAATTCGCAAAGAATGGCGATAGTTTAGTGGATGAGCTGGTTAGGTTGTTGTAGGCATATTCAGCCATGGGTAGAAAAGAGATCCACTGGTCTTGCTGGTAGAAACAGAAACAACGAAGATATTCCTCGAGCCATTGATTCAATCATTCCATCTGCCCATTGGTTTGAGGATGGTAAGCGGTTGTGAATCTATGATCTACTTGAAGGAGTTTGGTCAATGTAGACCAAAAGCGAGAGGTGAATTGCGTACCTCTGTCAGTGATTACTCTAGAAGGTACGCCATGTAATTTAATGATATTGTCTATAAAAAGACGGGCTGTTTCTGATGATGAAGGAATCTTATGAAAGGGAATGAAATGTCCCATTTTGGTGAACATGTCCACTATCACTAGTATGGTGTTCTGTTTTTGTGAAAGGGGTAGTTCGACTATGAAATCCATACTTATTTGTTCCCAGGGACGGCTAGGGATGGGCAGAGATATCAGTAAACCATAAGGTTTTAACCTTTCGTGTTTTGAGGTAATGCCGGTGGAACAGGTACTAACATAGTCTCTGACTGTTTGTTTCATATTAGGCCACCAGTAAGATCTATTCAGTAAATCCAAGGTACGTCTGACACCAGGATGACCTGACATTGGGATCTCGTGGTGATATTTTAAAATCTGTGTCCTTAGTGCTTGAGGTATGTAGAGATTATCCTTGTGATAGTACAACCCCTCTCTTCGCTCTAGTTGATAACCTGAGACTTCGTTCTCTTGTCTTTGATGTCTCCTTATCTCGGATAATTGATGCGTAGCGATGCCTATGAATTGTTCTTCTGGAATCACTGATTGGTTTTCTGGAGATGTAGATGGTCTTTTATCTCTCCTAGAGAGAGCATCAGCCTTCCCATTCTTGCTGGCTGGTCGGTATAGAATAATGAAGTCAAACCTGGAAAAATAGAGGCTCCAACGGACCTGTCTCGCAGATAAGGTTTTATTATTCTGGAGGTATTGGAGGTTTTTATGATCCGTATAGATAGTGACAGGATATTTAGCTCCTTCCAATAAGTGCCTCCAGTTCTCTAAAGCTCTGCGAATAGCGAGAAGTTCTTTGTCACCTATAGTGTAATTCATCTCCGCCGGAGACATAATTTTAGAGAAGAATGAGACAGGATGTAAAGGTTCCGTCATAGATTGTCATTGTGAGAGGACAGCCCCAATGGCAAAAGTCTGATGAATCAACCTCAAGGGTATAAGGCAAGGTTGCATCAGGGAACCGTAGTATAGGTGCTGTGGAAAAACTGGTCTTGAGAAATTCAAAAGCTGTGGATGCTTCCTTAGTCCAAGTGAAAGGTTTGGACTGGGATGTGAGTTGAGTCAGGGGTTTTGCTAACTTGGAAAATCCCTTGATAAATTTTCGATAATAGTTGGAGAAGCCTAAAAAACGTTGTAGATCCTTTCTATTGGATGGTTGAGGCCAATCCGATACTGTATCTACCTTCTTATGTTGCATCTTTATACCTTCAGGGGAGATGTCATAACCCAGGAAAGAAATTTATGTACAATGGAACTGACATTTTTCGAGCTTGGCATAGAGCTTGTGAGTACGGAGTCATGAGAGTACCCAGAGGAGATGTTTAATGTGGTCCTCTAAGGTCTTGGAATAAATTAAGATGTCATCAAGGTAAACTACCATACAGACATCTAGTAAGTCCCGAAAAATGTCATTTATAAAATGTTGGAAGGTCGCCGGAGCGTTGCACAATCCGAATGGCATCACCAAGTATTCGAACAGCCCATATCTAGTGCGGAAGGCCTTGAGCCATTCATGACTTTCTGTATCTGTACAAGATTATATGCTCCTCTGAGATCGAGTTTAGAGAAGATGGTAGCTTCTGATAAGCGTTCTATCATTTCCGGAATTAGTGGTAATGGATACCGATTCTTTATAGTACGCTTGTTAAGCTCTCGATAATCTATGATAGGCCGAAGGGTTTCATCTTTGTTTTTCACAAAGAACATGCCGGCTCCAGCAGGAGAAGTGGAAGCTCTTATGAAACCCTTCTTAAGATTTTCTTCTAGATAATTCTTCAGATGTTCTAATTCGGATTCGTTTAACGGATAAATATGCCCAAATGGTATACTTGCCCCTGGCTGTAGTTGAATAGGGCAATCATATGGACAGTGAGACGGAAGAGTCTCAGCTTCGGTCTTACTGAATACGTCAGCGAAATTCTTATAGTAACTAGGTAGAAGCTGTGGATCAGGAAGAGTATGAAGAAGATGTTGTTGTGGGAAGCATGTAGTGTGGCAATATGTAGAACTGAAGCAAATTTTTGAGGATGTCCACACTATAGAAGGCTCATGCAATTGCAACCAAGTAATACCTAGGACTACAGAAAAATGAGGAGAAGGTAAAACATCAAAAGGAACAGTATGTTGTGTAATTGGAAAGTTGCGTATTGTAGAGCCATCAATAACACAAAGTACAAGTGGTATCTCTTTTAACACAAGTGGGATTTTATTTATTTTTACAAGCTCAGAATCTATGAAGTTTCCAAAAGCCCCGGAATCAATGATGGCTTCAGTTGGTAGTCTTTTCTGATCCCACTGCAAGAATAAAGAGAGTTTACAGTAAGTGAATTTTTTATGAACATCATAAGAGGAACAGATAGTGGTGGACTTACTTTTCTTATTCTTCTAGAGGATAGGACATTGATGTACTGAGTGTGACGGATCTCCACAGTACATACTAAGATTCTTAGTCTTACGTCTAATCCTCTCTTCGGTTGATAAATGTCCTCTGACCACCCCAATCTCCATAGGAACTGATGCTTGAGGTGAGGGTATGGGTGGTGTTGTAGATACAGTATTCCTAGCGTAAGAGTCGCTATGGTACTTCTCTGAACGCCTCTCTCTAAGTCTTCTGTCAATTTGAGAGGAGATCCTCATCAAGGCTTCTAAGGTGGATGGTAATTCGATCTGTGACAACTCATCCTTCAGATTCTCCGCCAATCCTAAACGGAACTGGTTACGGAGTGCTATAGGACTCCAGAGGGAGTCAGATGCATATAGTTTGAACTCTGCGATGTAGTCTTCCACGGGCCTTTTGCCCTGTTTGAGATCTCTCATGTGAGCTTCAGCGGTCAGTTGAGTGTCCTTATCCAAGTATAACTCATCCATAGCACTAAAGAAAGAATCTAAGGTGGCAAGTGTGGAATCTTCATGGTCACATAAATTGTCTGCCCAAACCCTAGGTTCCCCTCTCAGAAATGTAATTACTGTGAGAACTCTTATCTTTTCCGTAGAATAGCTTTTAGGTCTTAATGTGAACAACAAATGGCAGGCGTTTTTGAATTGTTTATATGAACGTCTGTTGCCACTGAAAGTCTCTGGGAGAGATTTGTGGTTCAGGTAAAGCCTCTTGAGCAGACCTGACTGCTATGGAGTCCTTAAATAAATCTTTCAGTGTCTTATTCTCAATCTGGAGTTCTCTAACAGCGTGAGCAATTTGATCCACTTTCTGTGATAAGTTGTAAACAACTTGTGGGAGTTCTGCTGGTTCCATTATCAGAGGGCTTAGTATTATGTAATACTGATCTGAATTTGTGGCTTATGGAACACAACTGCAGAAGTAAAAGTAAATGTTTGAAATGTTTCACCCCTTTGTATGGTATCACTATGGAAGTCAGTGATATCAGCAGAGATAGAGGAGTGAATTAGTATAAGTCTGAACCCAGCGATTATGTATCACAAGGTTAGGTGAGTGGTAAATTTATAAAGAAACTGTGGTGAAATTGCCAGGGTGGTTTACAAGTTCACTAGCTGTTTACGAAATTACTGCTATTTCAATAAGTAATATAAAGTCTCTAGCTGAGAATTAAAGGTAAACACAGTTAGTGAAGAATCCTGACAGGTATGATGTTGTATCGATCAGGTAGTGTAAGGGTTACGCCCACTTCACAGTGACAGACCAAACTCCCCGTTTAAAGGGACAGTCTACACCAGAATTTTTATTGTTTTAAAAGATAGATAATCCCTTTATTACCCATTTCCCAGTGTTGTTTTTTTTTAATCTACACTACTGTTACACCAGATATGAGTTGCACTGGGGTGACACTGTGCCCTGGCAGGCAGGCACTGAAACGCGCACGTGTGAAGGAAACTGACTGCTATTATTTAACACAGTCAAAAAAGTGTTGTTTTTTTTAAATCTACACTACTGTTACACCAGATTTGAGTGGTGGCACTGGGCAAGTGGGCACAGTATACGCTGTGAGTCTGACACACACGCTGGCAGGCAGGCAACTGCAATTAGATTACACAGGGAAAAAAAAAAGCAGACTGATGTTCTAGCCCTAAAAAGGGCTTTTTGGGGTGCTGTCCTTACAGCAGAGATCAGGTGAGTCCTTCAGGACTGTAGTGGACACTGAATACACTAGCCTAGCTATCGATTTCCCTATTAAATCAGCAGCAGCTACACTGTCCCTCCTCTCACTAAGAATGCAGCTTCTAAATGAATCTAAAATGGATGCTGTCCAGGAGGTAGGAGGGTCTGGGAGGGAGGGTCTGCTGCTGATTGGCTGGAATGTGTCTTCTGACTGTGAGGTACAGGGTCAAAGTATTACTCAATGATGACAAATAGGGGGCGGATCGAACATCGCATATGTTCGCCCGCCACGGCGAACGTGAACAAGCTATGTTTGCCGGGAACTATTCGCCGGTGAACTATTCGCGACATCACTAGTGGCTACATTTAGCTACCAATCAGCAAGCGTTACCCAGGTGCTGAAGCAAAAATGGGCTGGCTCATAATCTTTACATTGCTGCTTTTCAAATAAACGGCTAGATTTAGAGTTTTGTCATTAAAGACCCGCGTAGCTAATGCAGCTTTTTTTCCTACCGCTGCTTCCAAACAACGCTGGTATTTAGAGTTGTCTGAAGGGCTGCGTTAGGTTCCAAAAAGAGTGCGTTGAGCCGAATTTACTGCCACTTCAACCCTCAATACCAGCGTTGCTTACGGTAGCGGTAAGCTGGCAAAAAGTGCTCGTGCACGATTCCTCCATAGGAAACAATGGGGCAGTTTGGGCTGAAAAAAAACCTAACACCTGCAAAAAAGCAGCGTTAAGCTCCCAACGCAGCCCCATTGTTTCCTATGGGGAAACACTTTCTAAGTCTGCACCTAACATGAACCCCGAGTCTAAACACCCCTAACCTTACACTTATTACCCCCTAATCTGCCACCCCTGCTATCGCTGACACCTGCATTACACAATTAACCCCTAATCTGCCGACCGCACATCGTCGCCACCTACATTATCCCTATGAACCCCTAATCTGCTGCCCCTAACATCGCCGACACCTACATAATATTTATTAACCCCTAATCTGCCCCCCCCCCCCCAACGTCGCCGCCACCTAACTGCCGACCGGACCTCGACGCTACTATAATAAATGTATTAACCCCTAAAGCTAAGTCTAACCCTAACCCTAACACCCCCCCTAAGTTAAATATAATTTTAATCTAACAAAATAAATTAACTCTTATTAACTAATGTATTCCTATTTAAAACTAAATACTTACCTGTAAAATAAACCCTAATATAGCTACAATATAACGAATAATTACATTGTAGCTATTTTAGGATTTATATTTATTTTACAGGCAACTTTGTATTTATTTTAACTAGGTATAATAGCTATTAAATATTTAATAGCAACCTAGTTAAAATAATTACAAAATTACCTGTAAAATAAATCCTAACCTAAGTTACAATAAAACCTAACACTACACTATCATTAATTAAATAAATTAGCTACCAATACCTACAATTAAATACACTAAATTACAGAAAATAAAAAAATATTACAAGAATTTTAAACTAATTACACCTAATCTAAGCCCCCTAATAAAATAATAATAATAATAAAAAAAAAAGTCCCTACCCTATTCTACATTACAAAGTAATCAGCTCTTTTACCAGCCCTTAAAAGGGCTTTTTGCAGGGCATGCCCCAAAGTAATCAGCTCTTTTGCCTGTAAAAAAAAATACAACCCCCCCAACATTAAAACCCACCACCCACATACCCCTACTCTAACCCACCCAAACCCCCCTTAAATAAACCTAACACTACCCCCCTGAAGATCTCCCTACCCTGAGTCTTCTTCACCCAGCCGGGCCGAAGTCTTCATCCGATGGGGCAGAAGAGGACATCCAGACCAGCAGAAGTCTTCATCCTATCCGGGCAGAAGAGGACATCCGGACTGGCAGACATCTTCATCCAAGCGGCATCTTCTATCTTCATCCATCCGGAGCGGAGCCATCTTCTTCCCAGCCGACGCGGACCCATCCTCTTCAACCGACGCCTACTAGCCGAATGAAGGTTCCTTTAAATGTCATCCAAGATGGCATCCCTCGAATTCCGATTGGCTGATAGGATTCTATCAGCCAATCGGAATTAAGGAAGGCAAAATCTGATTGGCTGATTCAATCAGCCAATCAGATTCAAGTTCAATCCGATTGGCTGATCCAATCAGATTGAGCTTGCATTCTATTGGCTGATCCTACCATAAAAATATTTATTATAGTGGCGGCAATGTGGGGGACCTCTGTTTAGGGGTACATAGGTAGTTTATGGGTGTTAGTGTACTTTAGAGCACTGTAGTTAAGAGCTTTATATACTGGCATTAGCTTTTCCATGGGCATTAGGAGTCTTGTCGGTAGAGGTGTAATGCTCACTTTAGCCAAGACTCTAAATACCGGCGTTAGGAAGATCCCATTGAAAAGATAGGATACGCAATTGGCGTAAGGGGATCTGCGGTATGGAAAAGTCGTGGCTTGAAAGTGAGCGGTACACCTTTACCTGGCCGACTCTAAATACTAGCGGGCGTCCAAAAGCAGCGTTAGGACCCCTTAACGCTGCTTTTGACGGCTAACGCACAACTCTAAATCTAGGCGAAAGATAGCAAAAGAACGAAGAAAAATTAATTATAGGAGTAAATAATAAAGTTACTTTAAATTGTTGCTCTATCTGAATAATGAAAGAAAAAAATTGGGTTTATTATCCCTTTAAGGCTGATATGGCAAATTAGGCATTCACCTTGATTTGGGACTGTATTGATGCAAAGCCTATTTTACTTCACACCTACATTTCGAGATTAATTTTCATAATTATACCAGGTTCATTTTAGCACCTCATGGATAATGTTAAAATAATACAAAAAGTTACTAAAATATAAAGCAGTGAATTTATTAGTATATATAAGTACTGGGCATCACAGAGCCAAGACTCCAAGAATTTTACTTCTGGGTGCAAATGTTTTGGATTTTCATAATCATACACAAGCACCTTTGTAACATATGCCTGCCTGATATCACTATCCCTTTAAGACTCCCTTCCCTGCTACTGACAATCATGCTGGTTTGGGCAGTATATGCTTTCAACTGACCTGCCCAATTAATCATTCATGCACCTGATTCCTTCGGCCTCTTTTTAAGTCTTATCAGGCCTAATGTGCATTGCATTAGCTTTAAAGTTGTGTTTCAGAACAACAGAGATCTGTGACTGTTTCTGCATGGATTTTACCAGCATATTCAAGCTACAGCCTTTCCTTTTAGCTATGTTTAAAATTATCTAATCTCAAGTATCCATATAATACCATTTTGTTTCCTGGACACTGCTACTTAACAAACTCTGAACTTTATTATAAACTACAAGTATGCATTTGGTTAAAATCCCTCTCTAATTACTACAACAGCATCTTACTCAGCTGAAATATCCTCCTCCAAATATGCAGAACTCTGCAAAGTATGCCTGCTGAATCCCAGAAAACTTCTCAGTCAGAACCTTGTGTCACAATTCCTCCGCATCAACCTGAGAGTGGCATATTTCAGTACACTCCACCTTCTCAAAATTCTTCTGATACTGCATCTAAGAAAATGTTTTCCTTGGGAGAAACTTCGCATCAACCTACTTTTTCTACTACATCTGTTTCCTGTACAGGAATTCCTGATACTGAATAGATATGTGCATGATCGAAAAATTTGTTTCGGTTCGGATTGATTCTGATTTTTTCGAATTTTGGTTCTGATCGATTCGAATTCGGCAAAATTTGAATGAATTTGTTTCGGATTTATTCGTATTCGAATAAATTCAGCTGAATTCGGTTCGGTTCGGAAATTCAGAATTTCTTTATGTGTTAGGTGGGATATGCTGTGTATTAGACTAGTATTATGTACTGTATATTAGGTGTAACCCATAGTAGAGTGATATAACCTAATATACTGTACAATACTAGTGTAATACACGGCCATCCGAATCTACCGAATAAAGTCAGTAGTTAAGAGCTTTATGGGCTAACGCCGGAATATAAAGCTCTTAACTACAGTGCTACAAAGTACACTAACACCCATAAACTACCTATGAACCCCTAAAGCGAGGCCCCCCCACATCGCAAACACTATAATAAATTTTATTAAATCCTAATCTGCCCCCCCCCCAACGACGCCGCAACCTAACTACAAGTATTAACCCCTAATCTGCCGACCGGACATCGCCGCCACGATAATAAATGTATTAACCCCTAAACCGCCGCACTCCTGCCTCGCAAACACTATAATTAATTGTATTAACCCCTAATCTGCCCTCCCTAACATCGCCGCCACCTACCTACAATTATTAACCCCCTAATCTCCCGCCCGCAACGTCGCTGCTACTATAATAAAGTTATTAACCCCTAAACCTAAGTCTAACCCTAACCCTAACACCCCCCTAAGTTAAATATAATTTAAATAAAATGAAATAATATTACTATAATTAAATAAATTAATCCTATTTATAACTAAATACTTACCTATAAAATAAACCCTAATATAGCTACAATATAACTAATAGTTACATTGTAGCTATTTTAGGATTTATATTTATTTTACAGGCAACTTTGTATTTATTTTAACTAGGTAGAATAGCTATTAAATAGTTAATAACTATTTAATAGCTACCTAGTTAAAATAATTACAAAATTACCTGTAAAATAAATCCTAACCTAAGTTACAATTACACCTAACACTACACTATCATTAAATTATTTAAATAAATTAATCCTATTTAAAACTAAATACTTACCTGTAAAATAAACTCTAATATAGCTACAATATAACTAATAGTTACATTGTAGCTATTTTAGGATTTATATTTATTTTACAGGCAACTTTGTATTTATTTTAACTAGGTACAATAGCTATTAAATAGTTAATAACTATTTAATAGCTACCTACAAAATTACCTGTAAAATAAATCCTAAATTACAATTGGATTCCGATTGGCTGATAGGATTCTATCAGCCAATCGGAATAAAGGTAGAAAAAATCTGATTGGCTGATTCAATCAGCCAATCAGATTGAAGTTCAATCCGATTCGCTGATCCAATCAGCCAATCAGATTGACCTTGCATTCTATTGGCTGATCGGAACAGCCAATAGAATGCGAGGTCAATCTGATTGGCTGATTGGATCAGCGAATCGGATTGAACTTCAATCTGATTGGCTGATTGAATCAGCCAATCAGATTTTTCCTACCTTAATTCCGATTGGCTGATAGAATCCTATCAGCAAATCGGAATTCAAGGGACGCCATCTTGGATGACGTCACTTAAAGGTACCGTCATTTAGTCGTCGGATCAAGAAAGAAGAGGATGCTCTGCGTCGGATGTCTTCAGGATGCTGCCGCTCCGCTCCGGATGGATGAAGATAGAAGATGCCGCCTGGATGAAGACTTCTGATGGATGGAAGACCTCTTCTTGCCCCGCTTGGATGAAGACTTCTGCCGGTCTGGATGTCCTCTTCTGCCCCATCGGATGAAGACTTCGACCCGGCTGGGTGAAGACGACTCAAGGTAGGGAGATCTTCAGGGGGGTAGTGTTAGATTTATTTAAGGGGGTTTGGGTGCGTTAGAGTAGGGGTATGTGGGTGGTGGGTTTTAATGTCGGGGGGGTTGTATTTTTTTTTACAGGCAAAAAGAGCTGATTACTTTGGGGCATGCCCCACAAAAAGCCCTTTTAAGGGCTGGTAAAAGAGCTGATTACTTTGTAATGTAGAATAGGGTAGGGACTTTTATTATTTTGTTTTTTTTAAAATTTTATTAGGGTGCTTAGATTAGGTGTACAGGTATACCTCACTTTACAGCGCTTCACTTTACAGCGCTTCGCTAATACAGCGCTTTGTGGAGCTGAAGTTCAACCTCCAAGGATTTTGAAACCGTGCTGTAATCGTGAGATTGCGAGAAAAGTGACTGGCACCATTTTATTATGCTTAGTTCACTCTGTTTACAGCATTACAGTGCAATCTGTGTCTCTGTGCTATAGTCTGGCAAATTGTACTACAGTAATTGTCACTATTTTACAGGTACAGTATATTGAATACTAATTCAATACTGTGCTGTGCTAGTGTTAAACTAAATGTAGCACTATTGCACCCCTAATATATGTTAGTTCAAACATGTTTTCAAGTCTTTAAACACACTGGCAAGTGAAAAGAAAGCTAAAACTGCCTTGTTTCACTTTAAGGCGGTTTTCACTTTACAGCGAGGCTTCGGTCCCTAACCCGCTGTATGAGCGGCGACATTGGGGGCGGGAGATTAGGGGTTAATAATTGTAGGTAGGTGGCGGCGATGTTAGGGAGGGTAGATTAGGGGTTAATACAATTTATTATAGTGTTTGCTAGGCGGGAGTGCGGCGGTTTAGGGGTCAATACATTTATTATCGTGGCAGCGATGTCCGGTCGGCAGATTAGGGGTTAATACTTGTAGTTAGGTTGCGGCGACATTGGGGGGGGCAGATTAGGGGTTAATAAATATAATATAGGTGTCGGCGATGTTAGGGACAGCAGATTAGGGGTTCATAGCTATAATGTAGGTGGCGATGGTGTCTGGTCGGCAGGTTATGGGTTAATGCTTGTAGTTATGTTGCAGCGACATGGGGGGGGCAGATTAGGAGTTAATAAAATTTATTATAGTGTTTGCGAGGCAGGAGTGCGGCGGTTTAGGGGTTAATACATTTATTATAGTGGCGGCGAGGTCCGGTCGGCAGATTAGGGGTTAATGCTTGTAGTTAGGTTGCGGCGACATTGGGGGGGGGCAGATTAGGGGTTAATAAGTATAATGTAGGTGTCGGCGATGTTGGGGGCAGCAGATTAGGGGTTCATAGGGATAATGTAGGTGGCGGCGGTGTCTGGAGCGGCAGATTACGGGTTAATAGTATAATGCAGGTGTCAGCGATAGCGGGGGCGGCAGATTAGGGGTTAATAAGTGTTAGATTAGGGGTAGACTCGGGGTTCATGTTAGGGTGTTAGGTGTAGACAGTGTTTCCCCATAGGAAACAATGGGGCTGCGTTAGGAGCTGAACGCTGCTTTTTTGCAGCTGTTAGCCTGTTAGGGTTTTTTTCAGCCGAAACTGCCCCATTGTTTCCTATGGGTGAATGCCGAATTTACCGAGCTAATTCGGATTTATTCGGTAGATTCGGCAGCTAATTCGGATTCATTCGGTAGATTAAGCAGTATTTTAATTCGGAAATTCGAATCGATCCAAATCTCCAAATTTACTGAATTTTCAGAATTTCCGAATCAATCCGAAACGAATCGCACATGTCTAATACTGAACCCTGTGAGGATATCATTGAACCTAGTTCCCAACTGGACGTTCTTGACCCTGAAACTTGTACTAAAGTCTTTCAACAAGATTCCCAAGTGGCCATTCCTGTCCCTGTTTTCCATGATGATACTACTAAACCTGACATTAAGGTGGACTCTCCTGTTTTTAACCCTGGTATGGGTATTCCTTTGTTTAACCTAGAAATGTGTGTAATAATACTTGATCCTGAAGATAGCCATGCCCTCTGCTCAGAAGAGAGTATGGTTCTTGGCTCTAAAGTGGGTCTTGTAAATTCTTTGTTTGTGAACCCTGAAGAAAGCCTTGCCCTCTGCTCAGAAGAGAGTATGGTTCCTGGCTCTAAAGTGGGTTATTTTTCTATAGTTGAACCTGATCCCAGTACAAGTATCTCAGCAACTGTCCCAAATTTGGACACTCATGTTTCTAACCCTAATGAGGGCATACCAGTCTTCAAGCCTCTTGTCCATGAACAAAGCCTTGACGTTGACACACCTATCCTCAGTTCTTCTGTCCTCAAACTTTGCCCTGGTGTGGGCATTCCTGAACCTTGCCCTGGAGTGGGCATTCCTGTACCTGATCCTACTGAGGATATTCCTGAACCTAGCCCAGATGTGGACATTCCTGAACCTTGCCCTGGTGTGAGCATTCATGCACGTGATCCTAGTGAGGACCTCCTTTCTTGATTTCGAATTGGACTCACTACCTCCATGCAGCTACTACCGGCTCTCCATATCATTGTTTTTCTCTCTCCATTTGGATTGGGAGGCATAACTAGAAACCACAGGGGCCAAGTGCAATAATCTAAGAAGGGGCCACCCCACCCCAAAAAAAGTGAATTTGATACATATCATATTTTTTTATTTTTTACATTGAACACAGAAAAAAAAATGTAAATCGGATTACATGTCTGCAAAAGGAGGTACCCTGTGCCCAGTCTTTGAGATGGTCTGACCTCCTATTACTGTATATAGTGACACTGTTTAAAATAACAAACAAACCTGCACAACGGAGCGCCCTTGGGGTAGTTAGACGACTCTTAAAAGGTGTGAGTTAGGCACAAAAATAGAGAGAGGGTATAAAGTTAATTTCCACAGTGGGATAACTATCTTTTATAGTTGATTCCAGACGGCAGCCATAGTTCCCTGTGTGTCTGCACACACACCCATGATCACAGGAAATCCAGAGAGGGAACAAAAAAACAGCGCTCCAAGCCCAGTTCAGCTTTATTCCAACATGATTAAAAACATGCAAAATATGTAAAAAGTGGTCAGCACAGTTGTGCAAAATACAAGTAAAAGAACAGGTGCAAAAAACAGCAAACGTTTCGTGCTTCACGCACTTGATCACTGCTGATTGATGCACCTGTTCTGTTCTCCTTTTATTCTCACAGATCTTAAAGTAACATTACATGTGTATAAACTTGTAAATTGCTGTTCTAGGTAAGGGAGCCTATGACAAGAAACCTTTGTTACATATACATAAAATTTATGTGAAAATACATGCAAATTCTTATAGATGATATAATTAAATACAACTTAGAAACATGATGTATATAACCTTATGCTTACTCCTGATATGAGGATATAAAGAAAAAGACATGTATATTTTATTGGGTAAACAATAAATGTTTCTCATTATATACTTAAGATTGAAAAATGACTAATATGAGCAAATAATGATATAGGTTTCAAATGAGCCTATGACAAGAAACATACCTTTAAATTATAAAATCCTTATTGATCTAATTAAGCATTTTAAGTGTAAGTGTCTATAGGAAATATAATTATACCGTGTTCTAGTCTCATCTGCACTCAATAGTTAATTATATTCATAAGGTGGAGAAAAAAAAAAAAAGGGAAAAAAAGAGCCTCTGACAAGAGACATGTATATGAAGATATCCCGATTCTAAGATTTCTTATTTAAGCATATTGAGAAAGAAACCCTTAATATGAGCAAATATTCATATAAGTTTCAAATGAGCCTATGACAAGAAACATGCCTTTTAATTATAAAATCCTTATTATTCTAATTAAGCATTTTAAGTGTAAGTGACACTGTTTAACCCACCAGTACTCTATATAGTGAGTCAGTGACACAGTCTGTAATCTGTCGGTGAGATGGCTGGCCTGACCCTACCCACCCCAGTACTTTATAAAGTGACCACAGTAGTCTGTGACATGGTCCAGCCCCCCCCGTACTGTATATAGTGGTACTGTATAGACTGACACTGTTTACCCCCTGCCCCCCACCATGCTGTAGTAACAAGGTCTGTAATTTGCTGATTATTATATATTATTTATTTTTTGATGCTGGGCCCCCACCCTTGGGGGCCCAGTTGAAATTGCGACCTCTACACCCCCTGTAGTTTCGCCCCTGATTGCGTTGGGTGCCCGGAGGTCGCCTTTAAGGAGGGGGTTCTGTAACATATGCCTGCCTGATATCACTGTCCCTTTAAGACTCCCTTCCCTGCTACTGACTGACAATCATGCTGGTTTGGGCAGTATCTGCATTCAACTTACCTGCCTAATTAATCATTCATGCACCTGATTCCCTCAGCCTCTTTTTAAGTCTTCTCAGGCCTAATGGGCATTGCGTTAGCTTTAAAGTTGTGTTCCAGAACAACAGAGGTCTGTGACTGTTCCTGCATGGATTTTACCAGCATATTCAGGCTACAGCCTTTCCTTTTAGCTATGCTAAAAAATAAATAAATAAAAATCATCTAATCGCAAGTATCCATATAATGCCATTTTGTTTCCTGGACACCACTACTTAACAAACTCTGAACTTTATTCTAAACTGCAAGTATGCATTTGGTTATAATCACTATCTAATTACTACAACAGCATCTTACTCAGCTGAAATATCCTCCTCCAATTATGTTAATATATTCAGAACTCTGCATCTATGTGTTCAGTTAAAAGCTTTCATGGGATTCTCCATTATATGCACAAAAAGTATTTAATGCCTTAAACTTGCAACTTGTCTATCACCTGTGCTGTTCTGTCATACAGCTCGATATAATATGATGTACTGTGAACCTGCAACAAATCTTAGTTTGCATCTATGAGTCAATCTTCTACCAGTTTACTCTAAAGCCTGAACATCCTACATTGCTATATTTTTCTCACATGAATCCTGCAGCTACTCCTATTAACTAACTATAAGTGAAGCCATAATATATTGTATACATATGTTGCACTCTCCATGAATTCTACAATAACTTCTTGCAACTATGAATCACAGAATATCATCTATCCACGTCCAGGATACTCTTCCCTGGGTCAGGGGTCGGTGTCTCCAAATCCCTACCACTGCCCTGAGGGTCTGTGTCCTGAGAGCATATACATGACAACCTTTTTCTGCTTCTGAGGAAAGTATATGGCTGGTGCCAAAATGTTTGTCAAACACTGTACACAGATTATCTTTCACTGAGCGTGTCACCTTCAAGTCTGAGCCTTTAAGTACACAATACTATTAACAATAACAAGGGAACACGAGATTTCATTGACCGTAGTGCTGTATGTGTAGCTCCAAGGGTAAAGCTTTCATGGAAGTTCATTAAAGGGACAGTCAACACAAAAATGTATGTTGTTTAAAAAGATAACTCCTTTATTACTCATTCCCCAGCTTTGAACAAAAAAAAAACATGGTTATATTAACATACTTTATTACCTTTAACCCTCTAAATTTCTGTATGTTTCTAAGTCCCTAAAGACAGCCCCATGATCACATGCTTTTTATTAGCTTTTGACATCAGGGGAAGCTAGTTTATGTGAGCCATATAGATAACTTTGTGCTGACGCCCATGGATTCTAACAACACAATCAATAGATAGTCATATGATCAGGGGGCAGTCAGAAGTTGCTTAGAAACAAGGTAATCACAGAGGTAAAAAGTATATTAATATAACCATGTTTTCTGTGCAAAACTGGGGAATGGGTAATAAAGGGATTATCTATCTTTTAAAACAACAACAATTTTTGAGTTGACTGTCCCTTTTAAAGGGACATAAAACCCATTTTTATTTCTTGTAGAGCATACAATTTAAGACAACTTTTCAATTTACTTCTATTAACAAATATATTTTATTCTCTTGGTATCTTTTGTTGACAGAGCAGCAATGCACTACTGAGAGCTAGCTGAGCACATCAAGTGAGTCGATGACAAAAGGCGTATATGCCCAGCAGGGCCTTGCTGCTCATGAACCTACCGATGTATGCTTTACAACAAACAATACCAAGAGAATTAAGCAAATTAAATATAAGTAAATCGGAACGTTGTTTACCAATGTTGTGTACCAATAGACACATTATATTGGAAATGATCCATACAAAGATTACATAAAATAGTGACTAGTATTTTATTAGTCTAACCTGATCATTTCAGGGACAGACAACAATACCCTAATCTGCTGACAATAATAAACTACTGTACAAGACAAATCACAAGGTGAGATCAGATTAGATCCAAGACAAATACTGATATACATAAGATTGGTACACAAGCGTGTGATGAGCACCAGTATGTTTTTAACTATACACCCATTTTTAATAAAGAATCAATAAAAATCTAGTGTTTTAATATACTACCATGCTATACAAGGGAAACTAAGGGGATTAACAGTGTGCTTGAACAGTATCCTTTTTTCAGCCCTCTAGACCAGGGGTGGCCGGGCAAGAGGTAGATTGCGGTCTACCAGTGGACCACAAGTTAATTTTGAGGTGACCGTCTGGAAGATTTAAAAAGTCTGCATAATAAGAAAACGATTTCTCACACATCTAGATTCTGAGTAAAGACCCTCGCCACCGTAGATGTATGATATGTTTCTCTTATGCAGACTTTTGAAATCGGCTATGTGTCTATAACGGCGGTATGTGTACTTCAGCATGTGGGATGCGGCTGTAGCTGAATTCGCTGCCCCAGCTTTGGTTACTGCCTGTCCCAAACTCTCCTACTTTTTGTCTCAAGAGCGGTCAGTCCACAGTACAGACTCTTCATGCACCAGGCTGAGATGCTGCTCGGTATCCCTGGGTTTGGCAGTTTCAGGTCCTGCTCTATCTGATATTCTGCTGCTACTTTCTAGTTCTCTCCTCCGTTACTTGTCACCAGGATGTGCTGGGTGAATGGTCTGGTGTTGTTTTTTTTCCCCAGGGTCTGTAACTCCCCCTCAGGTTCTTTTACTTACTCTGTACCAGGTTGCTCTCTGATACTTTCTCTGACACACTAATGGCAGCTATAATTTGTGATAGTTTCTGCAGCTTTCTGTCCCCAGAGTTTGCAGGTCAGTGCTGTTGCTACTATACCAGTTTCTAGTTGCTGTGTAATGCGGTACAGAGCCTGCAGGTCCTGCTGCTGTCACTGTCCCAACTATTTTCAGTAGTCTTCAGCTAGTAGTGGACGAATGGAGAGCAGCCAACAGGGTCTGCCCCCTAATCAACCTGACATGGCGTCCAGCCAATAAAATTACTTTGTAGAATGAGTTATTGTCATCGTTGTACCTGAGCTGTGGGTTCCCCATGTGTTCCAGGCTTGGCTACTCCGCTAGCCCTAAACTCAAGCCATATTGATTGTGAGACTACTTATTCATACACAGGCGCTGTACACAGATAAGGCTGCTTGATGGTCCCAGCGTGACGTAAAGAGAGAGCTCTCGCAGTAAGTAAAGAGCGTGGTTGTATTATTATTATTATTATTATTATTATTATTATTATAATAGAGTGTGGCTGATTTTTAAAGATGTATTATATGCGGCAAAAATTAAATTTTCAGGCAGCAGGTCCTATTTGTGGCAAAAAATAAAATGTTCAGCCAGCGACTGGTGTGTTTTTGTTTTGTTTTTTTTAGTTAGGTGACCACGTCACTTGGAATAAAATTAGAGGTAGCCCTTGCCTTACAAACGTCTGCCCACTCCTGCTCTAGACTGAATCTAATTGGCTAAAATGCAAGTCAATAAATAAATAGCCATGTGATCAGGGGGCTGTCAGAAGATGCTTAGATACAAGGTAATCACAGAGGTAAACAGTACATTAATATAACTGTGTTGGTTATGCAAAACTGGGGAATAGGTAATAAAGGGATTATCTATCTTTTAAAGCAATAACAATTCTGGTATAGACTGTCCCTTTAAAGTGATAATATCCCCCTGCTAGCATAACAGTAAAAGGAGTGCCATCGTTTTTCTAACATTAAATAAAGTTGTTTAAATCTACACGTTCTGTCTGAATCTCAAAAAAAGTAATTTTGACTTATGTATCATCACTTTTATGGGATTTAGTGTTTGTAAGACCTAATTATTTTACTGTAATCATTCTCTGTTCTCCACTTATTATTGCTTGAACATAAACCTTTAATTTAACATCACTGACTGTACTGAATAGTGTGCACGTGTTGAGCATTATATCACAGAGCCTACTTCTGTTATTAAATCTTTCTCTTGGACACCTGTATTAAAAATAAGCTCCTTTTTCATGAGAGCATACTGTAGTAGGCTCAGCAGTGTACATGTCTCTTGAGCAGTCTATGGCCTAGATTTAGAGTTCGGCGGTAGCCGTCAAAACCAGCGTTAGAGGCTCCTAACGCTGGTTTTGTGCGCCCGCTGGTATTTGGAGTCAGTGATTAAAGGGTCTAACGCTCACTTTTCAGCCGCGACTTTTCCATACCGCAGATCCCCCTACGCCATTTGCGTAGCCTATCTTTTCAATGGGATCTTTCTAACGCTGGTATTTAGAGTCGTTTCTGCAGTGAGCGTTAGAGCTCTAACGACAAGATTCCAGCCGCCTGAAAATAGCAGGAGTTAAGAGCTTTCTGGCTAACGCCGGTTTATAAAGCTCTTAACTACTGTACCCTAAAGTACACTAACACCCATAAACTACCTATGTACCCCTAAACCGAGGTCCCCCCACATCGCCGCCACTCGATTAAAATTTTTAACCCCTAATCTGCCGACCGCCACCTACGTTATACTTATGTACCCCTAATCTGCTGCCCCTAACACCGCCGACCCCTGTATTATATCTATTAACCCCTAACTTGCCCCCCACAACGTCGCCGCAAGCTACTTAAAATAATTAACCCCTAATCTTCCGACCGCAAATCGCCGCCACCTACGTTATCCCTATGTACCCCTAATCTGCTACCCCTAACATCGCCGACCCCTATGTTATATTTATTAACCCCTAATCTGCCCCCCACAACGTCGCCGACACCTACCTACACTTATTAACCCCTAATCTGCCGAGCGGACCTGAGCGCTACTATAATAAAGTTATTAACCCCTAATCCGCCTCACTAACCCTATCATAAATAGTATTAACCCCTAATCTGCCCTCCCTAACATCGCCGACACCTACCTTCAATTATTAACCCCTAATCTGCCGACCGGAGCTCACCGCTATTCTAATAAATGTATTAACCCCTAAAGCTAAGTCTAACCCTAACACTAACACCCCCCTAACTTAAATATAATTTTTATCTAACGAAATAAATTAACTCTTATTAAATAAATAATTCCTATTTAAAGCTAAATACTTACCTGTAAAATACATCCTAATATAGCTACAATATAAATTATAATTATATTATAGCTATTTTAGGATTAATATTTATTTTACAGGCAACTTTGTAATTATTTTAACCAGGTACAATAGCTATTAAATAGTTAAGAAATATTTAATAGTTACCTAGTTAAAATAATTACAAATTTACCTGTAAAATAAATCCTAACCTAAGATATAATTAAACCTAACACTACCCTATCAATAAAATAATTAAATAAACTACCTACAATTACCTACAATTAACCTAACACTACACTATCAATAAATTAATTAAACACAATTGCTACAAATAAATAAAATTAAATAAACTATCTAAAGTACAAAAAATAAAAAAGAACTAAGTTACAGAAAATAATAAAATATTTACAAACATAAGAAAAATATTACAACAATTTTAAACTAATTACACCTACTCTAAGCCCCCTAATAAAATAACAAAGCCCCCCAAAATAAAAAATTCCCTACCCTATTCTAAAATACAAATATTACAAGCTCTTTTACCTTACCAGCCCTGAACAGGGCCCTTTGCGGGGCATGCCCCAAGAATTTCAGCTCTTTTTGCCTGTAAAAAAAAACATACTATACCCCCCCCCAACATTACAACCCACCACCCACATACCCCTAATCTAACCCAAACCCCCCTTAAATAAACCTAACACTACCCCCCTGATGATCTTCCTACCTTGTCTTCACCATGCCAGGTTCACCGATCCGTCCTGGCTCCAAGATCTTCATCCAACCCAAGCGGGGGCTAGACATCCACTGAAGAAGTCCAGAAGAGGGTCCAAAGTCTTCCTCCTATCCGGCAAGAAGAGGACATCCGGACCGGCAAACATCTTCTCCAAGCGGCATCTTCTATCTTCTTCCATCCGATGACGACCGGCTCCATCTTGAAGACCTCCAGCGCGGATCCATCCTCTTCTTCCGACGACTAGACGACGAATGACGGTTCCTTTAAGGGACGTCATCCAAGATGGCGTCCCTCGAATTCCGATTGGCTGATAGGATTCTATCAGCCAATCGGAATTAAGGTAGGAATTTTCTGATTGGCTGATGGAATCAGCCAATCAGAATCAAGTTCAATCCGATTGGCTGATCCAATCAGCCAATCAGATTGAGCTCGCATTCTATTGGCTGTTCCGATCAGCCAATAGAATGCGAGCTCAATCTGATTGGCTGATTGGATCAGCCAATCGGATTGAACTTGATTCTGATTGGCTGATTCCATCAGCCAATCAGAAAATTCCTACCTTAATTCCGATTGGCTGATAGAATCCTATCAGCCAATCGGAATTCGAGGGACGCCATCTTGGATGACGTCCCTTAAAGGAACCGTCATTCGTCGTCTAGTCGTCGGAAGAAGAGGATGGATCCGCGCTGGAGGTCTTCAAGATGGAGCCGGTCGTCATCGGATGGAAGAAGATAGAAGATGCCGCTTGGAGAAGATGTTTGCCGGTCCGGATGTCCTCTTCTTGCCGGATAGGAGGAAGACTTTGGACCCTCTTCTGGACTTCTTCAGTGGATGTCTAGCCCCCGCTTGGGTTGGATGAAGATCTTGGAGCCAGGACGGATCGGTGAACCTGGCATGGTGAAGACAAGGTAGGAAGATCATCAGGGGGGTAGTGTTAGGTTTATTTAAGGGGGGTTTGGGTTAGATTAGGGGTATGTGGGTGGTGGGTTGTAATGTTGGGGGGGGGGTATAGTATGTTTTTTTTTACAGGCAAAAGAGCTGAAATTCTTGGGGCATGCCCCGCAAAGGGCCCTGTTCAGGGCTGGTAAGGTAAAAGAGCTTGTAATATTTGTATTTTAGAATAGGGTAGGGAATTTTTTATTTTGGGGGGCTTTGTTATTTTATTAGGGGGCTTAGAGTAGGTGTAATTAGTTTAAAATTGTTGTAATATTTTTCTTATGTTTGTAAATATTTTATTATTTTCTGTAACTTAGTTCTTTTTTATTTTTTGTACTTTAGATAGTTTATTTAATTTTATTTATTTGTAGCAATTGTGTTTAATTAATTTATTGATAGTGTAGTGTTAGGTTAATTGTAGGTAATTGTAGGTAGTTTATTTAATTATTTTATTGATAGGGTAGTGTTAGGTTTAATTATATCTTAGGTTAGGATTTATTTTACAGGTAAATTTGTAATTATTTTAACTAGGTAACTATTAAATATTTCTTAACTATTTAATAGCTATTGTACCTGGTTAAAATAATTACAAAGTTGCCTGTAAAATAAATATTAATCCTAAAATAGCTATAATATAATTATAATTTATATTGTAGCTATATTAGGATGTATTTTACAGGTAAGTATTTAGCTTTAAATAGGAATTATTTATTTAATAAGAGTTAATTTATTTAGTTAGATAAAAATTATATTTAACTTAGGGGGGTGTTAGTGTTAGGGTTAGACTTAGCTTTAGGGGTTAATACATTTATTAGAATAGCGGTGAGCTCCGGTCGGCAGATTAGGGGTTAATAATTGAAGGTAGGTGTCGGCGATGTTAGGGAGGGCAGATTAGGGGTTAATACTATTTATGATAGGGTTAGTGAGGCGGATTAGGGGTTAATAACTTTATTATAGTAGCGCTCAGGTCCGCTCGGCAGATTAGGGGTTAATAAGTGTAGGTAGGTGTCGGCGACGTTGTGGGGGGCAGATTAGGGGTTAATAAATATAACATAGGGGTCGGCGATGTTAGGGGTAGCAGATTAGGGGTACATAGGGATAACGTAGGTGGCGGCGATTTGCGGTCGGAAGATTAGGGGTTAATTATTTTAAGTAGCTTGCGGCGACGTTGTGGGGGGCAAGTTAGGGGTTAATAAATATAACATAGGGGTCGGCGATGTTAGGGCAGCAGATTAGGGGTACATAGGGATAACGTAGGTGGCGGCGGTTTACGGAGCGGCAGATTAGGGGTTAAAAGTGTAATGCAGGGGTCAGCGATAGCGGGGGCGGCAGATTAGGGGTTAATAAGTGTAAGGTTAGGGGTGTTTAGACTCGGGGTACATGTTAGAGTGTTAGGTGCAGACGTAGGAAGTGTTTCCCCATAGGAAACAATGGGGCTGCGTTAGGAGCTGAACGCTGCTTTTTTGCAGGTGTTAGGTTTTTTTCCAGCTCAAACAGCCCCATTGTTTCCTATGGGAGAATCGTGCACGAGCACGTTTTTGATGCCGGCCGCGTCCGTAAGCAACTCTGGTATCGAGAGTTGCATTTGCGGTAAAAATGCTCTACGCTCCTTTTTTGGAGCCTAACGCAGCATTTGTTTGAACTCTCGATACCAGAGTTAAATTTATGGTGCGGCCAGAAAAAAACCCGCGGAGCGTTAACAGCCCTTTTACCGCCGAACTCTAAATCTAGGCCTAAGACAGCACTGTTTGCAACAATGTTTGTTTGTAACCATGTTTTACAAATAGTGCTCATGACATATGCATGCTTCTAAGCCTACTTTAATATGCTCTCATGGGGAGGAGCTAGGTTTCAACACAAGATACCAATAGAAAGAAGTGCATTCGATATTTTTCTTTTTTTAATTGCAGATTATCTGATTCTTCAAAGCTTAAAGGGACACAAAAACCAAAACATTTTCTTTTTTATTAAAGGGACGCTAAACGTTGTCTAATAGTTATGTAACACAAGGACAACCTTTCATTTTAAAATATACAATAAGGCCCCTAAAACTGTACTTACCTTTTAAGCGCAACCGTTTTTTATTTCAACAGCCACGTCACAGGTGCGCTGTCTAATCACGGTGCACCCAATCACTCCATTAGGCTAAATGTAGTGTGGTTTAGCGCACTTGAAGAATTAGTTATCTTAAGGCTCGTTATGGAAATAATAATTATTAAAGATACTAATATACCTGTAAACATATTATATGGATTATTTAAAAACTTTTAGTACATCTATAATTATTTACATTAATTATTAATATATTTCAATATTTTATATTTAATAAATACATAACGCACCTTAAGATAGCTCATGTCTGTTTAGCGCACATGAAGAATTAGTGTGTCTGGTTTATGTGCGCAAACCTGACAGGAGTAAAAACTAATTCTATAAGTGCGCTAACCCGATATCACCTAAAGCGCGAAACCCAAAGTGCGCTACACATATTTTACATTCCAATGTTCTTCACATAGAAAAATAATTTTTATTATTAAATATATATTTCTTTATACAGTATATGCCATAATGTTAATGTAAAATATATATATATATATATATATATATATATATATTAAAAAATAAAATTTTGCTGTATGTGAAGAACGTTGGAATGGGAAATATTAGTAACTCCTGTTGGATTAGTACACAAGCAATAGTGTTAGGTTTATTCTTCTGAGCTCTCTATTGAAGTCTATGGGTGAAAAAGTTAGCGCAGCCACGATGTCCAAGGTACTGAAGTCAGCGCACGTCGGGTTTTGCTCACACGCGCACGTTTTACTATCAACTAATATGCACGTTAAGATTACTTCTAGAAGTGTTTAGGCTCAGGAGCACAAAATACAGCTCCACTTGTAATCTAGTCCATAGTGCAGAATTATGTAACATATTCATCAACATTTAATCTCCCTTTAAGACAAAGCATACGAAGTTCAATAAAAAAAAAGTTCCAGTTTAATTTTATGATTAAATTTGTATTGGTCTATTGGTATTTTTCTTTAAAGAGGATACCTACGTAGGTATCGTGCACATATCTGGGGCACTGTATGTTGGCAAACACTGCTGCGATCTAGTGCTCTTGTAAATGTATAACATTGTTAAAAGCATTTTAGCAAAACTGCTGCGTATAGTGCTTCAGATATATACACGTTTCCAACCTAGGTATCCTCTTCAACAAATAATACCGTGAGAACAAATTTGATTATAGGAATAAATTGCAATTTTTTTTTAAATTGGGAAGGAAATGTCCTGTTCCTTTAATGTATCCCTTCCATAAAACAAATGCAGACGAATCCCAATACCTCGGGCCAGAATCCTCAAACCCCTCAGTCAAAAATGAAAGTACAGCTATTAACCAAAACTACACAAAACATCTCAACTGTTACCAAAGACAAAACAAGCAGAGCTGCTTCCTTGTGTTTCCTGAACATAATTTTACACAAAGAGAACCAACTTTAAACTTTCATGATTCAGATAGAGCATGTGATTTTAAAACAACTTTCCAATTATTTTCTATTATCAAATTTGTTTTGTTCTCTTGATATCCTTTGTTAAAAGTAAGGCTAGGTAGGCTGATAGGATCTCAGGAGTGTACAAGTGTCTTTAGCAGTCTATGTATAAACATGCTCCTGAACTCACCTACGTTTACTCTTTAATAAAGGTTGTCAAAGATACTAAAGAAAATTGATAACCTAAGTAAATTGGACGTTATTCAAAATCACATGCTCAATCCAGTCCATTAAGTTTAGTTTGACTTCTATTTTATGATCCTCTATAGGACCAGTCAACACTGTAGATTTGCATAATCAACAAATGCATGATAAGAAGACAATGCAATAGCACTTAGTCTGAACTTCAAATGAGTAGTAGATTTTTGTTAAATAAATTGCAAAGTTTGTCTATTTCCACTCCCCCTTTATCATGTGACAGCCATCAGCCAATCACAAATGCATATACGTATATGCTGTGAATTATTGCACATGCTCAGTAGGAGTTGGTGACTCAAAAAGTGTAAATATAAAAAGACTGTGCACATTTTGTTAATGGAAGTAAATTGGAAAGTTGTTTAAAATTGCATTCTCTATCTGAATTATGAAGTTTAATTTTGACTTGTGTCCCTTTAATCTTTTTGCATTTATTTCAATTTCTATAAGTGGATAAAGTATGTATGCCAGACTTCAGAACTACACAGTGAATACAAAGCATATACAATCTAAAGGGGTTTCAAGAGGTATGTTCCTTGACTATAAACCAGTACAGATTCTGCTAACAAAATAACTCTTTAAATGCTACTAAAACATTTATTTCGTTGGCAGATCTTTTGCAATGTAATGATATACTATAAACATATATAACATTTTGTTTGTAGTTCCTTTGGTTACATAAAAATAGCATTCTGTTAAATACAATTTCAGAGACACAGAATGAATCCATATTATAATTAACATTACATATTTTCTTACCTACAGAAGAAAGTTGCTTTTTGGATTTCTTTGTTTTTTGTATACAGTCAGTGAACGATACCAATTTGTTCTTTAAGTCATTGACCTTTTTCTCTGCTTTTTGCCTCTTTTTAGGAAGAAGTTTATCATTCTCACTATTTTCATTCTTAGTCTGTAGAGTTTGCTTATTTTGTGGATTCTTAAATATATTCTTCATCTTTAATTTTGAGATATTTTCCATCTTCACATCTTTCTCAGCATGTTGTCAGCGTGTACAGAACGCCTCGTGTGAATTTGTTTTTTAAGAGGAACTGTTGCTGGACTTCACTCTTACAAAGCGTATGGGGTTTGGTGATTACTCACAGCCTGTGAATCCAAGAAAAATCACAGCCAAAAAAACAACATTCATCCTGCAAGGATATGCCACACCTCTGTGTCATCAAATTAGGGAGGCCAAAATAAACAAACTATGTAATTAAAGTAACAGTGTACAATTTTCATATAACTGCATGCAATAGACACCACTATAAATAATATGCACAGATACTGATCTAAAAGTTCAGTATAAAACCTTTTAAAAATTTACTTAGAAGATCCTAGTTTAGCAATGTTGATAATGTTAGGCTGCGAAACCCAGTGAAAGGGTCTGGGAAAGCAGACAATCCCCCCCCCCCCTTCCCTGCATATGAAAAGACAGATTACATAGACAAGAGCAACAGGAGTCTGTAAACGAGCGTATACATCTGACACTGTGGGGCTTGGTTAGGAGACTGAAAATCAGCATTAAAAAAAAATAAGCAAAACTAAATATTGTTACAAAAACACTCCCAGATGGGCTATATAAATGGATTAAATACAAAACATGTATGGAAAGAAAATTCTACCCCTTTAATATACAATATCCATTTAACATATCTTATAAAAGTCTACAACAATGTGAATTGAAATGCACATGAATACTTTACAAATGTGAATATGAGCATTTATGCATTACCAAAAGTGCTACTAGTGATAGATTTCGGACATGTGTACAGGCGAAAGATTTCATCAGAAAATTTGTTTCAGATTGTTTTCGTCCATCCAGCTCGGACGAATATAGGATTCGGATGTATTACCATTATTTAGAATGGGAACTAGTATAGACAATGAATTAAAGGGACAGTCTAGCTCAAAATAAACTTTCATGATTCAGATAGGGCATGTAATTTTAAACAACTTTCCAATTTACTTTTATTATCAATTTTGCTTTGTTCTCTTGGTATTCTTAATTGAAAGATAAACTTAGTTAGGGTCATATGCTATTTTTTTTTTTTTTTTTAGATAAAATTGTGCTCACGCCTGTGCAGTTACCTAGGAGTCAGCACTGATTGGCTAAATGCAAGTCTGTCAAAAGAACTAAAATAAGGGGGCAGTTTGCAGAGACTAAGATACAAGGTAATCACAGAGGTAAAAAGTGTGTTAATATAACTGTGTTGGTTATGCAAAACTGGGGAATGGGTAATAAAAGAATTATCTATCTTTTTAAACAATAAAAATTCTGGTGTAGACTGTCCCTTTAACAAAAATCCTACATTATAGGATTCAAACAAATAAAATTAACCTATTGTTCAATGTTAAAAGAACATACAACTCCTGTATAACAGAATCCATCATAGTGTCTGACCATCAGTCATTACTAATACTATGGCGGGATTTAACACGGGATGATGGGCGAATGAATGGTAAGACCCCCTGTATATCATTACAAACAAAGGAGCTTATTAACCAAACTGTATCATTCCTTCCCCCCCCCCCCATTTCTGCACCTTTTTTTGGTGCCAAACAGCATGACTGAATGAACTATTCGATTTTGTTAAGCAATAATTTGTTTTTCGTCTGTTTCATGCAATAATGTAGTCGGCTGTTCGTATACCAAACGACTCAGTGAATCGGCAAAATTCAGACTAATTTGCGTTCATCCAAAACCCAAATGCACATCTCTAGATTTTATTGTTTACGAAGCATAAGTGCACATGCCCCATGCACCTGCATGTGTACACAGCACAGAGAGCATATACTGCATCACAGGTGACTCAATCATAACGAATATACTGTATATAACTATGTGCTTCCTCATTTTATGACGATTGACTCTGCATTACTGTGTGCTTAGCCCCCACAAAGGAGTTAAACACACAGTAGATGTGGCACTTGAGAGTCGCAGAGCACTGCTGGTCCAGAGCAGAACTTGCAGCACTAGTCGCAAGACTCAGACGTGCAACTAGCGCTTTGCAGGGGTTAAACATACAGCCAATAGTCTTAAAGGGATATGAAACTCAATTTGTTTCTTTCATGTTTCAGATAGAGAATACAAGTTTAAACAACTTTCCAATTTACTTCAATTAGCAAATGTGCTTCATTCCTTTGGTGTTCTTTGTTGAAGGTGCAGCAATGCACTACAAGGAGCTAGCTAAATACATTGGGTGAACCAAAGACAAGAGGCATAGATGTGCAGCCACCAATCGGCAGCTAGCTCCCAGTAGTGCATGGCTGCTTCTGAGCATACCTAGGTATTCTTTTCAACAAAGGATACAAGAAGAACAAACCAAATTGGATAATAGAAGTAAATTAGAAAGTTTTTTGAGCGCATATTCTCTTTGAATCACGAAAGAAATTTTTTAGGTTTCATGGTCACTTAAAATTAAATGTGGATCATGTCATTTTTCATTGCCCTTTTAATTTTAAGTTTTATAACCCTTTAAAATGATTTCCCTGTGAAAGCTGATTACTAATCCAGCTATATGCAAAACAAGTAAAAGTTTTATGGAGTGAGGAGAAAATGTATGTTTGTGCACAATAATGCTGCAGTATGTTCATTGGCTGATGGTGACAACACCCCCAGTACTGTTGGTTGACAAATGGCAAGCCTCTACAAGCAAAATAGTTAGTATAACATATAAATGTTCATAAGGTTACAATTTAAAATGTGTGGTTTTTAAATGCAATAAAATAAAAATATGTCTTCTTAATAACAGCTCACAGGTGTTATATTTCCTTTGAAACAATAGCAGTTTAGTTATTACAGATACTAAGAAGTACAGCAGATGTTTCAGTGTGCGCTGGCTGGAAGTCCCCTCCTCTATTTAGCTCATTAAAAGGGACATTAAGCATCTCTTGCTTTTGTGTTAAAATTGTTCTTTGTCCCATGATCCCTCGAGAGGCTATAAAGTACATTCTATAACCTGCATATCAAACAGCTAGTATTTGCAGCATTTTGAAAACCCAGGTTACAGATTTAGCTTTTTGGCCGGTCTAGGGTGTGTGGGACAAAGCACAATTTTACACAAAAACAAGAGGTGTTTGATGTCCCATTTTTTTCTGGGTTCAACTTCTAAATGAGGTTTTTGAAACTGTAAAAAAAAATGTCATTGTCATCACTTTGCTCTACCTGTAAAGTCATTTTATTTTTGTATCTCTTCCCTAAAGCTGCTGTGCTCAAATGAACAGTAAGTGGGTGCCTGTAGCTAATTAGATTTTGTATAAAGGAGATGGGTACACATTGCACCCCAATGGTTTACTTTTTTAAGTTAAAGGGACATTCAATTCAAAGTTTCAATCTCCATAGAAAATGTTTAGTTTTGCCATTTTAAAAAAACACAGCACTACACATTCATTATTTATTTTACCTGTTTTTATCGTTAACTTTGGAGATTGTTCTGTTCCAACCACCCAAAAAAAGCTGGAGTGCATTATGTGTAATGCACAACCTTAATACTGCTACACACTGTACAGTGATTGGTTGATATGTGCAGGCACAAAACAATGCATGGTACACAGTGATTGCCTTATCAACATGGAACCTCATTTATATTTCTCTAACGTGACAAAGATAAATCACACTCAATTTGAAGGGGTGTGTTGTTGGACTGTAAAACAATGCAAATTAGGCTAATAAAATGACAGTTTAAAAGCTTTTAAAATAATTGTCTTGTAATCAGATCTTTTGTGATGCATTACCCAAGTATGTAACCGAGCACATCAGTAAGACATATATGTGCAGCCGCCAATTAGCAGCTAGTCCCAGTCCCTTCACCTACCTAGGTGTGCTTTTCAGCAAAGGATACCAAAATAATGAAGCAAAGTAGATAAAATAAGTAAATTACGAAGTTGTTTAAATTTGTCTGGCCTCTCTGACAAATACAGGTAGAGATTATTAGCTTGGCAAATTATAAAAGAAATGAATGACTAAACTAATAACATGGAATGTAGGGGGGATCAATTCCCCCATTAAAAGAAAAGCAATTATAACCCAATTAAGAAAACTCAATATTGATATAGCGTGTCTCCAGGAGACACACCTGAATGACATAGAGCATATAAAACTAAAACAAAATTGGGTCAAAGAGGTATATTATTCATCATATAAAAAATCTGCTAGAGGCGTGGCCATATTGATTAGTAAAAATCTAAGTCATAAGATAAAAGAAGTAAAAACGGACCAACAAGGTCGCTATGTAATTGTAGTAATAGAAATGGATGGCAGAGAATTTTTGATTTGCAACATATATGGCCCAAACAAAAAGGATAAGAAATTTTGGGAGAATATCCAGAAAGAATTAATAAAATTCTCTAATATCGAGATAATAATGGCGGGGGACTTCAACCTGGCCCCAAAGACACAATTAGATAGAAAAGAAAGTATAATATAAGGAGAAACACAAATGGAAAATTGAATAAATACGAGGAAAAAACAATAAATGATTCTAGATACGCTAGGGGTGGAAGATATATGGAGAACAACAAATCCAGATAGTTTGGAGTATACACATATTTCAAGAGTACATAACACACTATCTAGGATAGATCTTATATTGACCTCTAAAAGCCTCTGTAGAAATATAACAGATGTGACTATTTGAGAAATGACTATATCTGACCATGCCCCAGTTTCAATGATAATGAATCAAACAAGAAAGGGGAAAAAAAAAACAGATTCTTTTACCCAAATTATTTGAATAATTCAATAAAAAAAAGTTTTTAGATAAAAAATGGGATGAATATAGATTAAACAATATAGAATATATTAATAAACCGCAAACATTCTGGGAAGCAGCTAAAGTGACGTTAAAGGCAGATATCACATCATATATAATACAGAATAACAAGAAAAGAATACAAAAAGAGAGAAGGTTAGCAAGAGAGTTAGCGCAAGCATACGCGGAATATAGAGGCTCACCCACACAAAATAATTTGACAAAATACTTCCAAATTAAAAAGCAGAGAAACGAATATATCTTGGAACAAACACAACTTGACATGAGACGGAATAGTGGAAAATGTTATAGGTGGGGTAATGGATCTGGGAAGTACTTAGCAGCAATTACAAAAATTCAAAAACCTAAAAATACCATAAAGGCCATATTAAAAGGGAAAGAGATAAGTACTGATACAGAGACAATAATGGAAACATTTAGAGTCTACTACCAAAAGCTTTATAATACAGAGAGGACAAACGATAATAAGAGCAAAAACCTATGGGAGAAAATTAAACTACCTAAGATAACGGAAGAACAACAAGATATGATAAACGCAAGAATAGAGAGAGAGGAAATATTACGCGCCATTAAGAATTTACCAGTAGCGAAAGCAGCAGGGCCAGATGGCCTCCCCATAGACTTTTACAAAATAATAATAGAAAAAGTAATAGATCCACTACACAATATATATATATATATATATATATATATACATATACAAACATGTATAATGAGGAAGGTTCAATATCACAAATATTTAAGGCTGCAAATATAGTGGTCATACCAAAAGAGGGAAAAGATTTAACATTACCGCAATCTTACAGACCCCTATCCTTGATAAATACTGACTATAAGATTCTCATGAAGATACTAGCCAAAAGAATGAATAATATTATAGCTGACATCATAGGAAGAGTGCAAGTTGGCTTTATAAATGGAAGATCATCTACAACACATGTGAGGACTATACTACAAATAATGGAAAAATGTAGACTAAACAAAGAAATGAGATTAGAGGGGAAACTGCCGGAGGCCTTCCTGCTGTCGTTAGACGCAGAGAAGGCCTTCGACAGAGTCGAATGGGAACATATTGTAACCACACTCAAGGAGTTTAATTTTAAGGGTCCATTTTTGAAATTTATTATGAAATTATATACAAAAGCAGAAACACAGATAATAATAAATGGAGAAACATCTGACTCTATAACACTACTCCGCGGTACCCGACAAGGCTGCCCTCTATCACCATTATTATTCGATTTATCATTAGAACCATTAATAAACCTACTGGTATTAAGATGGAAGATCTTGAGATAAAAGCAGCTTTATATGCAGATGATCTGATGCTGTTTGTTGCAAATCCACAAAAGCACATAAGCCAGATTATTTTAAATATAGAACAATATGGAGAGATGTCAGGATACAGAATTAATATTGCAAAATCCAAAATTTATTGGATACATAAAGGAAAAGATAATACGAAATATCTATTTGAAGTGGAAGACGATTATATAACATACTTGGGCATTAAACTGAATAATGATCCAATTAAGACATACAAGATAAATTACCACCCGCTTTTTGCGCAAATTAAAAGAGATCTAAGGATATGGAGTAAATTATATTTAAACTTGACAGGTAGAATACAACTAATCAAGATGATGATATTGCCAAGGCTACTATATCCAATGCAAATGTTACCATTTCTATTAAAGAAGGTAGACTTATCAAGTATAAATAAAATAATTAAAAACTTCATCTGGAAAGATAAGAAAGTGAGGATAAACTTAAAGAAGCTGCAGGCTGCCCAAGAATGTGGAGGTGCAGGATTACCTAATATTCAGTATTATAACTGGGCAATTTTATCAAAATATGCAATAGAATGGATAACGGGAAAGGGCCAGACAGTATGGCCAGAATTAGATCAGAAATTAGCCAACCCAATGAAGCTAACTTCTCTGTTGTTTGCATCGACAAGGGAATTAACGACAGAACAAAAGAATAATGCCATGATAAGATACCTTATGGGCATGGAAAAAAGTTAACAAACAATTAGAAACAAGAAAAGAGATCATAATGTATATGCCAATACAGGGCAATCCCAGATTTGAACCTGGAAATTATTTTCCCTTTAAAAAAAAAAAGATGGAAGCCCAATAATTAGACAAATTAAAGATGTAATGAATATGGCAAAAGGAAAAATTAAAACTGTCAGAATTATCCGACCAAACGGATATCTTTAAGGGACAGATTTTACCATACTTACAAATAAAACATCTTATTCAGACAGAAGTGGATAATTTAGGGAGAAGCACAGCACAAAAGATAATGGGGAGTATTATTGAAAGAAGCAGAAAGTCAAAATATAAGCTATCACTTATATACAAACAATTAATAAAAAAAAGAATCAAAACTATGTCTAAGAGACATAATAAATAGATGGGATAGGGCCACTTATACAGACATAGGGGAAGAAAGAATATTAAACTGTATAAAGATAGTAAAGAAATCAACATTGGATATGGGGTTAAGGGAATCGAATCTAAGATTACTACACCATGACTATATTACTCCTACAAGGAGAGCAAAATGGGACAATGAGACTAATCCAGTGTGCATAAAATGTAACAAAAGTACACCGGATATATTACACTATATCTGGCTATGCCCAAAAATTAGACAATTCTGGTACCAGGTAGCAACACTTATATCGCAAATAGTTAAAAATAAAACAATCTTAGAATTAGAGAATATCCTGATCTTTAATACACCTAAAGAAATTAAAAAAGAGGAAAGGAGATTAACAATGATGATTATATTATTGTCAAGAAAGCTAATATTTAAATTCTGGATTGAAAAAAGAAAAAAACCTACGATTAGATGTTTAAAGGAAATAATAATACAGATCAATATAGAAAGAGCGGACACCCTGGCTGATGTAGACAATAGAATTGGAATATTCTTTGAAAAATGGTCTCTATATATAAAAAGTCAATCTATAGAATTCCAAAGGAAAATTTTAAAACCTTTTGGAAATACAGAATATTTTTTGGAAGATCAAATTAGAGGAGAATGGAGCTCAATAGTATACTGAGTGGATGGAGGGGGAGAGGAAGGAGTTTGTTTCTTTTTTTTTTTTCTCTTTTCCTCTGTACTCTGACTCCTATATAGAAACCTATGTAATAATTGCAGGTGAAAGAAAGATTGTTTAGTAGACTTCAAAGGATGTAGTTAAAGGGACATTAAACCCAAATTTTTTCTTTCGTGATTCAGATAGAGAATACAATTTTAAACAACTTTCTAATTTACTTCTATTATCTAATTTGCTTCATTCTCTTGATATTCTTTCCTGAAAAGCATATGTAGATAGGCTCAGTAGCTTCTGATTGGTGGCTGCACATAGATGCCTCATGTGATTCGCTCACCCATGTGCATTGCTATTTCTTTAACTAAGGATATCTAAAGAATGAAGCAAATTAGATAATAGAAGTAAAATGAAATGTTGTTTAAAATTGTATTCTCTGTCTGAATAATGAGAGAAAAATTTTGGGTTTAATGTCCCTTTAAGAACCCATTAAATACAAATTGACTTGATAAAGGAAGGAATCTTTAGAAATTATAATTTAAATGAAAACATAGGCAAAAATGAGAATGCTGCTAGAATGCATTATCGATACTAGTTTGAGAATTGTTTCTTCTCTTTTTTTTTATGCCAATGTTGTAATATTTTTTTTAATCCTTACTAATAAAAATTAAAATGTGGTAAAAAAAAAAAAAGATAGCAAGAGAACGGGGAGAGGTTGATGGTAGGAGTGAATTGGAGAGTTTGTTAGAGTTGCGTGCTCTGTCTGAGTCATGAAGGAAACAGTTTGGGTTCAGTATCCCTTTTTAAAAAAAAAAAAAAAAAAAAAAACCTGTAACATGATGCATGTGAATTGGAAAAATCTACATATCCTATATGCATATTTTGTTTGAATAAAAAAAAAGGTATGCAGGGTGGTTTCTAAAAAAATATTGCCACGTATGAGAAAGTAAAGCCCTAAATGTATGCTGGACATTAGCCACAATAGCACAACCTTTGCATGGGAGTAAAATCTTAATTAGTCTAGAAATATTTAGGTGGTTGTTTCAAAAGGGCAGTCACGAGACAGCAGTGAGACACTTGTGTGCTGTCATTTGAGGTTCTGCAGCCCTATTGGAAAAGTCCCTGCGATGGTGTTGAATAACAATGTAGATAATTAATGACACTTGTGGGTTGCACATGCTGCAGAGTGTGCAGGGAGGAACGTGTATTGTGTTTCTGGACAGTACTGTTCATGTTCCTCCCTGCACACCCTGCAGCATGTGTGATTTATAAGTTTTCTGTATTTTAAGGGATGGGTGGCAACCATAATTAAGACTGATGATCTGCTTGCTTTACTTACACTTGAGGTACAATACAAATAAACAATAAACAAAACTGACTACTATGGGCGAGATTACATATGCTATGTGTTACTTGCTACTGGAAGTGGGGGTAACTGATTTGTATGTGGTGCAGCTGGGGGAGCGGGTAAAATCACAGTCTAACATGTGTTATTGGCAGCTTGGGTTTATTGATCACTGTGCGTATTAAAATGGAAATCAAAATTAAACTTTCATGATTCAGCTTAGTTTATTAAATTTACTTTTTTCTATTTGTTGAAGGGCATTTTGGTAGGCTCAGAAGCATGCATGTTTTTGGAACACAATATGGCAGCAATGTTGCATCAATGCTTGCAACAGCTTCATACACTTTTGAGCACTAAATCAGTGTTTCTCGTCTGCGTTCCTCGGTGCCCCCGGGTTTTCATTGTGGCTGAGCTGGTGCACGGATGAAATGGTCAGCAGATCAGTGGCCATGGTTACTGGCCTGCTCTCACCCGTCGGCTGATTGTTTCACCTGTGCTATGGTTCTGCTGTGGTGGGGGCCTGGACTGTTGGGGGTGCTTGGGGACTGCGGTTGAGAAACACTACAATAGATGACAGCAATGTTTGCACAATTTTATGAATGTCAGCAAGTATTCTTGGTTTGTTTTTCAAGTGATCACAATCATAAATTGCTTCTGCCAATAATAAAAAATAAAATAAAAAAAAATAGGGGGCGGAGCCGGCCAACGTCTGTGATGGCCGCATGATTTTTAGCTCCGGTTAAAGAAGCTCTTTCCGCGACACTTTGAGGGGACATCCAGGCCACTATAAAGCTGGAAAGGACAACTTAATATCAGGCGAAGTACAGGAGCATCGAATGAAATGCCCAGATCACTAAACTGAGGAGGTTGGCGAAGAAACCAGACTCCAGAACACAACAGGCCTAAGTGCGCACCACGCTAAAGTGAGAAGCCAGTACACGCGCCATCGCTGCAAGGGGTAAGAGTGAGGCACTTAAGGCCCCAGCGTTCACACATAAATCTATCGTAAGCCCCCTCCGAGGTAAACAACCTATAGTCCTGTCGCCAGCACAACTTAACACCTGGACTAGGCCACATAATAAAACTAATAGCGAAACTTAATTCAGCCTTACCCGACAGACTATCATTAATTACTGGGGCAGAAACATTACCCTCCCCGCAACTACAGCCCTTTAGAAAACATTTAAAACGTTGCGCAGAGATGAACGGCTGCTTATGATCTACTACCTTTAATCATGTGAACAGCCCCTAACAGAAACCGCAGTAAACAGCTTAAAACGACATTGATCTACTGAAGTGCACAAGCTTAAAAGTTTACAAGCCACCTCACTAATAGTTGTGCTTATGCAGATTAACACAGACTGACAATATACAATTGGTAAAGACACCGTTTTACATAACATCTAAAGGGGACATTGTTTATTTTCTTTATATCTTTATACTAAACTGGAATACTCTGTGCTACTTTTACCCTGCAAAGTGACTAAGTTAAACTATAGTTTGGAGATTGAAGCTCTCCAGTCGCACTATTATTGCAAAGCCAGAAATGGCATCTAGACGCACACCTAGGCCAGACAAAAACATTAAAAGCCTAGCACCTTCCAATGCAAAAATGGACAATTTTTTTAAAGTTCTAGAATCCTCCATCTCAGCTACAGTTTATCCGCCAGACACTGAACAAACCACTTCAGACGTGGACTCTCCTACTCTCCTCACTAAAGCGGACATACAAAATCTGCCGACTAAGGCAGACTTTGCATCCTTTTTCACCCAAGTGGGGAAACTTATTAAAGAAGGACTATCTGAAGTCAGGAAAGATCTCTCAGACTTGGGGGATAGAGTTTTACAGACAGAAGAGGACTTGGAACAGTTTTCAAATACTACAGAACTCCAGAACCGTACTCTTCAAGTACATGATGATATGATACAGCAGCTTCAAAACCAAGTCGAGGACTTGGACAACAGAGGGAGACGGCAGAATCTAAGAATAAGAGGCATTTCAGAGAAAGTTACAACTTCTCAAATCCAGCAACACCTACAGCAGATGTTCCAGCACATCTTACAAGAAGACACTTCAGCCATCCCTCTAGACAGAGCCCATCGGGCACTACGCCCGAAACCGCCAGACGATAAGCCGCCTAGAGACATAATATTGCGGTTTCAAAACTTCAAAGACAAGGAAAAAATAATGACAGCCTCACGGAAAACCCGCCAAATCCTATATGCGGATCTGAGTACCATCACACTCTCCAAACGCAGAGAGGCGAGATACCTCACTACACACCTGCAAGATTTGAAAATACCCTACAGATGGGGTTTCCCTTTCTGCATTAAAGTGCTGCACAACTCTCAGATTGTCACATATAGCCACCCAGACGACCTAGAGCAATTCTGTGAAAGTCTAAAGATTCCTCTTCCATCTATACGCTCTTCACCCGTTCCATTGCCAGGAGATAATCTACCATCAACGGCACCGAAGCAGCAGAGACTTGCCTGGACAAGAGTCTCCAGGAAAGCTAACAAAGGGAGCCAGAAAATAACCCGACAAGAGGAAGGACCGACCTGAAATTAAAGAACTAAGAGACTGGTTACCCTTACACATGTTTATTACCCGGTATAATAATATGCCCGGAACCTAGAAATACCTGGTAACATGTATAGAAAACGTTTTATACCTAAATATAGATAATTGTATTGTTGCATCAGAGTAGATAGATGATAACTGGCCAAGCCCTATCCATCCCCCAGCTAGGCCACCCCTATAAAATATTTAAACTCCAGATGGAAATGCTCCGTCATGGTAACTTCCTTTACTTACTATGATCCCCCCATCTTGTTCGAAATACTGTTTTAAGTATTGTTGTTATATTGTTAGCTATGCTATGTTATTGTTAATGTTTTATTTGTTTTACTTACACTCTTTATTTCTTCTAGCGGATCCTCGTACTAGAGGGGATTGCTACTCCCTATACAACTTCTCTTTTCCCTCCTACCCTTTATCCGACAGAGACGAAGTTGAAAGGTACCAACAAGAGACACCTAAGCTCAGGTACTGTAACACACAACCCGTGAACACTAACATTGAACTAGTGGTAACCCCTTCCACATTAAGTATAGCATTCTATAGACTGTGCAAGCAACATTACGCAAACACCATTATACATAACACGTATGGCAGTCCCTGATCTTTTGTTAATCTCCCAAAATGTTAAAGGCCTAAATTCACCCACCAAAAAATCCATTGCCCTCAACTGGTTTCACAAACATAAGGGAGAGGTGATTTTCCTACAAGAAACCCATTTTTGCAAGCATTTGACACCGAAATGCTCCTCTAAACAATTCCCAGTAGGATACTTTAATTCAGCCCCTACTAAGCGAAATGGAGTAGGTATACTATTTAGACATAATATCCCTTTTCAAATCACACAACAGCACACAGACAATGAGGGATGATTTTTGTGGGCACACTCTACAGCCACCAAATCACTTTTGCAATATATTATGCACCAAACACAGGCCAGGCTCGTTTCTTTAAAAAGCTGATCAGAACACTACTAGAGGTGACACAAGGTACACTGATTCTAACAGGAGACAGCAATGTGGCTATGGAACCACCACTAGATTGTTCTAACAAAAAAAGCTCAATACCCAAGAGTTCTTTGAGTGCCATTTCAAGGGCCCTACACAGTGCAACACTCTTAGATACCTGGAGAATCCAACACCCCACACAAAAGACATATACTTTTTATTCCAATCCCCAAAAGTCATATTCCAGAATAGATCACATATTCATAGACCAGAGAAGCCTACCCCTAATGAAATATACGGAAATTTTGCCGACCTCATAGTCTGACCATTCGATGGTAACACTGTCCTTGGCCCTACCAGACAAACCCCTTACTGACCCCCATTGGCGCCTAGACGAAACACTTTTACTACAACCACTAATTAAAGATAAAATTACGCGCTCACTCAAAGATACTTCATACACAATGCAATCTCAGATACATCTCCTGCTCTAGTCTGGGAAGCACACAAAGCAGTAATTAGAGGGGAATTCCTGAAGCAGAAAGCTATAATGAGGAAAAACTATAACGAAAAATACATCATGCTAATCCATCAACTCCGAGATATAGAGAAGCTACATATGCAAACCCCAACTAATGAACAATACATAACTCAATTAACAAAGGCTAGACGCAAATTAAATGAATTGCTCAACAGAGAGGCACAGAGAAAGGCAATCTATTTAAACAAACTATATTTCATAGAAGGCAATAAGGCAGGTCCACTATTGGCTAGAACCCTTAAAACTCGCACGAATACCCAATTTATCCATAAATTGTCGCAGCCAGCCGCACCAGGGGAATACACCCATGACAGTAAAACAATTGCAAAGGTCTTTAGAGATTACTACAAAAGCCTTTACAATATCCCTGTGACCCCATGCTCCTCGGATCACGAGGCAATAGATTCTTACATACAAAGAGCCAATATTCCAACTCTACCTGACCACACCTCGAAACAAATGGAAGACCCCATATCCTCCCAAGAGGTTATTGCAGCCATAAATAGTACACCATTACGTAAAAGCCCCGGCCCAGACGGCCTATCGGCCTCATACTATAAACAGTTTCAATCCATTTTGGCCCCTCACCTTACCAATCTTTTCAATTCACTCGATAAAGATGAACTGCTCTCCCCTAACCTCCTGGAAGCCCACATATCGGTTATCCCTAAACCAGGCAAATCCCCCACAGAACCAGGTAACTATCGCCCAATATCCCTATTAAATGGGGATATAAAAATATATGCCAAGATACTGGCAAACCGGATCAGTAAAATACTTCCAACTTTGGTGCATGTGGACCAGGCCAGCTTCGTTCCACTCAGGGAGGCCAGAGACAATACGATTCGAGTTCTCCACTTAATGGAATACGCTAAAACTAAACAAATCCCTGCCGTCCTGGCCTCTACTGATGCGGAAAAGGCTTTTGATAGGCTGAACTGGCCTTTTTTACATAGTACACTAAAACACTTCGGGTTTGGGGAACTAATGATTAAATGAATATTTCATCTATACAATGGCCCATCTGCAAGGATCCGCGCAAATGGGGTTCTATCACACAGTTTTAATATAAATAATGGAACCAGACAGGGTTGCCCACTATCACCCATTCTCTTTGTCCTCACGATGGAGATCTTAGCTTGTCATATCAGGAAAAATCCAGATATACACGGTATCACCATCGGCCCAGACTCCCATAAGCTAGCTATGTTCGCGGATGACGTGTTAGTCACCCTGACTCTTCCTGACATATCACTGCCCAACCTGACCCTAGAATTTGACAATTTCAGTAAATTTTCGCATTTCCACATCAATTATTCAAAATCCGAACTCCTAAATATCTCCATGACCGCCAGTACCTTTGCAGCCTTCATACCATCATGTCCATTTAAAATACAAAATTCACATCTAAAATATTTAGGCATAATACTATCCTCTAATTCCACGAAATGGTTTGCCCTAAACTACCGGCCCCTCCTACACTCTATACAACACTCACTAACCTCCTGGAAGGAAAAACCCCTGTCGTGGTGGGGCAGGATACAATCAATCAAAATGACAATACTCCCCAAAATGTTATATATATTACAAGCGATGCCAATCACACTCCCGAAGACATTCATACAACAACTTCAAAAAGCCATAAATGCTTTTGTGTGGGGAGGATCACGCCCAAGGATAGCCCGAGGAACAATGTATAGATCCCTCCAAAATGGAGGACTAGGCTTACCAGAGTTAAACTTATATTATCACGCATCAGTATTGCAGAGAATCCTGGATTGGCACTGTAGAAAGGATTCTAAGGCATGGGTGGCGATTGATTCCCAGCTGCTTAAATCCCCTAACCCAGGCCCCCTATGCTGGCTCCCTAAAGCTAGACGCACCCCTGCTTGCCAATCATCCACACTCTACCGGCACATATTTAACACATGGGATCACTTAATTAAAACTACACCGGCCCTGTCCACCCTTGTCTCCCCGCTTACTCCGATTTTCCCCAACATAGAACTGATGGGGGGATACGAAAACAGGAAAAAAGACACACTAATTACTGAATTGTTAGACTCCGTCCCCATGGCACTCCTGCTTACACAAGGCAAACTAAAACCCAGGGAAGAACTCCCACCAATTTTATTTGGCTCATTGGCCCATGGCTAAAATATGCACAATTACGACACTTTATACAAACTACCCCCAATAAAGAAGACCTCATTAGATTACCGACACTATTTGAGCAAACGTGCTTAACAGGGCACACTACTAGAGGTACATTATCACTTGCTAAAGGTATGCTCCAAAATGCACAATCCCCTCCACTCCCTCCATATGCAGCTCAATGGCATAGAGAGTTAGACATAGCAATAGATGCTAAACAATGGCTACAAATTTATAGGAATACACGTACCTCCTCTACCTCACCTAAAGTTATTGAACTCAATTACAAAGTGCTTATGCGCTGGTACTTGACACCAGTTAGGCTAAACAACATTTACCCTGCCTCCTCACCCTCGTGCTGGAGAGGTTGCACTGAACGAGGCACCACATTGCATATGTGGTGGTCATGCCCCAAACTTCATTCATATTGGAGGGGAATAGAGTCCATATTGGGGAAACTAGCGGAGCCAGACTTCTCTTTAAACCCGAAATTGATCCTCCTAAACGAGACCCCCCCCCACTCCAATGTAAAATTAGAAAGACATTGATACGAATAGGACTCAATAGCGCCAAAGCGCTGATCGCCCTACACTGGAAGTCCTCCTTAATACCTTCACAGGATAGCTGGTTACAAAATACTGACAAGATGCATTCATGTGAAGAATATGGCTACTTTAAAAGAGGTAAATCTGCATTTTATGCAGATGTCCGATTCTACTGGGATTCTATCACAACACAAAAGGCCCCCCACATGATAAGTACACTACTAGAATAGGGAGGCTATGAACACATTACTGAACATATTTTGCCCCAGGCTCTGTCGGTTGAGATCGCTACCACAGCCCTATTGCAAACTACAAATCAGGGATGTCTCTGTCGGATATCATCCTTTTCCCTGCCCCCCCCCCTCTTCCCCTCTATTTTCTCTTCATTCTTTTTTATGGTTCGAATTAGAAATGATCTTAGGTTCAGAGCTACGTAACTGCAATCCTTTGTAACAGCTCCACATCAACTAATATACCTGGGCAAAAGTAAGACCATCACTTACAGAAAGTGAATATGGACAATAAAGGACTATATTAAGGTCTACAACAGCCGGGCAGTTCAAGTTCCAGAAGCCCACATATCAGGTGTCAGTTGCCTAGAACTTGTGGTTAGTGTTGTGGACAATAGATCAGATGCTGTGAACTTTTTTGATTTTGTGTGCGTGGATCGCACTTCTGTGATTTCTTCTCTTTTGTTAAACTGATTATTTGTTGTCAAAACCAATAAAAATCTAATTAAAAAAAAAAAAAAAATGGTATGGCCTCTGTGAATCATGAAATAAAATGACTTTCATGTCCCTTAAATGTCCCTTTATTGTGACACCAAAGGGACATTTTAGTGTACAAGTAATACGTTGTGTGCCCTTAGAGCATTTTTAAACTAATTCCTTTATTTACTATGTTTAAACCCTAATGAGATACTTGTGTGTGTGTTCCAGTCCTCATATACAGCAGGATGGGAATGCAACTTAGACTACATGTAAATAGAATTGTTTAACCCTTTAACTGCTGAGCCACAGGTGTAAGTTGCTGCTTACATGATGAGCATGTATCGTTATAAAAAATAAAATGCTCTAACTAAACCTGAGTGTCCCTTCTCGTTCATATGCATGTGCTTTGAGCTAACAAAATGTTATATTTTATTAAATTTTCATGATTGAGATACAGCATGTCATTTTAAACAACTTTCCAATTTACTTCCATTAAAAAAAAATGTGCACAGTCTTTTATATTTACAATTTTTGAGTCACCAGATCCTACTGAGCATGTGCAAGAATTCAGACTATACGTCTATGCATTTGTGATTGGCTGATTGCTATCACATGGTACAAGGGGAGTGGAAATATACATAACTTTGAAATTTGTTATAAAAAAAAATCTACTACTCATTTGAAGTTCAGACCAAGTGCTATTGCATTGTCTTGTTATCTTGCATTTATATTTTCCAAAGTAAAGACCTTAGTGAAGGACACCAAGGTACATTTCAAATTAGAAACATAAAAACACTCACTTTACCGAGAGGGTAGTGGATGCATAGTGGAATGGCCATCCAGCAGATGTGGTAGAGACAGTGAGGAAGTTTAAATATGCATGGGACAGGCATAAGGCTATGCTAGATATAAGATAAGGCCAGGAACTAATGAAAGTATTCAGAAAATTGGGCAGACTAGATGGGTCGAATGGTTTCTATCTGCTGACACATTCTATGTTTCTATAAGTCAGGAGAGCGGCATTACAGGCACCAATTAAAGGGACAGTTTACTCAAAAATTTTCTCCCCTTTAATTTGTTCCCAATTATCCACTTAACCTGCTGGAGAGAGTTACATTGTTTACAAGTATTTCCATTAACCTTTTATTGGCATTTGAATTAGTTTATTTAGCCTGTGGTATCCCCACCCATCCTGAAAGTTTTTGGCCACAAGGCCAAGCTATAGATAAGCTGTGTAAATACAACCAGCAGAAGAAATGACACTCCCAGTGGGTTATAGAAGAGATAAGGTGATAAAATGTTAATTTTCCATTGTTCTCTTCAAGTATTGGTGATTGGTTTTGGTTTACAGACAGATATAAGATAAAGAAGCAGGTATATGTACACAATGTGATAAAGTAATGAGATCTGATTATACCTACAAGCTCAACCCATTTTATTAGGTTGTGGCTTCAAAACACAAAATCAGCTAATTCATATACACAAATAAGCCTTAAAAAACAAATCTCATACATTTTATACTCTGTAGTTGGTAAAAAAAGTAATTGGAAACACATTAAGGGAAAAACAATTTTATAGTATACTGTCTCTTTAACTAGTCAGGGCAGTTTATTCATAATCCCTCCCTCACTGGATATCCCCCCCCCCCCCCCCCCCCGCAGCAAAGCAATGTTCCATACAGCATGGCAGCACTTTTCATGTACTCCCATCAGCATGCGGAAATAAAATATGTATCTGTGGTGAACCAGGGCAGACTTGTTACCAGCTCTCCTAGATCTCTTTCCTGCAGAGAGCCTGTTTTAAAGGGACACTGAACTCAAATTTTTTCTTCTGTGATTCAGATGGAGTATGCCATTTTAAGCAACTTACTAATTTACTCCTATTATCAATTTTTCTTCGTTCACTTGCTATCTTTATTTGAAAAAGAAGGCATCTAAGCTTCTTTTCTTGGTTGAGAACCTTGGGCAGCACTTTTTTATTGGTGGATGAATTTATCCACCAATCAGCAAGAATAACCCAGGTTATTCACCAAAAATGGGCCGGCATCTAAACTTACATTCAAATAAAGATACCAAGAGAATGAAGGAAATTTGATAATAGGAGTAAATTAGAAAGCTGCTTAAAATTGCATGCTCTATCTGAATCATGAAAGAAAAAAATTGGGTTCAGTGTCCCTTTAACCCTTCACTCTCCCCTGGGTGGTCTCAGAATGCTGACCCCCTGGCTGCTAATATATTCACTGAGGGTGCAAACAGGACAGCAGGCTCTTTAAATTGGCTGCTCTGACTCCAATCCTTCTCAGACAGTATCATGTGTCCCAGCAGCAGGAGCCTCCAGGAGCAAGTCCGGGACCCCTGTTTAAATAGAATCCTGGAGACTCCTGCTGCTGGGACACAGGATACTGTCTGAGAAGGACTGAAGAAAGAGCTGCCAGTTTAAAGAGGCTGCTGGGGGGCTCTGCAACTCCTGACCAAACCCACCCACATTGATGTTAATTGAATGATCATCATGGTTGGTTACTTACTTGGTTAGGTAAGGTTTTTCAGAGTAGGCAATGGTCTGCTACTTCTACACACAGTCACCAGCACCAACGCTGCTGCACAGATCAAGGAATTGGTTGGTACGGGTCATGACTCATGGTTGACACAGGCTCCACTGCAGGCAGCTTGTTCACCACCATTTTAGGGCACCGTCAGCTTAACTCACCCTCAGCTTAGCGAACCATCATTTTAGTGCACCCTCAGCATAGAGCACCATCATTTTAGCGCACCCTCAGCTTAGAAAACCATCATCTTAGTGCACCATCAACTTAGGGCACCATCAGCTTCATATTAGCTCTCGTGCAATACCCAACATTAATTTTATTGTGCAACACCATAGAGGTCTATGTTAGTGAAATAGTGCAATGTGCAGATGTTAGTGCATCCTCTAGACCAGTGGTCTCAAAGTACTGGTCCCGAGTCCCTCAAGATAGTTTTACTGGACCTCGCCTGTTTAATAGTTGAACCATTCATTTGATCTGTCAATTTTTTTTATAGGGTTCTAAGAGGTGTAACTAGTTGATGTTCTATAAAGGCACTCACAAGATAAATAGTGATGTCGCGAACCTAAAATTTTGCGTTCGCGAACAGCGAACGCAAACTTCCGCAAAAGTTTGCGAACCGCCATTGACTTCAATAGGCAGGTGAATTTTAAAACCCACAGGGACTCTTTCTGGCCACAAAAGTGATGGAAAAGTTGTTTCAAGGGGACTAACACCTGGACTGTGGCATGCCGGAGGGGGATCCATGGCAAAACTCCCATGGAAAATTACATAGCTGATGCAGAGACTGGTTTTAATCCATAAAGGGCATAAATCACCTAACATTCCTAAATTGTTTGTAATAACGTGCTTAAAAACATCAGGTATGATGTTGTATCGTTCAGGTAGTGTAAGGGTTACGCCCGCTTCACAGTGACAGACCAAACTCCCCGTTTAACGCACCGCAAACAGTCCATTTGCACAACCGTAAACTCCCCATTTGCACAAAGTTGGATACCAAGCTAGCCATGTCCCGTTCTTTGTCCTCACTGATGTCACTGTGCGTGCAATCACTTCCTGGGGTAACAGAAAATGCTCCACCCACAAGATGCTCCTATTATATTACTGCACTGAGGATGCTGCCTGTATTTGTGTGTCCTGCTCCCTGGCCGGAGAGCACAGGGGACACCAGGTCGAGCTGCTGAATGAGGCTTCTGAGAAGAAGAAAAAGAAACTGAGAAATGTTCTGCAGAAACTGACCACAAAGAGAGAAGAGACTGAGAAAAGAGTCCAAAGTCTGCAGAAGCACAGGAGAGGGGTGCAAGAGAAAGCAGCTGGTGTAACAGAGAGACTCACTGCCCTGATTAGGGACATCAGGAAACAGCTGGAAGACCTAGAGAAGAGAGTCCTGAGTGAGATCACCCGGCAGCAAGAGCAGGTTTTACTCACAATCTCTGATCTGATCCAGCAGCTGGGAAAAAGAGAACGACGAGCTAACCAGGAAGATTTGTCACATTGAGGAGCTGTGCAACATGACTGACCCATTAACTGTCCTACAAGAACAGGAATCACACAGAGATGAGATGCTTGGTTAGTCCTCCTACTTCCAAGTTCCAATTTGGGGCACTGCACGTGCAATCTAATGTGCCACCAGATAGGAGTGGTGTGTTAACTAGTACTATTCTTATCAGTTTAATCACTGTTAAGTGCCCTATCAGGGGACGTGTATATGGCATCGATTTTAGGAACCCGGAGATGATTTTAGGAACCGGGAGATGGAAAAACATGCTTGGTCGGTCCGACCACGAGATAGATAGATAGATAGATAGATAGATAGATACATAGATTAGATAGATCAATAGATACATTTGATGATAGATACGATAGATAGATAATTTCCCAGACAGAGAATTACAAGACCCATGGTAAGGTTCCCAGAGGCAGTTGCGGCGCCCGAGGCTCTGATTAGAACAGAGCACTCTGTGTATCTGCCCTCGGCCGAAATTGGAACATTCTTTAGCTTTCTGCCTGTCTGCCAAATGTCCGTCTCCCAAATGTCCTTCTGCATTTTGTCAGAGCACCGCGTGCAATCTACTGTGCCACCAGATAGGAGTGGTGTGTTAACTAGTACTATTCTTATCAGTTTAATCCCTGTTACGTCCCCCATCAGGGGACGTGTATATGGCATGGATTTTAGGAACCGGGAGATGGAAAAAGATGCTTGGACACCCAGTACAGGTTCGTTCTCCTTCAGCCTTTTTATACGAGGGTCCCCGACCCTCAACAGGCACGACAGCATGAAAGACCCAATATGCCATTACTTCCTTTTTGCACAATCGAGTACAGGTATGGCATCGATTTTAGGAACCCGGAGATAATTTTTAGGAACCGGGAGATGGAAAAAGATACTTGGACACCCAGTACAGGTCGTTCTCCTTCAGCCTTTTTATACGAGGGTCCCCGACCCTCAACAGGCACGACAGCATGAAAGACCCCATATGCCATGACTTCCTTTTGCACAATCGAGTACAGGTATGGCATCGATTTTAGGAACCTGGAGATGATTTTAGGAACTGGGAGATGGAAAAAGATGCTTGGTCGGTCCGGCCACGAGATAGATACATAGATTAGATAGATCAATAGATGCAATAGATACATTTGATGATAGATACGATATCAATATAGATAGATTTGATAGATAATTTCCCAGACAGAAAATTACAACAAGACGTGCGGTCTGGGACCCATCGTAAGGTTCCCAGAGGCAGTTGTGGCGCCGAGGGTCTGATTAGAACAGAGCACTCTGGAACGTATCTGCCCTCGGCCGAAATCAGAACATTCTTTAGCTTTCTGTCTGTCGGCCAAATGTCCGTCTGCCAAATGTCCTTCTGCATTTTGTCAGAGCAACGCGTGCAATCTACTGTGCCATCAGATATGAGTGGTCTGTCAAGTAGTACTATTCTTATCAGTTTAATATCCCCCTATCAGGGGACGTGTATATGGCATGGATTTTAGGAACCGGGAGATGGAAAAAGATGCTTGGTCGGTCTGGCCACGACATAGATTTGATAGATAGATAAATAGATTAGATAGATAGATCAATAGATGCAATAGATACATTTGATAGATACGATAGATAAATAGATGTAAAATTCTCTGTCTGGGAAATTATCTAAGACGTGCAATCTGGGACCCATGGTAAGGTTTTTCTTTGCACAATCGAGTACAGGTTGGGGATTGCCTTTTGTGCAACAAAATTTCGGCTGTGTAGCTTCCACTGTGTTGTCCCCTATCAGGGGACGTGTATATGGCATGGATTTTAGGAACCGGGAGATGGAAAAAGATGCTTGGTCGGTCCTCCTACTTCAAATTTCGGGCACTGCATGTACAATCTGCTGTGCCACCAGATATGAGTGGTGTGTTAAGTAGTACTATTCTTATCAGTTTAATCCCTGTTATGTGCCTTTTTTTTGGTTTGGGTTTTGAAGCAACAGTGCAGCACCAGAGGCCAGAAAAATTAGGCATGTACACATGCCTGAAAAATTAGGTATTGTTGCAGCCGCTGCTGTAGCAGCGGCCAGAAAAGTTGATGTTTGTTTGACAGTTAGAAAGTGCCCTAAAACATTGCGGCTTGAACCCTTGTTGTTGGCGGATAAGTCACGCAAGTCATCCGGCATTCGAAGAAAAAATACAGCAGCGTGTGGACCATATTTAGCCCAAGGCAGCTCATCTCATCAGGCCTTTTTTACTCGAATGTATCGCCCAATGTCGGTTCCTTCGGGATCCATCCCTCATTCATTTTAATAAAGGTGAGGTAATCAAGACTTTTTTGACCTAGGCGACTTTTCTTCTCAGTGACAATACCTCCTGCTGCACTATAGGTCCTTTCTGACAAGACACTTGAAGCGGGGCAGGCCAGAAGTTCGATTGCAAATTGGGATAGCTCAGGCCACAGGTCAAGCCTGCACACCCAGTAGTCAAGGGGCTCATCGCTCCTCAGAGTGTCGAGATCTGCAGTTAAGGCGAGGTAGTCTGCTACCTGTCGGTTGAGTCGTTCTCTGAGGCTGGATCCCGAAGGGCTGTGGCGATGCATAGGAGTTAAAAAGGTCCGCATTTCCTCCATCAACAACATGTCTGGAAAGCGTCCTGTCCTTGCCGGCGTGGTCGTGGGAGGAGGAGTATTACTTTCACCTCTTCCCCTGTTAGATTCCCGTTGTGCTGTGACATCACCCTTATACACTGTGTAAAGCATACTTTTTAATTTATTTTTGAACTGCTACATCCTTTCCGACTTGCGGGAATTCTGTAACATTTCAGTCACTTTATGCTTATACCGGGGGTCTATTAGCGTGGACACCCAGTACAGTTCGTTTTCCTTCAGCTTTTTTATGAGTGTCTCTCAACAGGCACGACAGCATGAAAGACCCCATTTGCACAAGGTTGGATGCCGAGCTACTCATGTCCCGTTCCTCGTCCTCACTGATCTCACTGAAGGTATCTTCTTCCCCCCAGCCACGTACAACACCATGGGTACCAGATAGGTGACAACGAGCACCCTGGGATTCCTGTTGTGCTTGGTCTTCCTCCTCCTCCTCCTCCTCCTCCTCAAAGCCACATTCCTCCTCTGACTCCTCTTCCTCACAATCCTCTTCCTGCGTTGCAGCTGGTCCAGCAAGCAATGCTGATAAGGCTGTTTCTGGTGGTGATGGTGACCACAACTCTTCCTCTTCACGCTCATCTACGGCCTGATCCAGCACTCTTCACAGGGCACGCTCCAGGAAGAAAACAAATGGTATGATGTCGCTGATGGTGCCTTCGGTGCAACTGACTAGGTTTGTCACCTCCTCAACAGGACGCATGAGCGTCCAGTAACGGTGCAAAAAAATTCCCAGCTCCCCAGAGACTGTCCTAGCACCCCGGTCATACAAATACTCGTTAACGGCTTTTTCTTGTTGGAGCAGGCGGTCGAACATTAGGAGTGTTGAATTCCAACGTGTCGGGCTGTCGCAAATCAAGCGCCTCACTGGCAGGTTGTTTCGCCGCTGGATATCTGACAAGTGCGCCATGGCCGTGTAGGAACGCCTGAAATGGCCACACACCTTCCTGGCCTGCTTCAGGACGTCCTGTAAGCCTGGGTACTTATGCACAAAGCGTTGTACAATCAGATTACACACATGTGCCATGCACGGCACATGTGTCAACTTGCCCAATTTCAATGCTGCCACCAAATTACTTCAGTTGTCAGAAACCACTTTGCCGATCTCCAGTTGGTGCGGAGTCAGCCACTGATCCACCTGTGCATTCAGGGTGGACAGGAGTGCTGCTGTGGTGTGACTCTCGGCTTTCAGGCAAGTCAACCCCAAGACGGCATGACACTGCCGTATCCGGGATGTGGAATAGTACCTGGGGAGCTGGGGGGGTGCCGTTGATGTGGAGGAAGATGCAGCAGCAGAAGAGGACTCAGCCGAGGAGGTTATGGAAGAGGATGGAGTAGGAGGAGTAGACGAAGTGGCAGCAGGCCTGCCTGGAAGTCGTGGCGGTGTCACCAACTCCTCTGCAGAGCCAGGTATTCCATACTTGGCAGCCATCAGCAGGTTTACCCAATGCGCAGTGTAGGTAATATACCTGCCCTGACCATGCTTTGCAGACCAGCTATCAGTGGTCAGATGGACCCTTGCCCCAACACTGTGTGCCAGACATGCCATTACTTCCTTTCGCACAATCGAGTACAGGTTGGGGATTGCCTTTTGTGAAAAGAAATTTCGGCCGGGTACCTTCCACTGCGGTGTCCCAATAGCTACAAATTTTTTGAACGCCTCAGACTCCTCCAGCTTGTATGGTAAAAGCTGACGGGCTAAGAGTTCAGACAAGCCAGCTGTCAGACGCCGGGCAAGGGGGGGACTTGGTGACATTGGCTTCTTACGCTCAAACATGTCCTGGACAGACACCTGACTGTGGGCAGATGAGCAGGAACTGCTCCGGAAGAGAGACGGATTGGCGGATGGTTTAGAGAGGGCAAGGAGCACAGCAGTGGTTGACGTGGCTGAAGATGCTGGACCAGGAGGAGGATGGCGGCTTTGAGTTTGTGTGCTGCTTGTCCTCGTGTGTTCATCCCATAGGCGTTTGTGATGTGAGATCATGTGCCTTCGCAAAGCAGTTGTACCTAGGTGGGTGTTGGACTTCCCACGACTGAGTTTCTTTTGGCACAGGTTGCAAATGGCATCGCTGTTGTCAGAGGCAGACACATAAAAAAAATGCCACACTGCTGAGCTCTGCGATGATAGCATTCTGGTGGTGTCAACAGCATGCGTTGATTGGCGTGCTGTCTGGCTGACCCCGTGTGCCGATGCATGCTGTCTGACTGTGCCACTAGCTCCTTGCGACGACCTCCCCCTGCTTCCAACTCGTCTCCGCCTCCTGCTCCTCTCTGTCTCCCCATCTGAACTTTCCCCCTGTTCTTCTCTTCTACCGGGCGCCCACGTGACATCCATGGATGCATCGTCATCATCAACCACTTCACTTGTATCTGACAAGTCAACAACGGAAGCAACGGCGGGTACAACATCATCATCATCAAACCGTGCGTCGTCCATGTCTGTAATGCTGCCTGACTGAGACATATCACAGTTATCTACATCCTCTGTCAATGATGGTTGAGCATCACTCATTTCTTCACACTGAGGTGTACATAACTCCTCTGACAGATCAAGTGAGGCAGCTGTGGTGCTAGTGTCGGTGGTGGCAGCAGGCGGGCGAGTGGTAAGTTGAGAGGTGCCCGAAGCTAAGCTGGAGGAGGATGGTGCATCAAGGTTACGAGCGGAAGCAGTAGAAGATTGGGTGTCCTGTGTTATAAAGTCAACTATTTCATCAGAACCTTTCGTGTTCATGGTACGTGGCCTAACACTGGGCATTATTCTATGGCCAAAGGGAATCACAGCACCACAACCACGACGGCCCCTGCAGGTTGGCCTGCCTCTGCCTGTCATTTTTTTTTTTTCAATTAGTGCTACTATGCATGCAAGCTACTGTGAGTGGGCACAGTATACGCTGTGAGCTTGACACAAAAAAGCAGACTTATGTTTCACAGTCAAAATAGTTTTTTTTATTTTTAAAATGTACACTTACATTACTATTAAACAAGATAATATGAGTGGTGGCACTGGGCAAGTGGGCACTGTATACGCTGTGAGCCTGACACAAAAAAGCAGACTGATGTTTCACAGTCAAAATAGTTTTTTTATTTTGAAAATGTACACTTACACTTCTATTAAACAAGATAATATGAGTGGTGGCACTGGGCAAGTGGGCACAGTATACGCTGTGAGCCTGACACAAAAAAGCAGACTGATGTTTCACAGTCAAAATATATATATTTTTTTTTAAATGTACACTAACACTACTATAAAACAAGAAAATATGAGTGGTGGCACTGGACAAGTGGGCACAGTATACGCTGTGAGCCTGACACACACGATGGCAGTGGCAGGCTGGCCTGGCCACTGCAATTAGATTACACTAGCAGACTGATGTTAAAGATTTTTTTTAAAAAATTTACACTACTGTTACACCAGATATGACTGGTGGTGGCACTGAGAAAGAAGGCACGGTATATGCTGTGAGCCTGACACACAGGCTGGCAGTGGCAGGCTGGCCTGGCAACTGAAATTAGATTACACTAGCAGACTGATGTAAAAGTTTTTTTTGTTTTTTTTTAATTTACACTAATGTTACACCAGATATGAGTGGTGGCAGTGAGCAAGTAGGCACAGTATATGCTGTGAGCCTGACACACGCTGACAGGCAGGCAAATGCAATTAGATTACAAAGAAAAAAAAATGATGCTCTAGCCCTAAAAAGGGCTTTTTGGGGTGCTGTCCTTACAGCAGAGATCAGATGAGTCCTTCAGGACTGTAGTGGACACTGAATACACTAGCCTAGCTATCGATTTCCCTATTAAATTAGCAGCAGCTACAATGTCCCTCCTCACTAGCAATGCAGCTTCCGAATGGCTGCTGTCCATGAGGTGTAAGGGTCTGGGAGGGAGGGTCTGCTGCTGATTGGCTGGAATGTGCCTGCTGCCTCTGAGATACAGGGTCAAAGTTTAGGCAATGATGAAGAATAGGGGGCGGATCGAACATCGCATATGTTCGCCCGCTGCTGCGAACGCGAACAAGCTATGTTTGCCGGGAACTGTTCTTTGGCGAACTGTTCGCGACATCACTAAAGTGTCTTAGATAAATGTCACTTTTTACATTGTTATACACAGGGCCGCCATCAGGGGGTGACAGGGGTGACTCCTGTCAGGGGCCCAATGGGCCAGGGGGGGGGCCATGAGGCAAGAACTAAAAAAAAAAAAAAAAATTAAACTTTGGTAGCCACCAGTGGGTACTACAGCAGAGTGCTAATTGAGCATGGGAAATTTTATTACAAGTAGTAAAGTATTAGCATTTGAGAGGATTTCTGAGTGTGCACTAAATCACTATGCACAGACTTGGAACTTTGTTTGTACACTGTGTGCCTTACTCAGACGGCTGATCACTTTCATTTGCAGAGGAGGTAGGACTTACTGAGCAAATGTTTTTTTTTATTTCTTTGTGCAATTTCAGATTGTAACTTCAGTGTGGTAGTAGTTGTATGGTGGGGCCAGGGATCCATAAAAACACATTTTTTTTTAACAGCAGTGTATTTATGATTATTTGACAATGCTGTAGAAATTCTATATTTAGAACCATGCAAAAAATTTTCCTCCTCAATACACAAATGGTAGGTGCCCTTTTGGCATATATGCATTTTATATATATAATTACATTCCAGTTTACTGCCCCTTTATGCAAGGACTTTCCAGATGCAAGGAGGCATTTTACCTAAGATTTTTACATCTGCATAAAATGTTATACTTTCAGACTAAGGGGGGTAGTTATCAAGCCGTCTACTTTTCTGGCTTCGCCGGCCCAATACGTCCGCCTAAGCTTGCCTACCTTCGCCGCCGCGGACCTGAAAAAATACGCCTAAGTTATCAAATAAAGCTGTCAAAAAGCCGCGGGGCGATGAGCAGCGGACTGTGACAGTTATCACTCATCCGATCTCGCTGCCCTTCGGCTTTTTCCCAGCTTTATTGCTAGCCTGTCACTAAGCACTCACACTAAACTGCACTGTTCTACCCCCTATACCGGCGCCCCCGGAGCCCCCCGCAACTAAATAAAGTTACTAACCCCTAAACCGCCGCTCCTAGACCCTGCCGCAACTCTTATAAATGTATTAACCCCTAAACCGCCGCTCCTAGACCCCGCCGCAACTCTTATAAATGTATTAACCCCTAAACCGCCGCTCCCGGACACCGCTGCCACCTACATTATACCTAGTAACCCCTATCCTGCCCCCCCTATACCGTCGCCCTCTATTATAAAATTATTAACCCCTATCCTGCTGATCCCGCACCTCTCCGCAACTAAATAAATAGTTTAACCCCTAAACCGCCGCTCCATGAACCCGCCGCAACCTATATTAAACCTATTAACCCCTATCCTGCCCCCCCTACACCGTCGCCACCTATAATAAATTTATTAACCCCTAATCTGTCCCCCCATACACCGTCGCCACCTATAATAAATTTATTAACCCCTATCCTGCCCCCCACTACGCCGCCGCCACTGTAATAAAATGATTAACCCCTAAACCTAAGTCTAACCCTAACCCTAACGCCCCCTAACTTAAATATTAATTAAATAAATCTAAATAAATTAACTCTTATTAACTAAATGAATCCTATTTAAAACTAAATACTTACCTTTAAAATAAACCCTAATATAGCTACAATATAAATAATAATTATATTATAGCTATCTTAGGATTTATATTTATTTTACAGGTAACTTTCAATTTATTTTAACCATGTACAATAACTATTAAATAGTTATTAACTATTTAATAGCTTACCTAGCTAAAATAAAGAGAAATGTACCTGTGAAATAAATCCTAACCTAAGTTACAATTACACCTAACACTACACTATACTTTAATAAATTATTCCTATTTAAAAATAAATACTTACCTGTAAAATAAACCCTAAGATAGCTACAATGTAATTAATAATTATATTATAGCTATCTTAGGATTTATATTTATTTTACAGGTAACTTTGTATTTATTTTAGCTAGTTAGAATAGTTATTAAATAGTTATTAACTATTTAATAACTACCTAGCTAAAAGAAATACAAAATTACCTGTAAAATAAATCCTAACTTAAGTTACAATTAAACCTAATACTACACTATCATTAAATTAACTAAATAAACTACCTACAAATAACTACAATTAAATACAATTACATAAACTAACTAAAGTACAAAAAATAAAAAAAGCTAAGTTACAAAAAATAAAAAAGTAAGTTACAAACATGTTAAAAATATTACAACAATTTTAAGCTACTTACACCTAATCTAAGCCCCCTAATAAAATAACAAACCCCCCCAAAATAAAAAAAATCCCTACCCTATTCTAAATTAAATAAATTTCAAAGCTCTTTTACCTTACCAGCCCTTAAAAGGGCCATTTGTGGGGGCATGCCCCAAAAAGTTCAGCTCTTTTGCCTGTAAAAGAAAAATACAACCCCCCCCAACATTAAAACCCACCACCCACATACCCCTAATCTAACCCAAACCCCCCTTACAAAAACCTAACACTAATCCCCTGAAGATCATCCTACCTTGAGTCATCTTCACTCATCCGAGCCACCGATGGAACTGAAGAGGACATCCAGAGCGGAAGAAGTTAATCCTCCAAGCGGCGCTGAAGAAATCTTCCATCCGATGAAGTCATCATCCAGGCGGCGCTGAAGAAGTCTTCGATCCGGCCGATGTCATCTTCAAAGAGGCGCTGAAGAGGTCTTCTATCCGGGCAAAGTCATCTTCCAAGCCGGGTCTTGAATCTTCCTTCCGCCGACGCGGAACCACCTTCTTCACCGACGGACTACGACGAATGACGGCTCCTTTAAGGGACGTCATCCAAGATGGCGTCCCCTCAATTCCGATTGGCTGATAGGATTCTATCAGCCAATCGGAATTAAGGTAGGAAAATCTGATTGGCTGATGGAATCAGCCAATCAGATTCAAGTTCAATCCGATTGGCTGATCCAATCAGCCAATCAGATTGAGCTCGCATTCTATTGGCTGATCGGAACAGCCAATAGAATGCGAGCTCAATCTGATTGGCTGATTCCATCAGCCAATCAGATTTTTCCTACCTTAATTCCGATTGGCTGATAGAATCCTATCAGCCAATCGGAATTGAGGGGACGCCATCTTGGATGACGTCCCTTAAAGGAGCCGTCATTCGTCGTAGTCCGTCGGTGAAGAAGGTGGTTCCGCGTCGGCGGAAGGAAGATTCAAGACCCGGCTTGGAAGATGACTTTGCCCGGATAGAAGACCTCTTCAGCGCCTCTTTGAAGATGACATCGGCCGGATCGAAGACTTCTTCAGCGCCGCCTGGATGATGACTTCATCGGATGGAAGATTTCTTCAGCGCCGCTTGGAGGATTAACTTCTTCCGCTCCGGATGTCCTCTTCAGTTCCATCGGTGGCTCGGATGAGTGAAGACGACTCAAGGTAGGATGATCTTCAGGGGATTAGTGTTAGGTTTTTGTAAGGGGGGTTTGGGTTAGATTAGGGGTATGTGGGTGGTGGGTTTTAATGTTGGGGGGGTTGTATTTTTCTTTTACAGGCAAAAGAGCTGAACTTTTTAAGGCATGCCCCCACAAATGGCCCTTTTAAGGGCTGGTAAGGTAAAAGAGCTTTGAAATTTATTTAATTTAGAATAGGGTAGGGATTTTTTTTATTTTGGGGGGGGTTGTTATTTTATTAGGGGGCTTAGATTAGGTGTAAGTAGCTTAAAATTGTTGTAATATTTTTAACATGTTTGTAACTTACTTTTTTATTTTTTGTAACTTAGCTTTTTTTATTTTTTGTACTTTAGTTAGTTTATGTAATTGTATTTAATTGTAGTTATTTGTAGGTAGTTTATTTAGTTAATTTAATGATAGTGTAGTATTAGGTTTAATTGTAACTTAAGTTAGGATTTATTTTACAGGTAATTTTGTATTTCTTTTAGCTAGGTAGTTATTAAATAGTTAATAACTATTTAATAACTATTCTAACTAGCTAAAATAAATACAAAGTTACCTGTAAAATAAATATAAATCCTAAGATAGCTATAATATAATTATTAATTACATTGTAGCTATCTTAGGGTTTATTTTACAGGTAAGTATTTATTTTTAAATAGGAATAATTTATTAAAGTATAGTGTAGTGTTAGGTGTAATTGTAACTTAGGTTAGGATTTATTTCACAGGTACATTTCTCTTTATTTTAGCTAGGTAAGCTATTAAATAGTTAATAACTATTTAATAGTTATTGTACATGGTTAAAATAAATTGAAAGTTACCTGTAAAATAAATATAAATCCTAAGATAGCTATAATATAATTATTATTTATATTGTAGCTATATTAGGGTTTATTTTAAAGGTAAGTATTTAGTTTTAAATAGGATTCATTTAGTTAATAAGAGTTAATTTATTTAGATTTATTTAATTAATATTTAAGTTAGGGGGGCGTTAGGGTTAGGGTTAGACTTAGGTTTAGGGGTTAATCATTTTATTACAGTGGCGGCGGCGTAGTGGGGGGCAGGATAGGGGTTAATAAATTTATTATAGGTGGCGACGGTGTAGGGGGGGCAGATTAGGGGTTAATAAATTTATTATAGGTGGCGACGGTGTAGGGGGGGGCAGGATAGGGGTTATACATTTAATATAGGCTGCGGCGGGTTCAGGGAGCGGCGGTTTAGGGGTTAATACATTTATTATAGTTGCGGTGGGCTCCGGGAGCGGCGGTTTAGGGGTTAATATGTATAGAGTAGCTTGCGGTGGGCTCCGGGAGCGGCGGTTTAGGGGGTAATAACTTTATTTAGTTGCGGCGGTGTAGGGGGGGTCAGATTAGCGGTGTTTAGACTCGGGGTACATGTTAGGGTGTTAGGTGTAGACAGCTCCCATAGGAATCAATGGGATGTCTGTCAGCAGCGAACTTGTACTTTCGCTATGGTCAGACTCCCATTGATTCCTATGGGATCCGCCACCTCCAGGGGTGGCGGTTTGAAAACCAGGTACGCTGGGCCGTAAAAGTGCCGAGCGTACCTGCTAGTTTTTTGATAACTAGCAAAAGTAGTGAGAATGTGCCGCACTTGTGTGCAGAACATCTGGAGTGACGTAAGAATCGATCTGTGTCGGACTGAGTCCGGCGGATCGAAGTTTACGTCACAAAATTCTACTTTTGCCGGTCTCGAGCCTTTGATAACTAAGGTGAATCAGCCTCGCCACAAATACGCTGCGGAATTCCAGCATATTTGAGGTTGACGGCTTGATAACTAGGCCCCTAAGATTGCTCAGTGTTTAACTTAAAACTGTTCAGTTTACACTACAGCGGACTTAATTTTGAAATACATACCAACGATCCTGCATTTAACCAGATCTAATGGTATGAGAACCACAGCATATGGTTCCACCAAGACCATATAGAGTACAGCATTTTCAAAATCCATAAGTACAGCTGACAGATGGGAACATTTGTACACTATATTTGAAGTGGTGCTCTTGGTTTGGGAAAATGGGGGAAAAACAAACAAACATATGTCAACCTTTTAAAAGTACTTTTCTTCATCTAGCCATCTACCCAGATCATCAATGTACAATTTTGAATTCACAAAATTATTTTTGTTTGCACATTTACAAATATGATTCTTTAAAAAATGATCTCTTAATTTCTGCAATTTTTTTTATCATGCATGTCACACAATGTTGATTTAAGGGATGCAAGTTGCATAAATGTTTCCTCCTGTGAGTTTTTCTGTGGGTGTTTGTGTTTATGTATTTGTGCCTTGGTTTGTGTCTCTATGAGTGTGTATGTTTTTTTTTCTTCCTGTGGCTCTCTGTGAGGGTGGGTGTGTATGTCTTTGTGCATTTTTTGTGGATGTCTGAGGATGTGTGCATATGTCTTTGAGCTTTTTCTATGGGTGTCTCTGTGAGGGTGTGTGTATGTTTGTCTTTGTGTATTTTCCCTGGATGCCTCTGTGAGGGTGGGTGTGTATGTCCGTGTTTTCTGTAGATGTCTCTGTGAGGGTGTGTATATTAGTGATGTCACGAACAGTTCGCCAGAGAACAGTTCCCGGCGAACATAGCTTGTTCGCGATCGCCGCGGCGGGCGAACATATGCAATGTTCGATCCGCCCCCTATTCGTCATCATTGAGGAAACTTTGACCCTGAATCTCAGTCTGCAGACACATTTGAGCCAATCAGCAGCAGACACTCCCTCCCAGCTCCTGGGCAGCAGCCATTTTAGATTCATTACGATCCTGCATTCTTAGTGAGAGGAGGGTTAGTGCTGTATTCAGTGTCCACTACAGTCCTGAAGGACTCATCTAATCTCTGCTGTAAGGACAGCACCCCAAAAAGCCCTTTTTAGGGCTAGAACTTCAGCCCAAAAAGCCCTTTTTAGGGCTAGAACTTCAGTCGTGTTTTTTTTTTGTTTTTTTTTTAAATCTAATTGCATTTGCCTGCCTGTCAGCCTGTGTGTGAGGCTCACATCATATACTGTGATTAATTGCTCTGTGCCACCACTGATATCTGGTGTAACAGTGTAAATTTAAAAAAAAAAAAAAACTTTTACATCAGTTTGCTACTGTAATCTAATTTAATTTTCCATCAGGCCTGTGTGTCAGGCCCACAGCATTTACTGTGCCTAATTACTCTGTTTTCCACCACTCATATCTGGTGTAACATTATTGTAATTTTTTTTATAAATAAACTTTTACATCAGTCTGCTAGTGTAATCTAATTGCAGTTGCCAGGCCAGTCTGCCACTGCCAGCCTCAGTGCCACCACTCATATCTGTTGTAACATTAGTGTAATTTTTTTTAAAAAAAACCATTTACATCAGTCTGCTTGTGTTATTTAATTGTAGTTGCCAGGCCAGCCTGCCACTAGTGCCAGCCTGTGTGTCAGGCTCCCAGCATATACTGTGCCTACTTCCATCCTCAGTGCCACCACTCCTATCTGTTGTAACATTAGTGTAATTTAAAAAAAAAAAAAAAAACATTTTACTTCAGTCTGCTAGTGTTATTTAATTGCAGTTGCCTGCCTGCCAGTGTGTGTGCCAGGCCCACTTTCCAACTAGTGCCACCAATCATATTTGTTATAACAGTAGTGTAAATATTTTAAAATAAAAACTTTTTTGACTGTTAAACATCAGTCTGCTAGTGTAATCTAATTGCAGTTGCCTGCCTGCCAGCGTGTGTGCCAAGCCCACTTGCCAACTAGTGCCAACAATCATATTTGTTATAACAGTAGTGTAAATATTTTAAAATAAAAACTTTTTTGACTGTTAAACATCAGTCTGCTAGTGTAATCTAATTGCAGTTGCCTGCCTGCCTGCCAGCGTGTGTGCCAAGCCCACTTGCCAACTAGTGCCACCAATCATATTTGTTATAACAGTAGTGTAAATATTTTTTTTTAAAAAAATTTGGACTGTGAAACATCAGTCTGCTAGTGTAATCTAATTGAAGTTGCCTGCCTGCCAGCGTGTGTGCCAGGCCCACTTGCCAAGCCAACTACTGCCACCAATCATATTTGTTGTAACAGTAGTGTAAATATTAAAAAAAAAAAAAAATTGGACTGTGAAACATCAGTCTGCTATTGTAATCTTATTGCATTTGCCTGCCTGCAAGCGTGTGTGCCAGGCTCACTTGCCAAGTTAGTGGCACCACTCATATTTGTTGTTGCTTTTTTGTGTCAGGCTCACAGCGTATACTGTGCCCACTTGCCCAGTGCCACCACTCATATCTTGTTTAATAGTATTGTAAGTGTACATTTAAAAAAAATAAACTTTTTGGATTGTGAAACATCAGTCTGCTTTTTTTGTGTCAGGCTCACAGCATATACTTTGCCCACTTGCCCAGTGGCACCACTCATATTTTATTTAATAGTAGTGTAAGTGTACATTTAAAAAAAAAATGACAGGCAGAGGCAGGCCACCCCGCAGGTCCCGTCGTGGTGCTGTGATTCCCTTTGACCCTACAATAATGCACAGTGTTCAGAGGCCACGTGCCATGAACGAAAAAAGTTCTGAGGAGGACCTAGTTGAATGGCTAACACAGGACACCCAATCTTCTACAGCTTCCGCTCCTAACCTTGACGCACCATCCACCTCCAGCTTAGCTTTGGGCACCTCTCAAGTGACCAGTGCCACTCGCCCGTCTGCCGCCACCACCAACACAGCCGCTTCACTTGATCTGTCAGAGGAGTTATCGACACATCAGTTGGAAGAAATGAGTGATGCGCAACCATCATTGACAGAGGATGTTGATTCAGATGGGGAGACAGAGAGGAGGAGACGAGTTGGAAGCAGGGGGAGGTTGTCGCAAGGAGCTAGTGGCACAGTCAGACAGCATGCATTGGCACCCGGGGTCAGCCAGACAGCATGCCAATCAACGCATGCTGTTGCCACCACCAGAATGCCGTCATTGCAGAGCTCAGCAGTGTGGCATTTTTTTGTGTGTCTGCCTCTGACAACAGCGATGCCATTTGCAACCTGTGCCAAAAGAAACTGAGTCGTGGGATTCCAACACCCACCTGGGTACAACTGCTTTGCGAAGGCACATGATCTCACATCACAAACGCCGATGGGATGAACACATGAGTAGAAGCAGCACACAAACTCAAAGCCGACATCCTCCTCCTGGTCCAGCATTTTCAGCCACGTCAACCACTGCTGTCCTCCTTGCCCCCTCTCAACCATCCGCCACTCAGTCTCTCTTACGTAGCAGTTCCTGGTCATCTGCCCACAGTCAGGTGTCTGTCAAGGACATGTTTGAGTGTAAGAAGCCAATTTCCCAAAGTCACCCCCTTGCCCGGCATCTGACAGCTGGCTTGTCTGAACTCTTAGCCCGCCAGCTTTTACCATACAAGCTAGTGGAGTCTGAGGCGTTTCTTTGCACAAAAGGCAATCCCCAACCTGTACTCGATTGTGCAAAAGGAAGTAATGGCATGTCTGGCACACAGCGTTGGGGCAAGGGTCTGCAAAGCATGGTCAGGGCAGGTATATCACCTACACTGTGCATTGGGTAAACCTGCTGACGGCTGACAAGCATGGAATGCGTGGCTCTGCAGAGGAGTTGGTGACACCGCCACGACTTGCAGGCAGGCCTGCTGCTACCTCCTTTACTCCTCCTACTCCATCCTCTTCCATAACCTCTTCCTCGGCTGAGTCCTCTTCTGCTGCTGCATCTTGCTCCACATCAACGGCACCCCCCAGCTCCCCAGGTACTATTCAACATCCCGGATACGGCAGTGTCACGCCATCTTGGGGTTGACTTGCCTGAAAGCCTAGAGTCACACCGCACCAGCACTCCTGTCCGCCCTGAACGCACAGGTGGATCAGTGGCTGACTCCACACCAACTGGAAATTGGCAAAGTTGTTTCTGACAATGGAAGTAATTTGGTGGCGGCATTGAAATTGGGCAAGTTGACACATGTGCCATGCATGGCACATGTGTGTAATCTGATTGTACAATGCTTTGTGCATAAGAACCCAGGCTTACAGGACGTCCTGAAGCAGGCCAGGAAGGTGTGTGGCCATTTCAGGCGTTCCTACACGGCCATGGCGCACTTGTCCGATATCCAGCGGAGAAACAACCTGCCAGCGAGGCGCTTGATTTGCGACAGCCCGACATGTTGGAATTCAACACTCCTAATGTTTGACTGCATGCTACAACAAGAAAAAGCTGTTAACGAGTATTTGTATGACTGGGGTGTTAGGACAGCCTCTGGGGAGCTGGGGATTTTTTTGCCAAGTTACTGGATGCTCATGCACAATGCCTGTAGGCTTATGCGTCCTTTTGAGGAGGTGACAAACCTAGTCAGTCGCACTGAAGGCACCATCAGCGACATCATACCATTTGTTTTCTTCCTGGAGCGTGCCCTGCGAAGAGTGCTGGATCAGGCCGTAGATGAGCGTGAAGAGGAAGAGTTGTGGCCTCCATCACCACCAGAAACAGCCTTATCAGCATCACTTGCTGGACCAGCAGCAACGCAGGAAGAGGATTGTGAGGAAGAGGAGTCAGAGGAGGAATGTGGCTTTGAGGAGGAGGAGGAGGAGGAGGAGGAGGAAGACCAAGCACAACAGGCATCCCATGGTGCTCGTTGTTGTCACCTATCTGGTACCCGTGGTGTTGTACGTGGCTGGGGAGAAGAGGATACCTTCAGTGAGGATGAGGAACGGGACATGATTAGCTCAGCATCCAACCTTGTGCAAATGGGGTCTTTCATGCTGTCGTGCCTGTTGAGGGTCGGGGACCCTCATATAAAAAAGCTGAAGGAGAACGACCTGTACTGGGTGTCCACGCTACTAGACCCACGGTATAAGCATAAAGTTACTGAAATGTTACCGAACTCACGCAAGTCGGAAAGAATGGAGCAGTTCAAAAATAAATTAAAAAGTATGCTTTACACAGCGTATAAGGGTGATGTCACAGCACAACGGGAATCTAACAGGGGAAGAGATGAAAGTAATCCTCCTCCTCCTCCCACGACCACGCCGGCAAGGACAAGATGCTTTCCAGACGTGTTGATGGAGGACATGCGGACCTTTTTAACTCCTATGCATCGTCACAGCCCTTCGGGATCCAGCCTCAGAGAAAGACTCAACCGACAGGTAGCAGACTACCTAGCATTAACTGCGGATCTCGACACTATGAGGAACGATGGACCCCTTGACTACTGGGTGTGCAGGCTTGACCTGTGGCCTGAGCTATCCCAATTTGCAATCGAACTTCTGACCTGCCCCGCTTCAAGTGTCCTGTCAGAAAGGACCTTCAGTGCAGCAGGAGGTATTGTCACTGAGAAGAGAAGTCGCCTAGGTCAAAAAAGTCTTGATGATCTCACCTTTATTAAAATGAATGAGGGATGGATCCCGAAGAGACTGACATTGTGCAATACATTCGAGTAAAAAAGGCCTGATGAGATGAGCTGCCTTGGGCTACAAATGGTACACACGCTGCTGTATTTTATCTTCGAATGGCGGATGACTTGCGTGACTTATCCGCCAACAACAAGGGTTCAAGCCGCAATGTTTTAGGGCACTTTCTAACTGTCAAACAAACATCAATTTTTCTGGCCGCTGCTACAGCAGCGGCTGCAACAATGCCCAATTTTTCAGGCATTTTTACATGCCTAATTTTTCTGGCCTCTGGTGCTGCACTGTGGCTACAAAACTCAAAGCAAAAAAAAGGCACATAACAGTGATTAAACTGTTAAGAATAGTACTACTTAACACACCACTCATATCTGGTGGCACAGTACATTGCACGCGCAGTGCCCGAAATTTGAAGTAGGAGGACCGACCAAGCATCTTTTTCCAGCTCCCGGTTCCTAAAATCGATGCCATACCTGTACTCTATTGTTCAAAAGGATGGCATATGTGGTGTTTCATGCTGTTGTGCCTGTTGAGGGTCGGGGACCCTCGTATAAAAAGGCTGAAGGAGAACGACCTGTACTGGGTGTCCAAGCATCTTTTTTCCATCTCCCAGTTCCTAAAAATTATCTCTGGGTTCCTAAAATCAATGCCATACCTGTACTCGATTGTGCAAAAGGATGGCATATGTGGTGTTTCATGCTGTTCCTGTTGAGGGTCGGGGACCCAAGTATAAAAAGGCTGAAGGAGAACGACCTGTACTGGGTGTCCAAGCATCTTTTTCCATCTCCCGGTTCCTAAAAATTATCTCTGGGTTCCTAAAATCGATGCCATACCTGTACTCTATTGTGCAAAAGGATAGCATATGCAGTATTTCATGCTGTTGTGCCTGTTGAGGGTCGGGGACCCAAGTATAAAAAGGCTGAAGGAGAACGACCTGTACTGGGTGTCCAAACATCTTTTTCCATCTCCCGGATGTAGCGGTACTCCACTAGGGTGTCTCCCTTCCTCTGTCCAAACCCAGGGGTGGCCACCGGATAGTGGGACCAGAGATATAGTTGCTTGGACCGGGGTCAAGCCAGCGGGTGTATCTCCCCCAGCTGGGCTGGTCTCAGTGGACTCCCAGTCAGGTAGCGTCCTCTCTGCCCTGCAGCTCTTTCTTGGCAGGTATCGTCCCCTCTGCCTGTCTGCTTCTAGGCAGGAATAAATCCCCCTGCCAGGATGCTTCTTGGCAGGAATAGATCCCTATGCCTCCAAATAGTGGGACCAGGGCTATCGTGGCTGAGACCAGGTTCAAACCAGCGACTGTATCTCCCCCAGCTGGGTTGTTCTCAGTGGACTCCCAGGCAGGTAGCGTCCTCTCTGCCCTGCAGCTCTTTCTTGGCAGGTATCGTCCCCTCTCCCTGTCTGCTTCTTCTAGGCAGGAATAAATCCCCCTGCCAGGCTGCTTCTTGGCAGGAATAGATCTCTCTGCCTCCAAATAGTGGGACCAGGGCTATCGTGGCTGAGACCAGGGTCAAGCCAGCGGCTGTATCTCCCCAGCTGGGCTGGTCTCAGTGGGCTCCCAGGCAGGTTGCGTCCCCTCTGCCTGTCTGCTTCTAGGCAGGAATAGATCCCTCTGCCTCACTGCACACTTCCAGCAGGTAGCGTGCCCTCTGGTTTCTTATAGGCAGGAATCGATCCCTCTGCCTTGCTGCTCCTTTCAGGTAGGCCAGCTCTTTGCATACAGGCCCACAGACTCTGTAACAGAATGCAGGGTCAGAACCTCTGCAACTGGTATACCTGAAAGAATCAGACAGCACAAAAAGGCAATCCCGAACCCCAACCTGTACTCGATTGTGCAAAAGGAAGTAACCTTACCATGGGTCACAGACCGCATGTTTTATTGATATACTCTGTCAGGGAAATTATATAACTATCAATCGTATCAATCAAATATATATTGCATCTATTGATCTCTGTAATTCGTATCTATCAAATGTATATTGCATCTTTAGATCTATGTAATTTTGTATCTATCAAATGTATATTGCATCTATTGATGTAATTCATATCTATCAAATGTATATTGCATCTTTTGATCTATGTAATTTGTATCTATCAAATGTATATTGCATCTTTTGATCTATGTTATTCGTACCTATCAAATGTATATTGCATCTATTGATCTATGTAATCTATGGCTCTATCTATCAAATCTATCGATCTCGTGGCCGGACTGTTTTGTGACAGCAACTTGTGTTTCATCCAAATTTGAAGTAGGAGGAAAGACCAAGCATCTTCTTCCATCTCCCTGTTCCGAAAATCAAGGCCATATAGACCTCCCCCGATAGGGGGAGTAACAGGTATTAAACTGCTAAGAATAGTACTTCTTAGTGCTTAACACACCACGGGTCCCAGACCGCATCTTTTATTGTTATACTCTGTCAGGGAAATTATATAACTATCAATCAAATGTATATTGCATCTTTTGATCTATGTTATTCGTACCTATCAAATGTATATTGCATCTTTTGATCTGCCTTGCTGCTCCTTTCAGGCAGGCCAGCTCTTTGCATAGAGGCCCACAGACTCTGTAACAGATCTCTCTTGCAGGGAGAGGTGCAGCCAGAATGCAGGGTCAGAACCTCTGCAACTGGTATACTCGATTGTGCAAAAGGAAGTAACCTTACCATGGGTCCCAGAATGCACGTCTTTGTAATTCTCTGTCTGGGAAATTATATATCTTTCAAATTAGCTATTTATCTATCAAATCTATCTAACTATCAATCGTATCTATCAAATGTATATTGCATCTATTGATCTATGCAATTCGTATCTATCAAATGTATATTGCATCTTTTGATCTATGCAATTCGTATCTATCAAATGTATATTGCATCTTTTGATCTATGTAATTGGTATCTATCAAATGTAGATTGCATCTATTGATCTATGTAATCTATGTATCTATCTATCAAATCTATCGATCTCGTGGTTGTACAAATGGACTGTTTGCGGTTGTTTGCTGTGCGTTACACGGGAAGTTTGGTCTGTCACTGTGAAGCGGGCGTAACCCTTACACTACCTGATCGATACAACATCATACCTGATGTTTTAAAGCACGTTATTTAAAACAATTTAGGAATGTTAGGTGATTTATGCCTTTTATGGCTTAAAACCAGACTCTGCATCAACTATGTAATTTTCCATGGGAGTTTTGCCATGGATCCCCCTCCGTCATGCCACAGTCCAGGTGTTAGTCCCCTTGAAACAACTTTTCCATCACTATTGCGGCCAGAAAGAGTCCCTGTGGGTTTTAAAATTCACCTGTCCATTGAAGTCAATGGCGGTTCGCCCGGTTCGCAAACATTTGCCGAAGTTTGCGTTCGCCGTTCGCGAACGCAAAATTTTAGGTTCACGACATCACTAGTGTATGTATGTATGTATATGAATGAGGAAAAAGGAATGCTGAGGCTTGAAGTAGATGAAATAAAGTTTAATTCAGGAGCAGGCTTATCATTAGACACTTGGTAAGCTCCTATCTAACGCGTTTCGCGCATGGGCACATGCGCTTCATCAGAGATAATGGTCTCTGCTGGTCAGGATCCTTATAAAGGTGTGAATGACCAATCAGAAGGGGTATCTTGTTAACCCTTTTGATAGATGTGAACTTTCTCAGATTGGTTTACTGCTGATATCGTGCACAGCCGGTTTAATGGTCCTGAGCAGCAGAGTACACTCTTGAACAGATGGTATGTTAAACAGATATTTGAATACAAAGTACTTGTTAACAAACAATTTTCCAATGATTGACTTTGAAATTGTTGCAATGCTTTTACATATGCCTTAAAGATTAGAGAAGAATAATAGCTTGGTGAAAGAGAGCTATAGATAAAAGTGTATGTGTTTATAGATAAATATTTTTAAACTTTGTCTGCTTTTGTTAAAGTGAACCAAAACGGTCACATGCAAAAAGAAGACTTTGTATGTCTCTCTTTAAAACCACAGCAATGTATTTCTTTTTGTATTTTCTGTAAATATCTGTAAATTCTGTAAAAATAGCACAGTTACATGAAAGTGTGATAGACTTTATCTGCTTGTGTTAAAGTGAACAAAAATGGTCACTAGCAGGGAGAAAACATTATGTAGCTCTCTATAAAGCCACAGTTGTGTGTAGCAACTATTATGTAACTTACTATAAAGCAACAGCAATGTACAGGACATGATTATTCGTTAAAATGATTAATAACATTTCTAGGACGTTGAAGAAGTATCTAAAAATAGCACTCTATTGGCTATGGATTCTATATGAAACCCCTAGCTAATGTGATATTATATATAATATATTTCACATAATTTGTTATGAAACTATAAAAAAGACTAAATAATAGTGTTAATTACAATTGTGCTTGTAAATCTAACCCTAAAGAAGAAATATTGGGTTAGTTTAAATAGTTGGTTCATAACTTGATAGTTTTAACAGTGCTAAAAATAGATGGATATGGCTAATGGATAAGTTATGTTAAAAACATTTTCTTATGAAGTATTGTAGGAAAAATTCTTTTTTAACTCATTTTTTGATTCCTTTTTAATTGGGGAGGGATAGGTTATGCTTAAATAAATAAAGCATAAACGGTTTTAGCAAACCTTTGGTGGGAACAGAGAGGAGAGAGTGGAGTATATAGGAATGGACAATATGACTATATGTATGTTATAGGGACTACTAGGCTGAACCCTATAAATTATTAGTTTAATTATTATTGGATTCAAAGCAATTTTATCCATATTGTTGATGAACTTAAGATATGATGTTGTATATATAAAGTATGTTAATGTCAATTTTATCTGTTTTAGAAAGCAATATATGGAAGTTATTCATAATATAAAGGTGAAACTTGCTTTACTTACTCTATATATAGATTGACATCATATCTTTTGTTCATACCTTGTGGTGCTCTAGTTTGCAACATAAATATCCAATATACTTCTCTTTTGGATAGCATCTTATTTCTGTCACCCCCTAGTGGATTGTTTGTTATGTGTTCTATGGCTTTAAATGTAAAATGACTCAGTTTGTTGTCATGTGTGTGAAAGTGTTTCGCCACAGGTGTCCTAGGGAATTCCTCTTCTATTGATAAGAGATGTTCTCCTATACGGTCCTTCAGTGGGCGTGTCGTGATGCCTATATATTCTTGTTGACAATGTGTACATGTAATTAGATATATTATGTGAGTGGACGTACAGTCCATTCTATCAGTTATTGGATATGATTTATGTGTTTCTGAAGAGCTAAGCGTTAAACATTTTTCAGTATATTTGCAACTTTTACATGGTACATGGCCACATCTGTAATTACCTTTAGTAGGGGTTAGCCAATTGGTGGTTGATGGAATTTTTTTATGGAATTTATGTGTGATCTTGTCACGTATAGTTGGTGCTTTTTTGGCTACAAATCTTATATGTTTCTGTAATTTGTTTCTCAAAGTGATATCACTATTGAGAACTGGTAGATATTTCTTAATGATCTTTGTGATAGTGTAGAATTGATTGCTGTATTTTGTTACAAAGCAAATATCTTCTGCAAATGTAAAGTTTTTATTGATACTACTGCTGATTGTTCCTGTTATGTTTTTTTTGTTTTTAAGTAATGTAACCCTATCTATCCTTGCTACTTGGGATTTGATTTTAAGAAGCACACTTTTTTTGTAGCCTCTGAATATGAGTCTGTTTGTAAGTTCATCTGCTTGTTTAAAGTATAATTGGAGAGAACTGCAGTTTCTCCGCAATCTTAAATATTGGCCCTTGGGAATGCCTTTTTGCATGTGTGGGGCATGGCAAGAGTCTGCTCTAAGTATAGTGTTTCTTGATAGGGGTTTTCTGAATGTACTAGTTGTGATATTTCCTTCATCATTGTGCTCTAGTGTAAGATCTAAGAAATTGATAGTCTTATCATTATTTTGGTGCGTAAATGACAGATTTAATGTATTGTTGTTAAAGAAATCAATGATTTCCTGGACAGTAAGTTCAGTGTTTTTCTTATAGATGAATATTAGGTCGTCTATAAATCTGCCATATACTACTACTTTGTCATCGAGGGCCAGTCCACCCCCAAAAAGATACTGATGTTCAAAATACCCCATATATAAGTTAGCATAAGATGGGGCGAATTTGGCTCCCATGGCCGTGCCACATTTTTGGAGGTAGTACTGTCCCTCGAAGACAAAGTAGTTGTGTGTAAGAAGGAATCTTGTAAGTTCTTCTTGAAATATGATAAATTCTTCTGGATAACTGGTGTGTCTCTTTAACATGTATGTGAGGGCTTTAAGGCCTTCCTCATGGGGAATACTAGAATACAGAGCTGATACATCAACGGATAACCAAGTGTAGTCTTGTTGCCATGTGATAGTTTGAATTTGTTGTATGAGATGTGTGCTGTCTCGTATGTATCCTGGTAGGGACTTGACTATGGGTTGCAGTATGTTGTCTAGCCAATTACCTATCCTTTCGCATAGTGAACCTCTGCTGGCTACAATGGGCCTGCCAGGTGTATCAATAAGAGATTTGTGTATCTTTGGTACTATGCGAAAGGTGGGAATGATAGGATATTCAACCAGGCAATGATCTGCTGTTTCTTGATTTAGAAACCCTTCTTCTACCGCTGAATCTAATAATGTATACAGTTCTTGTTTATACTTATTAGTGGGATTGTAGGTGAGCTTGTGATATGTGTCTCTGTCATTAAGTTGTCTATATACTTCTCTTCTATAGTCTTCAGTTTTGAGGATCACAACTGCACCTCCTTTATCTGCTGAGGTGACTACTATGTCATTGTTGTTACTGAGTGACTTGAGTGCTTGTTGTTCACTGATAGATAAATTTTGTTTACTCTTGAAGTTAGTGGTTGTGGTGGAGGCAGACTCTATAGTGGAGTGCAAACTAGTGAGTTCTAACTCTACAAGATTCTGAAACATTTCTATTGCTTCACTCCTGCTGTGTACTGGGTAAAAATACGATTTAGTATGTGTTGAAATTTTAGGTTTGGGAATAGAATCATAAGTGCTGACTTCTCTAAGTGTGATCGCTTGTAGTGAAGTTAAAGTGTTCAGATCACATAGATCAGTGAATTTTAGACCTATAGAGTATACCTCTCTTTGTGGTATGTTTTCTAACACTGTGCAATTCTCTTGTGTATCAATAGTGTTTTTTGTTTGTGAAAAGTGTTTATATAGAGTGATTTTTCTAACCAAAGCATTAATGTCCAGTATGGTGGAGAACAAATCAAAATTGGTGGAGGGTGCAAAAGATAACCCTTTGTTTAATAAACTAATTTGAGAACTAGTGAGAGTAGTACTAGACAAATTGATTACTGATCCTACTTCTTTTGTGTTGTCTTTTTTATTCTGCTGGGATAGCGTAGTGGTAAGTCCTTTTTTGGTGTACTGCTAGTGATGGGTATTTGTACTAATGTTGATAGTTTTGGTCTGCCTTCTGGGATTTCTTGACTAGTTATTTCTTCATTGGAAGTATGTGCTTGTGTATCTTCTGTAGTCAGTGATCCCTCTGTATTGTCTGTGTCAATACTTGAGAATGTAACTCGTTTTGCATTAGGTGTGTGGTTGAATGTGCCTTTTCTTTTGTTTTTATTCTTGTTCTTATTTTTATGGTTGTTATGTTGAGAATGGCTCTTTTGCCTATTTGGTCTATCTTTTTGCCATGAATATACGATGTCTAATTCGTAATCTTTTACATCCCTTTGGTACTTACTCACTTTTCTTTCTGATAGTGTGGAATCTAATTGTTGCATGGTGGTGTCTAATTGTGTTTTGTAGTCTATATATTTCTTTGTCTGTTCAAATGGTTTTAGTGACTCTACAATTTCCTCTATTTGTGCTAGTAAAGAGTCCCTCTCTTCTTTTTTATGTTTTAATAGCTGCTTCATTAAGATGATGGAGCAGTTGGTCAAATTATTATTCCATTCATCCATGAAATCCTGGTTATTTAATGCAAAAGAGGGATACTTTTTCATCCTCAGTCCCCTAGGGACTTTCCTTTCATTAATATAGAGTTCTAAGAACTCTATGTCCCACCAAAGGTTGCTTTCTTTATATTTCTTATTTTCTAAATCCGAAAAGATATTAGTTAAATCCCCCTCCAAAGGTTCATCTGTTCTAGTGGAGTTACCTTTTAATGCTGTACTCATTATTAGCTTTCTTCTGTGTATATCTATTACTTTCTGCCATAATGGTAAGCAAATTTATCTGTATGTATTGGTATACTAGTGTATAAGTACGAATAAATAGTATTATTGGGATAAGCCTGAAAAATTGTATTTAACAAGAAACTAGAAGGGCTAAGGATCCTGGAAAAGGGATCTTGGGATGTAGTTTCTAGGTTAGAAGCTGGCTGACTATGTGTGAAAGTGTGTTCACAATGCAGGTGATGACGATGATTGCTTAAAGATGTTCAAAAGTTTATATGTTTGGTTAGTCAGATATCTTGAATGCAGGTGTAAGTCCTGGGTGAGTGATCATACATGCAGGGTTACAAAATTGTGAAAATGCAAAATTACAAAATTACACCTTCATTAGTATAAAACTTATATAGTTAGAGGTAAAGGTGTAGATGATGCATTTATATGATAGTTAAGACAATTACTAACATAGGGATGATGAAACTATGAAACTGGGCTTATTGGATGGTTGGACAAGAGAACTGTTAATACAGAACTAACTTCAAATAGTCCCTCCCCTGCAATGACACCTGTAAACAATACAGTATTTAAAGAACTTATCAAATATAATATTATCTGGTAGATAATGGTACAATTCACTATCTGTTGGCAAAAAACAAACAAATAAAGTGTAATTCTGATAAGAGTTCTGATCAGATACGTTCTGCCACGTAGTTGTCAGTTAGTTTTTTACTTTCCTTCAATTCAATGGGTAATGTTGGGCCAATGTAAAAGCCCCGCTTTAACAAGTGAGATTAATGCACTGTGCAAATCCGTATGCTGTGATAGATGAATTAGTATGGATTACAATTGGGTATTCTTACTATACACAGCAAGTTGCTAGTGACACTCTCATTAGAAAAGTCTCTTTAATTGATAAAGTTCTCTAGCATTGTGACGTAGTTATAACTATATACCAAGTTAGGGGTACTCACTGATGACAGTCTCTGTCCCAGGCCGCTAATTTGTTGCCACCAAAAAAGAGAAAGATATACAGGGAACCCGATTATGGAGCCTTAGTTCTTAAATATCCTTAACTGTTTGGGAGAGTACAAAGTGTACCTGCGATCCGGAGTAGATCCTCCTGTATGATCCCAAGGTCGTCCGTTCTCCACAGCGTGTGTTGGCTTGTTCGCCGCTCCTTGGCGTCTGTGCGTGTCGGGTCTCGATGACCTCACTGAAAGGAGACTCACGTTAACGTACGTGAGCGTTTCGCTCTGGTCCTTGCGTGGCTCTACGGGTCCCTATGAGGTAGTAGCGTTGTAGTCCGTAGAATGGTGGCAGTAAAGCGGAACAGAGAGTACTCCAAAAGATCTTGGTTAAGATGTAGTATGCAGCTTCAAAAGACAAGACTCAGCTTACAGCGGATCCTCCTACCGCCGGATGCATACGAATGAGGAAAAGGGAATGCTGAGGCTTGAAGTAGATGAAATAAAGTTTTATTCAGGAGCAGGCTTATCATCAGACACTTGGTAAGCTCCTATCTAACGCGTTTCGCGCATGGGCACATGCGCTTCATCAGAGATAATGGTCTCTGCTGGTCAGGATCCTTATAAAGGTGTGAATGACCAATCAGAAGGGGTATCTTGTTAACCCTTTTGATAGATGTGAACTTTCTCAGATTGGTTTACTGCTGATATCGTGCACAGCCGGTTTAATGGTCCTGAGCAGCAGAGTACACTCTTGAACAGATGGTATGTTAAACAGATATTTGAATACAAAGTACTTGTTAACAAACAATTTTCCAATGATTGACTTTGAAATTGTTGCAATGCTTTTACATATGCCTTAAAGATATGTATGTATGTATGTCTGTGTTTTCTGTGGATGTCTCTGTGAGGGTTTGTGTTTTCTGTGGATGTCTCTGTGAGGGTGTGTGTATGTCTTTGTGTGTTTTCTGTGGATGTCTCAGTGAGGGTGTGTGTATGTAGGTCTTTCTGTGTTTTATGTGGTTGTCTCTCTGTGTGTGTGTGTGTATGTCTTTGTGTGTTTTCTGTGGGTGTCTCTGTGTGTGTATGTCTCTTTGTGTGTTTTCTGAGGCTGTCTCTGTCAGTGTTTCCTTGGGTGTATGTGCAAGTTTGAGTTTGTGTGTGTGTCCATTGTCTGTTCCTTTTTAGGACATTTTGACCTTACTACTGATTATTCACATCTTTCTACAGACTTTGAGACTAACGAGACCTTTCCGGAAGTCACCAATCCACCATTTAACCTTTAAATTATTGGCAGTTCAGGGCCCTTCCTTTCAGCCACTGCATGCTGTTGTCATCATTTAGTTGGCCTCTTCCTTTACAAAAAGATAATCAGAACTCCATATTTTGTTTTCTAAATCTCCTTTTTTTTACAAAACTGTAGTTTACCTCATTACTTGTCAGGTCAATATAAAAAAGTGCTGAGTTTTTGTGTCTGAGTGTGTTTTTGTGTTTATTTGCGTGTCTGCTAGAGTGTCTATATGTGAATCCTTATGTGTGAGTGTGTGTTTCAGTGTATGAGTGTGTGTGTGTGTTTCAGTGTATGTTACTACCTTTACAACATTTCCAAGCTTAAATAGACACTTAAGAATAAAGTGCATATACGTTTTTAGTCACTTGGTCAAAAATTGCACATGTCAAATGGGGGGGGGCCCTGATCAATGGTTAAGTTAGGGGCCCCAAAATTTCTAGTGGCGGCCCTGGTTATACAGTTCCAGAATGATCACTTAACTTGGCACCCACACGATAAATATAAACAAATGTGTAGCGCTAAAAAGTAACTTTGGACTTGTAATATAATTTCTAAAATAGAAGTGATCGAAAACCAGTCAAGTTACCATTTAAGAACATCCATTGGAAAGAAAATGCAAAAGTTCCAAACCTTTACAACTATCAATAATGCATTTAAAACGCATAAGGACAAATGGTTCCAGCTATTACAGAATGGAATTGTACAATCTGATTTTTCTTATCAAGTGTAACTTTATCTACCAGCTGCTGCTTAGTTAAACATTAAATATACAACGTAACACAATGTAATGCTTATCTCCTTTCCTTCTATCTTTTATGTTTCTGTTTCCCGTGTTATTTGCGCACAATAGAATTGTCTGTAGCTTTTATACATTAGTATCATTTTATCTTTAACCAGAACTATAACAGGACATTAAAATCCTTTTTCTTTCTATTTTTCTTTTTTGCATTTCAAATAAAACAAAAAAACTTCATTGCTGCCCTTTCAATTGCATTATATACAGGAATATGTTAAAGGGACGTTAAACTCTTGAGCACAACTTCAATGAAATTGACAATTTCATTGTATTTCCTCCCATGCCAGCAGCTCTTTTAATGCCATTCTATTATTTTATCACCTGAAAGGGACATTATACACTCAATTTTTCTTTGCATAATTGTTTTGTAGATGATCCATACAGGTTTTTTTTTTTCTTTTGTGTGTTTTTTTTTTTAATTTATAGTTTTGCTTATTTTTTAAATAACATTGCTCTGATTTTCAGACTCCTAACCAAGCCCCAAAGTTTTAGGAGAATACCGAGGTATACCTACACAAGCTTGCTCCTGTTTGTATAAAGAGTATTTTCATATGGGGAGGGGGGGGTCTGTTATTTCCCACTTAAAGTTGGTGTTCCAGCTACCTTTTTAACAGAGCTAAACTGGGAGCTTCTAAGTAAGTTTTTTTTTAAACCATTTTTTACTGGCTTTTTATATCAGTATCTGTGCAAATTAATCTTTATAGTAGTGTCTATTACATTCAGTTATATTAAAATTGATGTATACTGTCCCTTTAAAAGGACATTCTGGTCAAAACTGGAATGCACATAGTTGAATTATATCTTTGGATAGAAACATATTTGCAATATTCATGTATTGGCAGTAAACGTTATCACTGTATTAGTGTTAACATTTTTGTCTGCACGTGCACATGAAGCATAGCTAGATATTCTCAGTGCACTAGCATTTTAAATACTGCAACTGCTCAGAGCACCAGTGGGGCTCGTATCATGTCAGCAATTAACAAATTGAGTCATAACCATATGATACAAGCACCTTAGTCTCTCTTAGCTTTGTTTAAAATGGTGCACGATGCATACTTAAATACACTTTTGAAACAGCTATAGCTTTTATCAGAAGCATTTTTTGCTAATACATGCACAGTATATTACAAAACGGATTCTATTAAAAACTGAAATGGATCCATGTGGATTCCAATTTTGTCTGGAATCCCTTTACAGTTGTCAGATAGTGCAGCTCGGCCATTTAATACTGGGTACCACCCTCTTGGAGCACGAGTCGTGCACACTCACAAATTTATATCAGTTTTATCATTTGCTTGGGGTTAGCATAAGTGATAAAGTGTGTGAGCTTCACATTTCTGAATGTAACAGAAAGTTAAAAAAAAAATTAAAGGGACTCAGGTATAGAGCAAAGCAGTCACTGTGTAAAAATGTTGAGCTCTGGCTCTGTATCCTGCGCCCTAAACTGAAGTTGTCAATGTCACAAATCTGTGATAGCTACTGTCACAGGACGTGAGAATCTGACACATTAAAGGGACATTGTAAATTTGTACACTAGATTTTTCTTTGCATAAATGTTTTGTAGATGCTCCATTTATATAGCCCATCTGGGGGGGGGGGGGGGGTGTAACAATGTATAGTTTTGCTTATTTTTAAATAACATTGTGCTGATTTTCAGACTCCTAACCAAACCTCAAAGTTTTAGATGCATACTGATGTATACAGACTTCACATTGCTTCTGTTTGAATAATGGTTATTTTCATATGCAGACGGGGGGGGGTGTCTGTTCTTCCTAAATTCCCAGCCCCTTTCAGTGGGTGTCCCAGCTTAACCTCATCAACTGTGCTAAACTGGGAGCTTCTAAGTAAGTTTTTAAAAGGTTTATAATGGATTTTAGATCAGTATCTGTGCATATTATTCTTTATAGTAGTGTCAATTACATGCAAATATAAAAAAAATGGTGTATACTATCCCTTTAAGGTGATACATTGAAGAGAACTGAATATTTAATTAACAATTATGAATTATTGTTATATCAGCAGCAATGTATAAAATGTATGAGAAATAGCTCATTTAGGCTTATTTTTTATATGAAATAGCTGGTTTTGTTAAAATAATAAAAAAAAAAAAGCAGGTCTCCATATTTTACAACTTTTTATATACAAATGCTTCCTTATCTTATATCTGTCCATATACCAAAGCTCAATACTTAGGGCCCCATTCTAAAAAAACTTGCCGTCATGGAGAGAAGTCATCAGCTTATTTTCCTGAGTATTATCTTGTAAAGTAAGTGTCTCTCTTTAACATAAAACATAGAAGTGAACTCCCCTTAATGAGATACACAGTTCTCAAGGTAAAAAATGTCTTTAAAACAATCACTGAGTGGTCTCATAACACCGAGGCATCTTATAGAATCTCACCAGACCAGAGAGATTATTAGAATCGGGCACTTAGAGGGAGTAATTGCAAATTAACATTTTATTACTTATCTTTCCTACCGAGTACTGGGAGTATAATTTTTTTCACAGCCTTTCTATAGCCAGTATCGGTGGGGATACCCCCAACAAAAGCAGCTATTTCAAATGACAAAATAAAGGTAAAGGCATTATTTGTAAACAATTAAATACAGTCCTGCATGTAACATGGATAATTGGCAACACATTAAACAGTAGAAAATGTTACAGTACACGTCCCTTTAAATGAGGGTTTGTGAATGTGCACACAATACGATATTTCTTTTTATTGATATTAAGTTTGTGAGTGACATTGTTTTAGCGACGTAGAAGTGTGCAATTTTTACAAAACTTTCAATTTTACTTCTATCATATGTTTCTCTTTCTCTTGGAGTCCAATGTTAAAAAAAGGTTCTTCTGTCCAAGAAAGCATACTGTAGGTAGGCTAAGGAGCGTGAACATATTCAGCATTATATAACAATTGTGCTACAATGTTTGTAGCACAGTTATACATAAGCGTTCCTAACTCTTCTTCAGCATGCTTGTATGGAAAAGATACGTTTCAGCTAGGGATATCCAGAGAAACAGGTGCATTTATAATATAATTAATTATCTGGGGGGGTTGTTTTCCATTTAATTGTACACACTATCGGAATCCTGAAAGTTTGAATTTGACTTTCCCGTCCCTTTATAGGGACATGAAACCCCAAAATTTTCTTTCAGCATTTAGGGAGAACATAACATTTTAAACAACTTTCCAGTTAACTTCTATTATCAAATTTGCTTCATTCTCTTGGTATCATTTGTTGAAGGAGCAGCAATGCACAAATGGTTTCTAACGGAACACATGGGTGAGCCAATGATAATCGGTATATGTAGCAACCACCAATCAGCAGCTAGAACCTAGGTTCTTTGCTGCTTCTGAGCTTTCCTAGATAAAGATTTCAGCAAAGGATAACAAGAGAAGGAAGCAAATTAAATAATAGAAGTGAATTGGAAAGTTGATTAAAATTGTATGCTCTGTCTAAATCATGAAATTAAAAATTTGGGTTTAATGTCCCTTCAAGGGCTTCTTTGGTTGATGAGTTCATAGTAATCTCTAGTGGGTTAGATGAGTGCAATATATTGTACCTTTGATAAAAGGTACAATATATTGATGAACTGTATGAATACTAAGAACTTGTTGCTTTTTGGATAATACTGTGTGCCATCTAAATAACTGGCGAAACGAACTTTTACTGTTGCATATATATACACGTCCAGTTTTAAACACAACAAGGAGGCAACATATTGCAACTGTATTAAGGGCACAAATTCTTTGATAAAACGCTGAGAATTTGAAATTGATACATACTGAAACAAGTGTTAAAGGTCGAGATTATTTCCGGGAAGCATTGACACTTTTGAAATCTGAACATTTGAATCTATAACTGTTTAGTGAATTGTTTTATAGTGTAATTGAATGAATGTTTGATATGAGTCATGTATTTTAGGAGATTATTATAGAGCTCAGATTGGTATGTGTAATTTGACACCGGTGTCTAACGAATTGATTTTAAGAATTTTTTTTTATTAACTATTTTGATATCGCTGTATGAGTGAGTTGTTTAATAATAAACTTAAAGAATTATTATTATTTCTGAATTGTTTATTTGACTAATTATTCTATATACATAAGAATATATGATTGAGATTCTAATTGGATTGATTTTAATGGATTATTAGAGCAGATTGCCCTTTGGGCGCCTCCCCCAAACTTTTTCTGTTTTGCTGTTGAATCGATTTGGTTGCACTTTGTAGAGAGAGGTGCAATAGGTGGGAGAGCTATAGATCTGCATAGACCTAACTCCTGGACAACTTATGGTATTTAAAATTGAACTTCTGGGGGGTACGCTGAGTGCATAGTTACCTCTGGGGGGGTCAGATGAGTGCATAGTCACCTCTAGGGGGAGGGGTTAGATGAGTGCATAGTCACCTCTAGGGGGAGGGGTTAGATGAGTGCATAGTCACCTCTGGGGGGTCAGATGAGTGCATAGTTACCTCTGGGGGGCGTCAGATGAGGGCATAGTCACCTCTGGGGGGGTTAGATGAGTGCATAGTCACCTCTGGGGGGGTTAGATGAGTGCATAGTCACCTCTGGGGGGGTCAGATGAGTGCATAGTCACCTCTGGGGGGTCAGATGAGTGCATAGTCACCTCTGGGGGGGTCAGATGAGGGCATAGTCACCTCTGGGGGGGTCAGATGAGGTCATAGTTACCTCTGGGGGGCGTCAGATGAGGGCATAGTTACCTCGGGGGGGGTCAGATGAGGGCATAGTTACCTCTGGGGGGCATCAGATGAGGGCATAGTCACCTCTGGGGGGGGTCAGATGAGGGCATAGTCACCTCTGGGGGGTCAGATGAGTGCATAGTCACCTCTGGGGGGGTCAGATGAGGGCATAGTCACCTCTGGGGGGTCAGATGAGTGCATAGTCACCTCTGGGGGGGTCAGATGAGTGCATAGTCACCTCTGGGGGGTCAGATGAGTGCATAGTCACCTCTGGGGGGGTCAGATGAGTGCATAGTCACCTCTGGGGGGGTCAGATGAGGGCATAGTCACCTCTGGGGGGTCAGATGAGTGCATAGTCACCTCTGGGGGGGTCAGATGAGGGCATAGTCACCTCTGGGGGGTCAGATGAGTGCATAGTCACCTCTGAAGGGTCAAAGTAGTATATAGGCACTTATGGGGGTCAGAGGAGTGCATAGTCACCTTTGGGGTGACCATCCCCATTGGGTCTGTCTGAGGAAGGGACACATGTCCTGAAATGTCACAATAAAATTCACTAATTGAAAATTCAGATGTCTAAAGTCCAGAAAGTGCTTATTTGGGGTTTATATAATATGTTCTAGCACCCTGGCAGTTGCTGTAAGCCAGGGAGAGTGTATCTTCATTAGTTATTTGCTATATATATATATACACAGGCACACACACACTGGTGTTCAAAAGTTTATTTTCCATGAAAACATACATTAATTGGATCAAGACTTCGGACCCTCTTCTGGACCGATCGGTGAACCCGGTGAGGTGAAGACAAGGTAGGGAGATCTTCAGGGGCTTAGTGTTAGGTTTATTTAAGGGGGGTTTGGGTTAGATTAGGGGTATGTGGGTGATGGGTTGTAATGTTGGGGGGGTATTGTATGTTTTTTTTTTACAGGCAAAAGAGCTGAATTCTTTGGGGCATGCCCCGCAAAGGGCCCTGTTCAGGGCTGGTAAGGTAAAAGAGCTTTGAACTTTTTTAATTTAGAATAGGGTAGGGCATTTTTTTATTTTGGGGGTCTTTGTTATTTTATTAGGGGGCTTAGAGTAGGTGTAATTAGTTTAAAATTGTTGTAATATTTTTCTAATGTTTGTAAATATTTTTTTATTTTTTGTACTTTAGTTAGTTTATTTCATTGTAGTTATTTGTAGGTATTTTATTTAATTAATTTATTGATAGTGTAGTGTTAGGTTTAATTGTAGGTAATTGTAGGTAGTTTATTTAATTAATTTATTGATAGTGTAGTGTTAGGTTTAATTGTAACTTAGGTTAGGATTTATTTTACAGGTAATTTTGTAATTATTTTAACTATTTTAGCTATTAAATAGTTATTAACTATTTAATAGCTATTGTACCTGGTTAAAATAAATACAAAGTTACCTGTAAAATAAATATTAATCCTAAAATAGCTACAATATAATTATTATTTATATTATAGCTATATTAGGATTTATTTAACAGGTAAGTATTTAGCTTTAAATAGGATTAATTTATTTTATAAGAGTTAATTTATTTCTTTAGATTTAAATTATATTTAATTTAGGGGGGTGTTAGTGTTAGGATTAGACTTAGCTTTAGGGGTTAATCCTTTTATTAGACTAGCGGCGAGATCCGATCGGCAGATTAGGGGTTAATGTTTGAAGTTAGGTGTCGGCGATGTTAGGGAGGGCAGATTAGGGGTTAATACAATTTATTATAGGGTTATTGAGGCGGGAGTGAGGCGGATTAGGGGTTAATACATTTATTATAGTAGCGGTGCGGTTCGGTAGGCAGATTAGGGGTTCATTATTGTAGGTAGGTGGAGGCGACGTTGTGGGGGGCAGATTAGGGGTTAATAAATATAATATAGGGGTTGGCGGTGTTAGGGGCAGCAGATTAGGGGTACATAGGTATAATGTAGGTAGCGGCGGTGTACGGAGTGGCAGATTAGGGGTTAAAAAAATTATGCAGGGGTCAGCGATAGCGGGGGCGGCAGATTAGGGGTTAATAAGTGTAAGGTTAGGGGTGTTTAGACACGGGGTACATGTTAGAGTGTTAGGTGCAGACTTAGGAAGTGTTTCCCCATAGTAAACAATGGGGCTGCGTTAGGAGCTGAACGCTGCTTTTTTGCAGGTGTTAGTTTTTTTTTCAGCTCAAACAGCCCCATTGTTTTCTATGGGGGAATCGTGCACGAGCACGTTTTTGAAGCTGGCCGCGTCCGTAAGCACCGTGGTATCGAGAGTTGCAGTGGCGTTAAATATGCTCTACGCTCCCTTTTTTGGAGCCTAACACAGCCATTCTGTGGACTCTAAATACCAGCGGTATTTAAAAGGTGCGGGGGGGGGAAAAGCACGCGTAGCTAACGCACACCTTTGGCCGCAGAACTCTAAATCTAGCCGATAGTGATTAACAAGGTTAAAATAATGAATTTTAAATGAAATAATAATTGAGTCTTTCAAACGTTGCTTTTGTCAAAGAATCCTCTGTGTGCAGCAATTACAGCCTTGCAGACCTTTGGCATTCTAGTTGTCAATATGTTGATGTAATCTGAAGACCCCATGCTTCCTAATGCACTTCCCACAAGTTGGATTGGCTTGATGGGCACTTCTTATGTACCATATGGTCAAGCTGCTCCCACAACGGCTCAATAGGGTTGAGATCTGGTGACTGTGCCGGCCGCTCCATTTAACACAGAATACCAGCTGACTGCTTCTTCCCTAAATAGTTCTTCCATATTTTGGAGCTGTGCTTTGGGTCGTTGTAGGAGGAAATTGGCTCCAATTAGGAGCTGTTCACAGCGTATGGCATTGCAAAATGGAGTGATAGCCTTCTTTCTCCCACTTATCTACCACCAGAGCACCCCCAGAACATCACACTGCCTCCACCATGCATGACAGAGGGCGTCAAACACTCCTTCAGCATCTTTTCATTTGGTCTGCATTTCACAAATGTTCTTCTTTGTGATTCGAACACCTCAAACTTATATTTGTCTGTCCATAACAGTTTTTTCCAATCTTCCTCTGTTCAGTGTCTAAGATCTTTTGCCCATCTTAATCCTTTTTTTTTTTTTTTTTTTTTATTGGCCAGTCTGAGATATGGCTTTTTTTTTTTTTTTTTTTTTTGGAGTGTGCAACAATATTTGTAGCGAAGTTATACAATGTTGCAAAACACTGCTGCTGCCGTACTAAAGACACGTGCACACTCCTGAGCTCTTATGAAACTACCTAGTTTTACTCTTCAATCAAAGATACTATGAGAACAAAGCAAATTTGATAACAGAAGTAAATTGGAAAGTTGTTTAATGATTCAGATAGAGCATGCAATTTTAAAGTTTTTAATTTTGAATTTACTGTCCCTTTAATTCAGTGTTTTTCAACCAGTGTGCCGTGGCACACTAGTGTGCCGTGAGAGATCCTCAGGTGTGCCGCGGCAGACTGACAACAGTGCGGGGGTGTCCCTCTTTCAAATTTTGAAATATTGGCAGGTATGTGACCGGCTCATCAGGCATCATTTACAACCATGACATATTGACATTCATTCACAGACAATCATTATGATTGTTTGTGAATGAATGTCAATATGTCATGTATAGTTTGTAGGAGGCATGGCATGACAGCACAGTACAGTGTGTATATATATATATATATATATATATATATATATATATATATCCGGTATTAGGCTACAATGTGTGATTTTGTAAAATGTTGGGATGGTGGTGTGCCACAGGATTTTTTAATGTAAAAAAAGTGTGCCACGGCAAAAAAAGGTTGCAAATCACTGCTTTAATTGACCTAATTTATAAGTGAAGGTACCTCAAAGTAATGTAAAGCATTGCTAAGAAAATGCCAGTGGCTAGCTACTAAGTCAGGCAAGTGGTGTGTGTGTTAATGTGTTAATATATTTAAAGAGTTTTTCCACTTGACTTGTATGTAATTTTTGCAAGACTACAGAAGTCTTGTAATGACAAAGCATATTATATAGCTTTGTTGTCTTTCACGTACACTGTAAGGTGAACAAAAGCCAGTCATATCTGAGATGAATATGTTCCTTTGTATACAATGTGAGAAGCAATAAACTTCTCTTTTGTGCTTGTGATGAGTAAAGCATATAAGAGTGAAGTTATAGAGTACCTGTGAGCCTGTATCAAATCCATAGACAAAGAGTTCTCTGTATAAATTCCCAAATAACAGCAGACTTAACCAGGACGTCAATAAACAAACAAATCATTTCAATAGACAATAGACCTTACAGGGTTTCAGCTATAATATATGTATTACTTAATATCAGTTCCTATTTTCTTTAAAATTGTTATAATATTAAAATGAATTTTAAAAAAAAAGTGTGTTGCTAATTACTCTAATTCAATTAATGAGAAAATATTAAGCAGTAACTAATTTATTTATAATAGCTGTACATTTTTTATAGTAATGATAGTTTAATAATTTTATTTATTTTTTTAAATTTAAAATACATTTTTATTGAGATACCAATATACAAATACAGAAAGAAGTACGGTGAGACATATTAGGTAAGTCCATCCACTTTACAGAGTATACAGAAGTCCACTTTAGTAGATGTCTCACAGTAATATTCCTCCACATACGGAAGGGATAATGAAGAGGTAAGTGGTACCATAGTTTTACTAGGGATAGTAATGAAAGTCAAGTGTCTCGCTTCTGGGTACATGCTCTAATTATAGAGCGCTCTTCAAGATCATATGGACAAATATAATGAACAAGTAATAAGTTCAATATAACATTGCTATACAGTTTCACATCAATTAAGAAGCTTAACCATAAGGCTTCAACCAGTGCAAATAAGGAACATGGAGTTCTTCTTGTGTCCTGGAGGAGGGGGATGGGGTGTGGGGAAAGGGGGGGGAGTAGGATAGTAGGAAAGGGTATAGGAGGACAAGAGTCTGTTGGCTTTTACCGGGTAGGATTTGGAGTATGTGAGAGGTTATCCCAAGGAGGCCAAATTTCTGCGTGAAGGCCTAGGATTCCTCGATTTAGGAACACAGCCTCCTCCATTGTCTGAATGTAGGAGAGTATAATTCAATCACCTTTTAGTATATGAAGGCAGATGGTTGTTTCCAGTGTCTCACTATTACTAACTTAGTTGCCATCAATATATATATAAAAAGGTACTTCTGTGACTTGGGCATCTTGAGGATATCTAGGTGGAGAAGGTATGTTTCAGGGCCCTTACCACTCAGGAGTGCTAGGAGGCTGCAGAGGTGTAACACCTCTTTCCATAATGCTCGGATAGCCAGACAGTTCCACCAGATGTAGAGCTCATCGCCTTTTTTCTCCAGTATGTCATTGGGTTTGTTGGTGATATTTTGTGTAACCTACTTGGGAGCCAGTGCCATCTTGTCCTGAATTTGTAGTAAAGCTCAAAGAGTGTTACACAGTGTATAGCTTGTCTGGTGTCTGCAATGGTCCTTGACCAGTATTAAGTCTCTAGTTCTCTTTTCAAGTTTGTCTCCCAAGCTAATATATTATGGGATTAGTGTAGTGATGGGCATTCCAATAGGCATTGGTAATGTACTGTTCAAGGTTTATGTCTCTGCAATCCTGCCCTCCATCTAGTTTCCCAAGTGGTCTTAAGTCTAGGTTCTGTGGGGAGTAACCCCCAGCTATGTAGTAATAATCGTAAACGCATCACTTCAAAGTTGATTTTGGTAGGGATATTATAACAAGATATCAGCTCCACGTGGGTAAGCCCCCTTTGTAGGGTATAAGGGATTTACAGTACTGTGGTATCCAGATAAGGTCAGGGAGTAGCACATGATGTGGTAGGGATGCCTGTTCAATCTCAGGCTGAGGGGGCTGAGTCTAACCATCACCATGTCATCGTCGGACCAGGGACAAATTACTATTCTTGCCATTTTAGCCTTATCTAGGATCCAGGGGTCACTGAAGATGGCATCTATCTGAGAATAGGAATGGTGGGCTGTGGAGTAAAATGTGTAGTCTGTCATTCGCGCGAAGGCAGCGCCATATGTCAAAGATTAAAGCGAGTCATGGTGTCCCGGAATCTCTTAGATCCAAGGGCCTCTCTCTTTTTTCTATCTTTTGCTCCTTTAGGGGTTTGTCTATCTATGGTAGGGTCCCATGTAGATTGGAAGTCTCCCCCGATCAGTATGGACCCCCTCCTGACCTGGTCAATGCTAAGTAAAAGGTGCTTCAAAAAAATGTTAACTAGGGTGTATAAGGTGTTATTGAGTTTGCATACTATTATAAGGTATCTACCATCCGTGTCCCTATCAATGGTGATTGGGATATAAGCAACGTCACTTCTGATGAGTATCACCACCGCTCTTCTTTTTTTAAAAAAAAATTTATTATATGAGGCTCGTTCACAGACTGGGTAGATAGGGGATTTAAGTGTGTGTGGGGATTTGACCGTCCAATGGGTCTCTTGTAGAAAGACTACTTCTATCTTACATTTCTTTAGATATCTTAGCAATAGACTTCGCTTAGTGGGGGTATTGAGTCCCTTCACATTAAGGGTAGACAGCGTCAGGGCGGGCATCTGTCCGCGTGTACCAGTAATCTGTGTGTGTCATGTGGTGCCAGTCTGGGGGGGGGGTGTAGGGAGAGAAGAAGAGGGGGGCAGGGGAAGAGGGAAAAAAAAGGGGGAACAAGGGTGTAAACTTTGCAATGAAATTAAGTAGCATAGATGTTATACATGACAAAATAGTGGTCAGTGGATAAATGCACTACTGAGTCCCCAGGATAGCACTTTCACAAGTATACATATACTTAGCTTCTGAAACCATTACCTGTATGGTTGCATAGTTTTACCATTTACAGATGGGCATACTAAATAACAGTCTCTTCTACAGGCTAGTTTCAGCTATGGGAAGAGGAGACAAACGGGGAGGGGAGCATGGGTATAAACTCTTTAACCAAATTAGAGTAATATCTAGTGGCTATCAATCGGCTGCGTTTATAAGAGAAGTGTTTTATACGTCTCTGACTAGCCGATTGGATATCCTATATATTACAAAACAGTTATAACAAGAGGAAAAAACCTGAGAAAACTTGAATTAGAACAGGATAAAACAGATTGTCTGTCAAACTTCTAGGGCATGTGGGGTGTATGTGGTAGACATCCTTGTATCTACTACAGTGAGAACCCTATCAACATCATAACATTGTAACAAGAGAAGCAAACATTCAAAGTTGTTCAAGAGGAAAGTCGGCTGCCATTGGGGTAGCAGAACAATAACATTCAATAAAGGATACAGTTGGCTTAGGAGAGTCCCCTATGGCGATTTTGGCTGAGTTCCTGCAGGTCTCATGCTGGGTTGAGGGGTTCTGTGGGGAAGAGGTTGCCTTTCTGGGGCATTGACACAGAGTGGAGGTAGCCAGGATGCTGGTTCCAAGCGACCATCTGGATCTTCTGGAAGGAGTTTCCATTGTTGTGACGTGACTTGGCTTGTTGGGGAGTTGAGGCTGTGTGAAGTTGGCTGCCTTTGGTGATGAGAAGCTTCACTGGGAAGCCCCATCTGTATCTGATGTTTTGTGCTCTCATGATTTTAGTGAAGTCTGCAAAGGTCTTCCTCAGGAAGCAAAAGATCTGGGAAAATCTGAACGTTCTCGAATTTCTCAGGCAAGGTTTTCCCTCTCATGTTTGTGTTGATTAGTTTATTTTTAAAGGAAAAATAGTGTAGTCTCACCACCACATCTCCATTGTCAATGGAGATTGAACACGGCCTGGCCACCCTATGTGCTCTGTCCATCAGTAGCTCAGAATTGGAGGCCTCAGCAATCAGTTCTTTGAATAGTTCTTTCAGGAAGGATTCTAGGTCTTGAGGTGTGAAAGTTTATTTCTCCTAGATCTGTCCTCTAGGTTAGCCATATTTGCCTCTAATGAGGAGATTTGGGAGGCTAAGTTCTCAGCGTAGGCCAGGAGATTTGTGTGGTCCACAATGAGGTATTTTCTTTCTCCTATTGAGGCTATATCTCTTGAGTTCAGCACAGGACTTCTCAATTTTTTTTGATAGAGAGTCATGGTGCCCCGCCAGCATAGATTTGATGGATTCTATAAGTGATGATGAAGCTTCAAAATGTGTGGCATTATTATTACTAAAGGCAGTTAATGAGAACCTCAAGGTATTCTCCAAGATAATATTTGAGTCTGACAGGTCGTCATCTGAGTCATCTGGCTGGATTGAGGGAGTTAGGTAGAAGTTATCCATGACTGTCTGTCTTTTTCTGGCGGTTAAGTAGCTTCGACTACTTTCTCTGGTTGTGCACCATTATGAAAGTGGGTGGGTAGAGAGTGGAGTACAGAATAGATTTAGCAGAAGGAGATGTGGTGATGGAACACTGGGTGTCTCCCCTCACATAACCCTAGGGGTGTCCATCTGTGATATAGTGTACTCACCCGGGTATAGTGTATAAATAGTCATTGTCATTATAAAGCACAGCATGCTTTATAATTAGCTGATTGGAAATAACTTGCAAGTTATTACCGAGCCGCTCATAACGCAAAACTCGTAATCTGGCAGTCAGTGTACAACACCACAATAAATAGTGAAAATGTGTTACAAACAATGACTTACTACTCCTCTAAAATTTTGCGCTCAGCAGTGTCCTGGAACACAAATCTGCGTTCCACCATACCGGAAAACTGGAAGTTGCTACGTCACTTCCGGTACTTCTGTGTGCTCAAAACATCTTGCACAGGTCAATATTTCCTAATAAATCACACATTTTGGAAACAAAGTGATGTCTATGTCTATCTTACAAAATAGAAAAAATCAATCAATCTAACAGTGCCTCAAACTTCACACAGCTTGTGGATCGCCTGTGTCTCGTACCCCGCCCTCCTGATGTGTATTCTAAAGTGCCACCCCCTCAGGATCTGGTGGTAACCCCTAAAAATGGCTCTTTAATGGCTGGCTCCTGTATGTACGAGAGTGTGTGATTTAAGGGGTACTGGGTGAAGGAGTAGAGCCCATGGAACGATTGGCCAAGTCCCTCTCTAAGTCAGATTATTTAGCCCCACTTGTTTCTACCGTGTCAAATTTGATTTGAGGAATGTGCTGTCTTCTCCTAGATGAGCCCTTGTGTGTTAGTTAATCATTTATACACCCTATCCTGTAAGTTATCACTATTAACTGTCAAGTTTTCTGTTCTTAAATGTTATTGGGCCACTCTTATATTTGTCAATCTGCTGGCTTACTTTATTCAGCCACTTCTCCTGTGTATCATTTACTAAGATGATTTTTTTTTTGGTATCCTCAGATTCTTTAATCTCTATTTTAACCTTAGTAAGTAATGTGGTCACCTCGTCAATAACAAGAAGTATCAAATCTAGTGAGCACCACTTTTTTTCCTGAATTCTGTATTGTTCCTATAGTGGGTATATTCCGTATCCTAAAGCCTCTAGTAATGTGACTAGTGCATTGATACTCTGACAGATAACTGCCGTGCAGAGATAAATCTATTTATCTCTTTTTTTTTTTTTAGTTTCAATAATGAATAACAGATATTAATAGGGGTCTCACCAGGTGTATACTGTATAGCAGCAAATAGGATGCGAGCTGCGTTATCATGGGAGTATGATACCGTCCCCATACGTGCCTGTTGTGCTTGCACACTGTAGTCATCTGTAGTGGATCCCTCTATACTACTGGCATGAGCTGGTTCCATTGGCATCTCCATATTATACACCTGCTGTATGGTCCAAACAGAGAGAGACACACCAAGGAGAATGTTAAGTAATACTGGATATGGCGAGGCAAACAGTGCTATCAGTCCATAACAAAACAAGAGAGAGAAAGGGAAAAAGTCAAAGAGCCGGGGTCTTTCATTTGTAATAAATATTAACTCCAAAGTGAAACCAATCCTCCCTCCAAAAGTCAGCAACCTGGGTGCAAATATGTAATGCTACTGAAAACTATAGATAGCTTGTACTACATGAGACTGTGTATGTACTGCTCTGTGTGCTACTGAAAACTATAGATGGCTTGTACTACATGATACTGTGTATGTACTGTTCTGTGTGCTACTGACAACCATATATAGCTTGTACCACATGATACTGTGTATGTACTGCTCTGTGTGCTACTGACAACCATATATAGCTTGTACTACATGATACTGTGTATGTACTGCTCTGTGTACTACTGACAACCATATATAGCTTGTACTACATGATACTGTGTATGTGACGTTTTGGGGTTAATATCCCTTCCTTGTCTGAGGAAGGGGTGTAAACCCCAAAACGTCACTGAATAAACCTTTGCTGTGCTTAAATCCAGAGAGTGTGATTATTTTTTTGGGATGAATATTTGACTAATTCTGCACCCTGGTTCTTAAGATTCCTGCCGATGAGAGGGCGCTTATTGGTATTTTACTGCTTAACATTGGTATATGTACTGCTCTGTGTGCTACTGACAACTATAGATAGCTTATACTACATGATAATGTGTATGTGTCAGGGTGCCAGGAATCAGACTGAGATGAGAAGTGCAAAAATAATCACACCTTTTATTAATAGCAAAAAAATAATAAAATGTCCACAAGTCAAATAACAAGCCAGGAATCAAAACCAGAGCTGGTAGTCAGACAAGCAGAGTCAGGAGCCAAAGCAAATAGTCAGATGAGCCGGAATCGGGAACAAGGAGAACAGCAGAATCAGGAACAAGCCAGGGATCAGGAGCCAGGAGGGACATCAGACAGCCAGGTAATACACAGGAGCTCTCACAAACAGGTCTGAGACAACGCAAGGGCAAAGCAGACTGAACAGAGGCCCTTTAAATAAGTGATGACATCACAATTCTGAGACTGCATCCTGTCTCACACGGATAATGTACACCAGTCTGGCCATAAAAGGAAGTGCAGGAAATGAGCAGCATCACACAGTATGCACCAGAGTCAGCAAGAGAGGTGAGTAAAATGGTTGCCAGCAGCACATGGCAAACAAAGCAGGGAAAAAACCCTGACAGTACTCTCCCCTCAACGACCCCTCCCCCGCAGGAGGACAAAATGCTTATTGGGGAATCGGGCATGGAAGGCACGGAGGAGGGCGGGAGCATGAAAATCAGAGGAGGGAACCCATGAACGCTCCTCTGGACCATAGCCCCTCCAGTGAACCAAATACTGTACGCAGCCCCTGGACATACGAGAGTCAATAATGCTGCTGACCTCATACTCCTCATGATTGTCAACAAAGATAGGATGGGGGTGAGGCAACACAGTGGTAAACCGATTACAAACCAATGGTTTCAAGAGGGAGACATGAAAAACATTGGAGATATGCGCATTGCAGGAGGAAGGTCAAGAGCGTAGGCCACAGGATTGACCCGTCAGAATATTCAAAAAGGACCAACATAACGGGGAGCCAGTTTATTGGAAGACACACGAAGGTTCAAGTTGCAGGAGGACAGCCAAATTCTCTTGCCAACCTGGTAGGAAGGAGCGGGCAGACGTTTACGATCAGCCTGGAACTTTTGTCACTGCATAGAATGATGAAGGCAATCCTGAATCTGCACCCACATGGAACGGAGTTGCTGGAGATGCTCCTCTAAAGCTGGAATACCCTGAGACATGAATTGGACAACAAGGATGGTTGAAACCCATAATTCGCCATGAACGGGAATAACTTGGAGGAAGCATTAATAGCACTATTACGAGCAAACTCTGCCCAAGGTAACAGTTCAGACCAAATATTGTGGTGATCTGAGACATGGCAATGGAGGAAATGTTCCAGAGCTTGATTAGACCGTTCCGCAGCCCCACTGGATTGAGGGTGATATGCTGAGGATAAGGAAAGCTGGATCCCCATTTGAGCACAAAAGGAACACCAAAATCTGGAGACAAACTGGCTACCCCGGTCCAACACTATCTCCTTGGGTAACCAATGTAAACGGAAGACCTCCCGGGCAAAAATTGAAGCAAGCTCCTGAGCGGTAGGCAACTTCAAGGGAATGCAATGTGACATTTTAGAAAAACGGTCAACCACCATAAGGAAAACAGTATTGCCATTGGAAACAGGGAACTCGACAATGAAGTCCATGGAAAGATGTGTCCAAGGACGCTCACCATTAGCAATAGGTTGAAAAAGACCCACAGGAAGACGTTGAGGAGTCTTATTCTGTGCACAAACTGAGCAGGAGGCAACATACGCAGCAACATCAGAATGAAGACCTGGCCACCAGAATTATTGAGTGACAGACCAAATCATTAGTTTCTTGCCGGGGTGACCTGTGGCTTTAGGATAGTGGTAAGTGTGCAAAAGTTTAGTTTGAAGATTCTCAGGAACAAAATACTTACCACTAGGTTTCCCAGGAGGTGCATTTTTTTGTGCAGCCAGGATCTCCTCCCCCAAGGGAGAAGTCAAATTAGTACTTATGGTAGCCATATGGTCAGGAGGTATAACTGGAGTAGGTACAGACTCCTCCTTGGACAGAGGCAAAAATTGTCGAGAGAGGGCATCAGCCCTAACATTCTTACTACCAGACAGGTAGGAGACCACATAATTAAACCGAGACAAAAATAGCGCCTATTTCTGGCCTGTCGGGGCGACAAACATTTTGCTTCAGATAGATAAGTTAAATTCTTGTGGTCAGTAAGAATGAGCACTGGCACGCTAGTACCCCCGAGAAGATGCCTCCATTCCTTGAGTGCCATAATTAAGGCCAGTAATTCCCTGTCACCAATTTCATAATTGCACTCCGCTGGAGACTATTTCTTAGAGTAGAAACCACATGGATGCAAGGAACCATCAGGCGTAGGGCATTGAGACAAGAGGGCACCTACTCCAATCTCAGACACATCAACCTCAAGAACAAAAGGCAGGACAGAGTTAGGATGAGCCAGAACTGGAGCGGCAGCAAAGGCAGTCTTAAGACTATCAAAGGCCTTAATGGCAGTAGGTGACCAATGGAGTGGATCATTCTCTTACGGGTCAAGTCTGTGATAGGTTTGACCAAGGAAGAAAAGTTTTTAATAAACTTTCTATAGTAATTGGGGAACCCCAAAAAACGTTGAATAGACCGAAGACCAACTGGGGAGGCCACTGCAGATAACTTGTCAGGATCCATGGAGAACCCTGCAACAGAGATAACATAACCTAGGAAGGTTACTTGAGTCTGATGGAACTCACATTTCTCGAGTTTACAAAACAGGCCGTTCTCACGTAGTCTCTGTAGAACCCATGTAACATCAGAACGATGAGCCTCAAGTGTGGGTGAGTGTATGGGGATGTTTAAGTACACCACAATACACTCTTGCAACATATCTCATAGGATATCATTAATAAATGATTACATGAGCATTACATAGGCCAAAGGGCATTACAAGATACTCATAATGCCTGCTCCTGGTGTTAAATGCTGTTTTCCATTTGTGGCCCTCCTTGATCCTAACGAGATTGTACGCTCCTGTCAAATCAAGTTTAGTAAAGACCGTAGCTCCCTTGAGGCGGTCAAAGAGTTCCGTAATGAGCAGAATAGGGAAAGCATTCATAATGGTAAGACGATAAAGACCTCTATAATCGATGCATGGTCTTAACTCGCCACCCTTTTCCTTCAGAAAGAAGAAGCCAGCCCCTGCAGGAGAGCAGGATTTGCAGATGATCCCCCGTAACAGAGCATCAGCAATATTCTCCACAACAGACAGAGGGTAAACCCGGCCAGAGGAGGAATGGCTCCGGGTTGCAGGACAATGGCACAATCGTAAGACCGGTGAGGAGGCAATGTACCGGCATGCACCTTCTAAAAACATCTAGGAACTCTCGGTACTCCTCTGGCAATTGAGATACCAAAGAAGTGCACAAGATTTTAACTGGTTTCCGAAGACCAAGTGGAAATACATTGCGGAGACCACAACAAAATTTTGGACCTGCGCTTTTGGAGCCAGGGATAACCCAGAACAACCGGAAAATGTGGAGAGTTTATCACCTGGAACTGGAGGGTTTAAAAATGGAGAGCCCCAACAGCCATGGATAACGGAGCAGTTTCGTGAGTAATGAGACACGTGAATCCCAACTGCATCGGCTCAGCTGTACCTGGTGACTCGGGACCTGGAGGCATGGGAGGAGAGGGAGGCATGGGTGGGAACGAACACGTAGGAGACAACGGAACAGGAGGCTTCTGCAAGCGCTCCTTGAAAGAGGGCCTCTCACTTAGTCTGATGTCAATTAGGATCAAAAGACACCAATGCCTCAAGATCTTCTGGTAAATTTCTTGCAGAAACTTCATCTTTAATCACATCAGAGAGCCCATGAAAGAAGGTGGCAACAAGGGCTTCATTGTTCCAACCTACCTCTGCGGCAAGCGTACAGAACTCAATGGCATACTGAGCAACAAATCTTGTATCTTGCTGAATGGACATGAGTCGTTTAGCAGCAGAGGAGGAGCAAGCCGGGAACATCAAATACTCTTCGAAATGAGGCCACAAATTCATGGTAATTTGAAATCACAGGTTTAGTAGCCTCCCACAAGGGAATAGCCCAGCCAAGAGCTGTGTCAGAGAGTAACGAGATGAGAAATCCCACCTTAGCTCTGTCAGAGGCAAACGCCTGAGGTAACATCTCAAAGTAAATGCCTATCTGGTTCAAAAACCCTCTGCACTGATTAGGATCGCCTCCATATCGTAGAGGTGCAGAACCGGACATGCTCCTAGTAGGACTAGGTGTAGCAGCGGAAACAAGAGCAGCCATAACTTGCGGGACACTTTGATCCAAATGTGCAGTGCGAGTCAGCAGGGTTTGCAGGGCAAGTGCAAATTGATCCCAGCGGTGATCCTGTTCATCCATTCTGGAAATTATGGCAGGTAAAGGTGGATTATTAGCACCATCAGGATTCATGGCCCTTGCGTAATGTCAGGGTGCCAGGAATCAGACAGACGAGAAGTGCAAAAATAATCACACCTTTTATTAATAGCAAACAAGCCAGGAATCAAAACCAGAGCTGGTAGTCAGACAAGCCGAATCAGGAGCCAAAGAGAATAGTCAGACGAGCCGGAATCAGGAACAAGGAGAACAGCGGAATCAGAAACAAGGAGAACAGCAGAGTCAGGAACAAGCCAGGGATCAGGAACCAGGAGGGACGTCAGACAGCCAGGTAATACACAGGAGCTCTCACAAACAGGTCTGAGACAACGCAAGGGCAAAGCAAACTGAACAGAGGCCCTGACATCACAATTTTGAGACTGCATCCTGATGATGTACACCAGTCTGGCCATAAAAGGAAGTGCAGGAAATGAACAGTATGCAAAAGCAAAAGAGGTGAGTAAAATGGCTACCAGCAGCACATGGCAAACAAAGCAGGGGAAACCCTGACAGTATGTACTGCTCTGTGTGCTACTGAGAGCCATAGATAGCTTGTACTACATGATACTGTATGTACTGCTCTGTGTGCTACTGAGAACCATATATAGCTTGTACTACATTATACTGTGTATGTACTGTTCTGTGTGCTACTGACAACCATATATAGCTTGTACTACATGATACTGTGTATGTTCTGCTACTGACAACCATATATAGCTTGTACTACATGATACTGTGTATGTTCTGCTACTGACAACCATATATAGCTTATAGTACATTATACTGTGTATGTACTGCTATGTGTGCTACTGACAACTATAGATAGCTTATACTATATGATATTGTGTATGTACTGCTCTGTGTGCTACTGAGAACCATATATAGCTTATACTACATGATACCAGACATCCCAACTCTCCCTGAAGTTCAGAGAGTCTCCCTGATTGTAATAGCGGCTCCCAGATGCCAGCAAATGGAATGCAATCTCCCTGAAACTCCAAGTACCATGATCCTATGTGGCCCAAATCCAGAAAAGTGTTTCTTTAAGGAATGCCTTTAGTTGCTGGGACATTATAGAACCCTCAAAGCATGCACCAGTAACCAAAAAGCCCGTACTGATTTTAGTAAAATAAAACACAAATACAGGTAGCCCTCAGTTTACGCCGGGGTTAGGTTCCAGAAGGAATGGTTGTAAATTGAAACCAAGTTTATAATGCAAGTCAATGGGAAGTGAGGGAGATAGGTTCCAGGCCCCTCTCAAAATTGTCATAAGTAACACCTAATACACTATTTTTAAAGCTTTGAAATGAAGACTTTAAATGCTAAACAGCATTATAAACCTAATAAAATAATCACACAACACAGAATATATAATTAAACTAAGTTAAATGAACAAAAACATTTGCTAAACAGCATTATAAACCTAATAAAATAATCACACAACACAACTTCACTTGCATTTTTCTGCAAACAGTTCTTTCTATGCATTCCAATCTGGACTGATTTATAGACAGGAAGATCTTGTTCCTTTGAAATCTGCTTGATAGCTCAGGTTTGGTTAAACTGATTAATTTCAGCTGCTTGGCTTTGCTGCAACACAAGCGGACAGCTCCACCTACTGGCTATTTTAATAAATGCACTGCTTCTCAATGCTTTTCAATAGCAGTCATATGACTGGAAAAAAAGGTTGTTATTCTGAAACGGTGTAAATTGAACCGTTGTAAAACGAGGGTCACCTGTACTACTTTATTTACTGCACATAATTAAACTTCATATTCTAAAATATGTAAGCATTCAACAAGCTACTTTAATGATAAGTCTATCTTATTTAGGGTTTCAAGGTGTCCAATATATAACTGGAAGGGGTGGTGGTGGTGCAGTAGCGAGTGAAGCCACCTCCCTGAAATTAGTTTTTGCAGGCTGGGATGTATGTGATACTGTGTATGTACTGCTCCTGTGTGCTACTGACAACCATATATAGCATCTTCTACATGATACTGTGTATTTCAAAAGGAACAAGAGCGCACAGCCCAATCTGAGAGTAAAAGTCTTTACTAAAAAATAAAAGCGCATAAACAATAATAAACGTACAGGATAAAAACAATTAGATGCAGTGTGTGATTATATCACCATAAAGAGACTCCCCCACAGTTAAGGTGTATGCAAAGCTGCCGGAAACACTGGGATCTTTAGTCAGTCAGTTCGCTGTTCCTCAAGCCAAATGCATGGAATCCATTAGTGTTGCAGCCGGTCAGCTGTTCTGAAGTCTTAACGGGGGTGAGTACAGATGCCACAACGCGTTTCCTCTGGTCTCCACCAGACTTTTTCAAGAGGTGGACACCAGAAGAAACTAAAGATCCCAGTGTTTCCGGCAGCTTTGCATACACCTTAACTGTGGGGGAGTCTCTTTATGGTGATATAATCACACACTGCATCTAATTGTTTTTATCCTGTACGTTTATTATTGTTTATGCGCTTTTATTTTTTAGTAAAGACTTTTACTCTCAGATTGGGCTGTGCGCTCTTGTTCCTTTTGTATTTCACAGTTTTCCTACATAAAGGTGTCACCGGAGACCCTTTTTCACACGGAGCAGCATTTCTATCAATACACCACAGCAGCGAAGGCTCTTCAGTTTATCCCGCTGAGATTGCGGGTACAGCGTCTAACGGGCACATCAGCTCAGTTTCTGTCATCTTTTGAATTACCGCTCCTACTTGGGACCTTTTCAAACATACAAGGTCAGGTACTATCATACATTGGGAGCGTGCTGTCTTTGTGCTTTGTTACACAGTGCACGGATCACTGTGGACTGCATATCTCAGCTGATCATTGAAACTAACTGAATTACCACGCTCAGAGTTAAACTAACATTGTTTGCTTTTTTGCTTACTGCATATTGCATTGCATTTTTTATATGTGTGTATATCTATACTCATTTAACTATTCTGGCATATTTTTCAGAATTTACATATTTTTAAATAAGTGTGCCAGTCACTTAGGAAGCGCTTATGTTTTTTAAACTTGTTTTCTAATGATACTGTGTATGTACTGCTCTGTGTGCTACTGACAGCCATATATAGCTTGTACTACATGATACTGTGTATGTACTGCTCTTTGTGCTACTGACAACTATAGATAGCTTGTACTACATGATAATGTGTATGTACTGCTCTGTGTGCTACTGACAACCATAGATAGAGCAGTACATATACAGTATCATGTAGTATAAGCTATCTATGGTTGTCAGTAGCACACAGAGCAGTACATACACAGTATCATGTAGTATAAGCTATATATAGTTGTCAGTAGCACACAGAGCAGTACATACACAGTATCATGTAGTACAAGCTATCTATGGTTGTCAGTAGCACACAGAGCAGTACATACACAGTATCATGTAGTACAAGCTATCTATGGTTGTCAGTAGCACACAGAGCAGTACATATACAGTATCATGTAGTATAAGCTGTGTGCTACTGACAACCATAGATAGCTTGTACTACATGATACTGTGTATGTACTGCTCTGTGTGCTACTGACAACTATATATAGCTTATACTACATGATACTGTGTATGTACTGCTCTGTGTGCTACTGACAGCCATAGATAGCTTGTACTACATGATAATGTGTATGTACTGCTCTGTGTGCTACTGACAACCATAGATAGCTTATACTACATGATACTGTATATGTACTGCTCTGTGTGCTACTGACAACCATATATAACTTCTTCTACATGATACTGTGTATGTACTGCTCTGTGTGCTACTGACAACCATATATAGCTTGTACTACATGATACTGTGTATGTACTGATCTGTGTGCTACTGACAACCATACATAGTATGTACTTCTCTGTGTGCTACTGACAACTATAGATAGTTTGTACTACATTATACTGGGTATTTACTGCTCTGTGTGCTACTGACAACCATATATAGCTTGTACTACATGATACTGTGTATGTTCTGCTACTGACAACCATACATAGCTTATACTACATGATACTGTGTGTGTACTGCTCTGTGCGCTACTGACAACTATATATAGCTTCTTCTACATGATACTGTGTATGTACTGCTCTGTGTGCTACTGACAGCCATATATAGCTTGTACTACATGATACCGTGTATGTACTGATCTGTGTGCTACTGACAACCATACATAGTATGTACTTCTCTGTGTGCTACTGACAACTATAGATAGCTTGTACTACATTATACTGTGTATGTACTGCTCTGTGTGCTACTGACAACTATAGATAGCTTATACTATGATACTGTGTATGTACTGCTCTGTGTGCTACTGACAACTATAGATAGCTTATACTACATGATACTGTGTATGTACTGCTCTGTGTGCTACTGACAACTATATATAGCTTGTACTACATTATACTGTGTATGTACTGCTCTGTGCGCTACTGACAACCATACATAGCGTGTACTACATAATACTGTGTATGTACTGCTCTGTGTGCTACTGACAACTATATATAGCTTGTACTACATTATACTGTGTATGTACTGCTACTGACAACCATATATAGCTTATAGTACATTATACTGTGTATGTACTGCTCTGTGTGTTACTGACAACTATAAATAGCTTGTACTACATTATACGGTGTATGTACTGCTCTGTGTGCTACTGAAAACTATAGATAGCTTGTACTACATGATACTGTGTATGTACTGCTCTGTGTGCTACTGACAACTATAGATAGCTTATACTACATGATACTGTGTATGTACTGCTCTGTGTGCTACTGACAACTATAGATAGCTTATATTACATGATACTGTGTACGTACTGCTCTGTGTGCTACTGACAACTATAGATAGCTTATACTACATGATACTGTGTATGTACTGCTCTGTGTGCTACTGACAACTATAGATAGCTTATACTACATGATACTGTGTATGTACTGCTCTGTGTGCTACTGACAACTATAGATAGCTTATACTACATGATACTGTGTATGTACTGCTCTGTTTGCTACTGACAACTATAGATAGCTTATACTACATGATACTGTGTATGTACTGCTCTGTGTGCTACTGACAACTATAGATAGCTTATACTACATGATACTGTGTATGTACTGCTCTGTGTGCTACTGACAACTATAGATAGCTTATACTACATGATACCGTATATGTACTGCTCTGTGTGCTACTGACAACTATAGATAGCTTATACTACATGACACTGTGTATATACTGCTCTGTGTGCTACTGACAACTATAGATAGCTTATACTATGATACTGTGTATGTACTGCTATGTGTGCTACTGACAACTATAGATAGCTTATATTACATGATACTGTGTATGTACTGCTCTGTGTGCTACTGACAACTATAGATAGCTTATACTACATGATACTGTGTATGTACTGCTCTTTGTGCTACTGACAACTATAGATAGCTTATACTACATGATACTGTGTATGTACTGCTCTGTGTGCTACTGACAACTATAGATAGCTTATACTACATGATACTGTGTATGTACTGCTCTGTGTGCTACTGACAACTATAGATAGCTTATACTACATGATACTGTGTATGTACTGCTCTTTGTGCTACTGACAACTATAGATAGCTTATACTACATGATACTGTGTATGTACTGCTCTGTGTGCTACTGACAACTATAGATAGCTTATACTACATGATACTGTGTATGTACTGCTCTGTGTGCTACTGACAACTATAGATAGCTTATACTACATGATACTGTATATGTACTGCTCTGTGTGCTACTGACAACTATAGATAGCTTATACTATGATACTGTGTATGTACTGCTATGTGTGTTACTGACAACTATAGATAGCTTATATTACATGATACTGTGTATGTACTGCTCTGTGTGCTACTGACAACTATAGATAGCTTATATTACATGATACTGTGTATGTACTGCTCTGTGTGCTACTGACAACTATAGATAGCTTATACTACATGATACTGTGTATGTACTGCTCTGTGTGCTACTGACAACCATATATAGCTTGTACTACATGATACTGTGTATGTACTGATCTGTGTGCTACTGACAACCATACATAGTATGTACTTCTCTGTATGCTACTGACAACTATTGATAGTTTGTACTACATTATACTGGGTATTTACTGCTCTGTGTGCTACTGACAACCATGTATAGCTTGTACTACATGATACTGTGTATGTTCTGCTACTGACAACCATACATAGCTTATACTACATGATACTGTGTGTTTACTGCTCTGTGCGCTACTGACAACTATATATAGCTTCTTCTACATGATACTGTGTATGTACTGCTCTGTGTGCTACTGACAGCCATATATAGCTTGTACTACATGATACCGTGTATGTACTGATTTGTGTGCTACTGACAACCATACATAGTATGTACTTCTCTGTGTGCTACTGACAACTATAGATAGCTTGTACTACATTATACTGTGTGTGTACTGCTCTGTGTGCTACTGACAACTATAGATAGCTTATACTATGATACTGTGTATGTACTGCTCTGTGTGCTACTGACAACTATAGATAGCTTATACTACATGATACTGTGTATGTACTGCTCTGTGTGCTACTGACAACTATATATAGCTTGTACTACATTATACTGTGTATGTACTGCTCTGTGCGCTACTGACAACCATACATAGCGTGTACTACATAATACTGTGTATGTACTGCTCTGTGTGCTACTGACAACTATATATAGCTTGTACTACATTATACTGTGTATGTACTGCTACTGACAACCATATATAGCTTATAGTACATTATACTGTGTATGTACTGCTCTGTGTGCTACTGACAACTATAAATAGCTTGTACTACATTATACGGTGTATGTACTGCTCTGTGTGCTACTGAAAACTATAGATAGCTTGTACTACATGATACTGTGTATGTACTGCTCTGTGTGCTACTGACAACTATAGATAGCTTATACTACATGATACTGTGTATGTACTGCTCTGTGTGCTACTGACAACTATAGATAGCTTATATTACATGATACTGTGTATGTACTGCTCTGTGTGCTACTGACAACTGTAGATAGCTTATACTACATGATACTGTGTATGTACTGCTCTGTGTGCTACTGACAACTATAGATAGCTTATACTACATGATACTGTGTATGTACTGCTCTGTGTGCTACTGACAACTATAGATAGCTTATACTACATGATACTGTATATGTACTGCTCTGTGTGCTACTGACAACTATAGATAGCTTATACTACATGATACTGTGTATGTACTGCTCTGTGTGCTACTGACAACTATAGATAGCTTATACTATGATACTGTGTATGTACTGCTATGTGTGCTACTGACAACTATAGATAGCTTATATTACATGATACTGTGTATGTACTGCTCTGTGTGCTACTGACAACTATAGATAGCTTATACTACATGATACTGTGTATGTACTGCTCTTTGTGCTACTGACAACTATAGATAGCTTATACTACATGATACTGTGTATGTACTGCTCTGTGTGCTACTGACAACTATAGATAGCTTATACTACATGATACTGTGTATGTACTGCTCTGTGTGCTACTGACAACTATAGATAGCTTATACTACATGATACTGTGTATGTACTGCTCTTTGTGCTACTGACAACTATAGATAGCTTATACTACATGATACTGTGTATGTACTGCTCTGTGTGCTACTGACAACTATAGATAGCTTATACTACATGATACTGTGTATGTACTGCTCTGTGTGCTACTGACAACTATAGATAGCTTATACTACATGATACTGTATATGTACTGCTCTGTGTGCTACTGACAACTATAGATAGCTTATACTACATGATACTGTGTATGTACTGCTCTGTGTGCTACTGACAGCTATAGATAGCTTATACTATGATACTGTGTATGTACTGCTATGTGTGCTACTGACAAATATAGATAGCTTATATTACATGATACTGTGTATGTACTGCTCTGTGTGCTACTGACAACTATAGATAGCTTATACTACATGATACTGTGTATGTACTGCTCTGTGTGCTACTGACAACTATAGATAGCTTATATTACATGATACTGTGTATGTACTGCTCTGTGTGCTACTGACAACTATAGATAGCTTATACTACATGATACTGTGTATGTACTGATCTGTGTGCTACTGACAACCATACATAGTATGTACTTCTCTGTGTGCTACTGACAACTATTGATAGTTTGTACTACATTATACTGGGTATTTACTGCTCTGTGTGCTACTGACAACCATATATAGCTTGTACTACATGATACTGTGTATGTTCTGCTACTGACAACCATACATAGCTTATACTACATGATACTGTGTGTGTACTGCTCTGTGCGCTACTGACAACTATATATAGCTTCTTCTACATGATACTGTGTATGTACTGCTCTGTGTGCTACTGACAGCCATATATAGCTTGTACTACATGATACCGTGTATGTACTGATTTGTGTGCTACTGACAACCATACATAGTATGTACTTCTCTGTGTGCTACTGACAACTATAGATAGCTTGTACTACATTATACTGTGTATGTACTGCTCTGTGTGCTACTGACAACTATAGATAGCTTATACTATGATACTGTGTATGTACTGCTCTGTGTGCTACTGACAACTATAGATAGCTTATACTACATGATACTGTGTATGTACTGCTCTGTGTGCTACTGACAACTATATATAGCTTGTACTACATTATACTGTGTATGTACTGCTCTGTGCGCTACTGACAACCATACATAGCGTGTACTACATAATACTGTGTATGTACTGCTCTGTGTGCTACTGACAACTATATATAGCTTGTACTACATTATACTGTGTATGTACTGCTACTGACAACCATATATAGCTTATAGTACATTATACTGTGTATGTACTGCTCTGTGTGCTACTGACAACTATAAATAGCTTGTACTACATTATACGGTGTATGTACTGCTCTGTGTGCTACTGAAAACTATAGATAGCTTTTACTACATGATACTGTGTATGTACTGCTCTGTGTGCTACTGACAACTATAGATAGCTTATACTACATGATACTGTGTATGTACTGCTCTGTGTGCTACTGACAACTATAGATAGCTTATATTACATGATACTGTGTATGTACTGCTCTGTGTGCTACTGACAACTGTAGATAGCTTATACTACATGATACTGTGTATGTACTGCTCTGTGTGCTACTGACAACTATAGATAGCTTATACTACATGATACTGTGTATGTACTGCTCTGTGTGCTACTGACAACTATAGATAGCTTATACTACATGATACTGTGTATGTACTGCTCTGTTTGCTACTGACAACTATAGATAGCTTATACTACATGATACTGTGTATGTACTGCTCTGTGTGCTACTGACAACTATAGATAGCTTATACTACATGATACTGTGTATGTACTGCTCTGTGTGCTACTGACAACTATAGATAGCTTATACTACATGATACTGTATATGTACTGCTCTGTGTGCTACTGACAACTATAGATAGCTTATACTACATGATACTGTGTATGTACTGCTCTGTGTGCTACTGACAACTATAGATAGCTTATACTATGATACTGTGTATGTACTGCTATGTGTGCTACTGACAACTATAGATAGCTTATATTACATGATACTGTGTATGTACTGCTCTGTGTGCTACTGACAACTATAGATAGCTTATACTACATGATACTGTGTATGTACTGCTCTTTGTGCTACTGACAACTATAGATAGCTTATACTACATGATACTGTGTATGTACTGCTCTGTGTGCTACTGACAACTATAGATAGCTTATACTACATGATACTGTGTATGTACTGCTCTGTGTGCTACTGACAACTATAGATAGCTTATACTACATGATACTGTGTATGTACTGCTCTTTGTGCTACTGACAACTATAGATAGCTTATACTACATGATACTGTGTATGTACTGCTCTGTGTGCTACTGACAACTATAGATAGCTTATACTACATGATACTGTGTATGTACTGCTCTGTGTGCTACTGACAACTATAGATAGCTTATACTACATGATACTGTATATGTACTGCTCTGTGTGCTACTGACAACTATAGATAGCTTATACTACATGATACTGTGTATGTACTGCTCTGTGTGCTACTGACAACTATAGATAGCTTATACTATGATACTGTGTATGTACTGCTATGTGTGCTACTGACAACTATAGATAGCTTATATTACATGATACTGTGTATGTACTGCTCTGTGTGCTACTGACTACTATAGATAGCTTATACTACATGATACTGTGTATGTACTGCTCTTTGTGCTACTGACAACTATAGATAGCTTATACTACATGATACTGTGTATGTACTGCTCTGTGTGCTACTGACAACTATAGATAGCTTATACTACATGATACTGTGTATGTACTGCTCTGTGTGCTACTGACAACTATAGATAGCTTATACTACATGATACTGTGTATGTACTGCTCTTTGTGCTACTGACAACTATAGATAGCTTATACTACATGATACTGTGTATGTACTGCTCTGTGTGCTACTGACAACTATAGATAGCTTATACTACATGATACTGTGTATGTACTGCTCTGTGTGCTACTGACAACTATAGATAGCTTATACTACATGATACTGTATATGTACTGCTCTGTGTGCTACTGACAACTATAGATATCTTGTACTACATGATACTGTGTATGCTCTGTTATTTGTGTGAATCTTTTTTTAGTTAAACATGGGAATGTAATACGTTGCTCTTTGTTTCATGAGCGGACTAAGCAGTCGGGCAAAAAGACCTGGACTGAGAGACTTACACATAAGGGAGCCCTAAGGGCACCCAGTGGTGCGCCTGGTGTGCTAGTTAAACTCAGTCACAGTTGGTTAAATGAGCGACCCCAGAAGTGACATTTGAGCTACTCTAGAGGTTATGACTTTGAGGGAGTGAGCAGCATTATTCATGCAAATTGTAGTATAGGACTATCCACACAGTGAGTGCCTACTGGCCACCCCCCCCCCCCCCTCAGTTAATAGGAGCTGCATAGGAGGGGTGGGTGGGACATAGGGGACAAAGTAGGAACTTTGCCCTAATTTTTGCCTGGGAGCCCTGGTTGGCCTCAGTCTGCCCCTGCTGTTTGTGCAACTGACTGTCAAGAAGGATTAAATCACTGTTGCATATGTGTTACCGGCAGCGAAATATGTCAAATCATTTAGTTTGTGTTGCTGGGATATTCAGGAATATACCAGGCATTCTTATGGTTATATTCAGGGATATAAGCCTGATGAAATTTATGTTTCTTCCTGGTGAAATTCATTTTACTGGTCTCCCTGCAAGTTCAGCCCATTTTAATGGATTGTGGTTCAACAAGCAAAAACAGCTACTTCATATGCAAAAAAAATCTAAAGGAGCCATTTCTCATACATTTTGTGCTCTGCAGCTCGTATAACAAACCGCTGGAAACGCACAGTTTAACAGTACAATTTCCCTTTAAAGATGTATTTTTTTTTTATTTTTTTTTAAATCTGGACTGATCAGTTTTTAAAGGACATTAAACACTTTTAAATTGTAATAAAAATGGGGGGTTTTACCACTGCACTGTCCACAAAGATTTACATCATGTTCATACTTTTTCTTTCATGTAATTAGCAAGAGTCCATGAGCTAGTGACGTATGGGATATACATTCCTACCAGGAGGGGCAAAGTTTACCAAACCTCAAAATGCCTACAAATACACCCCTCACCACACCCACAAATCAGTTTTTACAAACTTTGCCTCCCGTGGAGGTGGTGAAGTAAGTTTGTGCTAGATTCTACGTTGATATGCGATTCGCAGCAGGCTGGAGCCCGGTTTTCCTCTCAGTGTGCAGTGAATGTCAGAGGGATGTGAGGAGAGTATTGCCTATTTGAATTCAATGGTCTCCTTCTACAGATCTATTTCATAGGTTCTCTGTTATCTCTTACCTCCCTTTTCAGATCGACGATATACTCTTATATACCATTACCTCTACTGATTCTCGTTTCAGTACTGGTTTGGCTTTCTACTACATGTAGATGAGTGTCCTGGGGTAAGTAAGTCTTATTTTTGTGACACTCTAAGCTATGGTTGGGCACTTTATGTAAAAGTTCAAACATTTATTTGCCTTGATTCAGGATGATCAATATTCCTTATTTCAGACAGTCAATTTCATTATTTGGGATAATGCATATGAATTTTCAATTTTTTCTTACCTTTAAATTGACCTTTTTCTCTGTGGGCTGTTAGGCTCGCGGGGGCTGAAAATGCTTCATTTTATTGCGTCATTCTTGGCGCGGACTTTTTTGCCGCAAAAAATATTCTTTGTCATTTCCGGCGTCATTCTTCTCGCCGGAAGTTGTTCGTGATTGCGTCATTTTTTGACGTTTTGCGCCAAAAATGTTGGCGTCAACGGATGTGGCGTCATTCTTGGCGCCAAAAGCATTTAGGCGCCAATAATGTGGGCGTCTTTTTTTTGGCGCTAAAAAATGTGGGCGTCATTTTTTTGTCTCCACCTTTTTTTCACATTATTTAAGTCTTATTTTTCTTTTGCTTCTGGTTACTAGAGGCTTGTTCATTGGCATTTTTTCCCATTCCTGAAACTGTCATTTAAGGAATTTGATAGATTTTGCTTTATATGTTGTTTTTTCTCTTACATATTGCAAGATGTCTCAGATTGACCCTGGATCAGAAGCTACTTCTGGAAAAACGCTGCCTGATGCTGGTTCTACCAAAGTTAAGTGCATTTGTTGTAACTTGTGGTAACTGTTCCTCCGGCTGTAGTTTGTGATGAGTGTCATGATAAACTTGCTAATGCAGATAAAATTTCCATTAGTAATATTCCATTACCTGTTGCTGTTCCATCAACATCTAATACTCAGGATGTTCCTGTTAATATAAGAGATTTTGTTTCTAAATCTATTAGGAAGGCTATGTGTGTTATTCCTCCTTCCAGTAAGCATAAAAGGTCTTTTAAAACTTCTCATTTCTCAGATGAATTTTTAAATGAACATCATCATTCTGATTTGTCTGTTTCTGATGAGGATTTTTCTGGTTCAGAGAATTCTGTCTCAGATATTGACACTGATAAATCTTCATATTTATTTAAAATGGAATTTATTCGTTCTTTACTTAAAAAAGTTTTAATCGCATTAGAAATGGAGGAATCTAGTCCTCTTTATATTAAATCTACTAAGCGTTTAAATTCAGTTTTTAAACCTCCTATAGTTATTCCGGAAGTTTTTCCTGTCCCTGATGTTATTTCTGAAGTAATTTCTAGGGAATGGAATAATCTGGGTAATTCTTTTACTCCTTCTAAAAGGTTTAAGAAATTGTATCCTGTGCCATCTGACAGATTAGAGTTTTGGGACAAATCCCTAAAGTTGATGGGGCTATCTCTACTCTTGCTAAGCGTACTACTATTCCTACGGCAGATGGTACATCCTTTAAGGATCCTTTAGATAGGAAGATTGAATCCTTTCTAAGAAAAGCTTATTTATGTTCAGGTAATCTTCTTAGGCCTGCTATTTCTTTGGCTGATGTTGCTGCAGCTTCCACTTTTTGGTTGGAGTGTCAGATCATAATACTCATAGCATTGTTAAACTTCTTCAACATGCTAATAACTTTATTTGTGATGCCATCTTTGATATCATTAGAGTTGATGTCAGGTATATGTCTTTAGCTATTTTAGCTAGAAGAGCTTTATGGCTTAAAACTTGGAATGCTGATATGTCTTCTAAGTCAACTTTGCTTTCCCTTTCTTTCCAAGGTAATAAATTGTTTGGTTCCCAGTTGGATTCTATTATTTCAACTGTTACTGGGGGGAAAGGAACTTTTTTACCTCAGGATAAAAAATCTAAAGGTAAATATAGGGCTGCTAATCGTTTTCGTTCCTTTCATCAGAATAAGGAACAGAAGCCTGATCCTTCCCCTAAAGGAACGGTTTCTGTTTGGAAACCGTCTCCAGTCTGGAATAAATCCAAGCCTTTTAGAAAGCCAAAGCCAGCTCCCAAGTCCACATGAAGGTGCGGCCCTCATTCCAGCGCAGCTGGTAGGGGGCAGATTACGTTTTTTCAAAGAAATTTGGATCAATTCGATTCACAGTCTTTGGATTCAGAACATTGTTTCACAAGGGTACAGAATAGGTTTCAAGGTAAGGCCACCTGCAAGAAGATTTTTTCTTTCTCGCATTCCAATAAATCCAGTGAAGGCTCAGGCGTTTCTGAAATGTGTTTCAGATCTAGAGTTGGCTGGAGTAATTGTGCCAGTTCCAGTTCTGGAACAGGGTCTGGGGTTTTACTCAAATCTATTCATTGTACCAAAGAAGGAGAATTCCTTCAGACCAGTTCTGGATTTAAAAATATTGAATCGTTATATAAGGATACCAACATTCAAAATGGTAACTATAAGGACTATTCTTCCTTTTGTTCAGTAAGGGCATTATATGTCCACAATAGATTTACAGGATGCATATCTGCATATTCCGATTCATCCAGATCTCTTTCAGTTTCTGAGATTCTCTTTTCTAGACAAGCATTACCAATTTGTGGCTCTGCCGTTCAGCCTAGCAACGGCTCCAAGGATTTTTTCAAAGGTTCTCTGTGACATTCTATTTGTAATCAGAGAACAGGGTATTGTGGTATTTCCTTATTTGGACGATATCTTGGTACTTGCTCAGTCTTCACATTTAGCAGAATCTCATACGAATCTACTTGTGTCGTTTCTTCAAGAACATGGTTGGAGGATCAATTTACCAAAGAGTTCATTGATTCCTCAGACAAGGGTAACCTTTTTAGGTTTCCAAATAGATTCAGTGTCCATGACTTTGTCGCTGACGGACAAGAGACGTCTGAAATTGATTTCAGCTTGTCGAAACCTTCAGTTTCAATCATTTCCTTCGGTAGCCTTATGCATGGAAATTCTAGGTCTTATGACTGCTGCATCAGACGCGATCCCCTTTGCTCGTTTTCACATGCGACCTCTTCAGCTCTGTATGCTGAACCAGTGGTGCAGGGATTATACAAAGATATCACAGTTAATATCTTTAAATCCGATTGTACGACACTCTCTGACGTGGTGGACAGATCACCATCGTTTAGTTCAAGGGGCTTCTTTTGTTCTTCCAACCTGGACTGTGATCTCAACAGATGCGAGTCTGACAGGTTGGGGAGCTGTATGGGGGTCTCTGACAGCGCAGGGGGTTTGAGAATCTCAGGAGGCGAGATTACCAAACAACATTTTGGAACTCTGTGCGATTTTCAGAGCTCTTCAGTCATGGCCTCTTATGAAGAGAGAATCGTTCATTTGTTTTCAGACGGACAATGTCACAACCGTGGCATATGTCAATCATCAAGGGGGGACTCACAGTCCTCTGGCTATGAAAGAAGTATCTCGGATACTTGTATGGGCGGAATCCAGCTCCTGTCTAATTTCTGCGGTTCACATCCCAGGTATAGACAATTGGGAAGCGGATTATCTCAGTCGCCAGACGTTACATCCGGACGAATGGTCTCTTCACCCAGAGGTATTTTTTCAGATTGTACAAATCTGGGGTCTTCCAGAAATAGATCTGATGGCTTCTCATCTAAACAAGAAACTTCCCAGGTATCTGTCCAGATCCAGGGATCCTCAGGCGGAGGCAGTGGATGCATTGTCGCTTCCTTGGAAGTATCATCCTGCCTATATCTTTCCGCCTCTAGTTCTTCTTCCAAGAGTGATTTCCAAGATTCTAAAGGAGCGTTCGTTCTGCTGGTGGCTCCAGCATGGCCTCACAGGTTTTGGTATGCAGATCTTGTTCGGATGGCTTCTTACCAACCTTGGACTCTTCCGTTAAGACCAGACCTTCTATCTCAAGGCCCATTTTTCCATCAGGATCTCAAATCATTAAATTTGAAGGTATGGAGATTAAAAGCTTGATTCTCAGTCATAGAGGTTTCTCTGACTCCGTAATTAATACTATGTTACAGGCTCGTAAATCTGTGTCTAGGAAGATATATTATCGAGTCTGGAAGACTTACATTTCTTGGTGTTCTTCTCATCAATTTTCCTGGCATTCTTTTAGAATTCCTAGAATTTTACACTTTCTTCAGGATGGTCTGGATAAAGGTTTGTCTGCAAGTTCCTTGAAAGGACAAATTTCTGCTCTTTCTGTGCTGTTTCACAGAAAGTTTGCTAATCTTCCTGATATTCATTGTTTTGTACAGGCTTTGGTTCGTATCAAACCTGTCATTAAGTCAATTTCTCCTCCTTGGAGTTTGAATTTGGTTCTGGGAGCTTTACAAGCTCCTCCTTTTGAACCTATGCATTCTCTGAATATTAAATTACTTTCTTGGAAAGTTTTGTTTCTTTTGGCCATCTCTTCTGCTAGAAGAGTTTCTGAGTTATCTGCTCTTTCTTGTGAATCTCCTTTTCTGATTTTTCATCAGGATAAGGCAGTGTTGCGAACTTCATTTAAATTTTTACCTAAGGTTGTGAATTCTAACAACATTAGTAGAGAAATTGTGGTTCCTTCATTGTGTCCTAATCCTAAGAATTCTAAGGAAAGATTGTTACATTCTTTGGATGTAGTAAGAGCTTTGAAATATTATGTTGAAGCTACTAAAGATTTCCGAAAGACTTCTATTCTATTTGTTATCTTTTCTGGTTCTAGGAAAGGTCAGAAGGCCTCTGCCATTTCTTTGGCGTCTTGGTTAAAGTCTTTGATTCATCATGCTTATGTTGAGTCGGGTAGAACTCCGCCTCAAATGATTACAGCTCATTCTACTAGGTCAGTTTCTACTTCCTGGGCGTTTAGGAATGAAGCTTCGGTTGATCAGAATTGCAAAGCAGCAACTTGGTCTTCTTTGCATACTTTTACTAAATTCTACCATTTTGATGTGTTTTCTTCTTCTGAAGCAGTTTTTGGTAGAAAAGTACTTCAGGCAGCTGTTTCAGTTTGATTCTTCTGCTTATATTTTCAGTTTTTTTCATTATAAGATTTAAACTTTGTTTTGGGGTGTGGATTATTTTCAGCGGAATTGGCTGTCTTTATTTTATCCCTCCCTCTCTAGTGACTCTTGCGTGGAAGTTCCACATCTTGGGTATTTATTATCCCATACGTCACAAGCTCATGGACTCTTGCTAATTACATGAAAGAAAACATAATTTATGTAAGAACTTACCTGATAAATTCATTTCTTTCATATTAGCAAGAGTCCATGAGACCCACCCTTTTTTGTGGTGATTATGATTTTTTTGTATAAAGCACAACTATTCCAATTCCTTATTTTTGATGCTTTCGCACTTTTTCTTATCACCCCACTTCTTGGCTATTCGTTAAACTGATTTGTGGGTGTGGTGAGGGGTGTATTTGTAGGCATTTTGAGGTTTGGGAAACTTTGCCCCTCCTTGTAACCTTATTTCTAACATATAAATACACAACAACTTCTTGGTTATAAAACCCGCAGGTCACGTTTATTGCGACAACACAGGAACCAAATGACCAGCACGAATAAACATGGACCAGGGGGCGGCAATCATGTACTAGTTAATGCGTAGTAACCCATGCTAAAAAGATGGGCAGTACCAGGGCACAGGAGAGGAAGCAGAGCGTAGCTTAATACTGGAAAGGCTTAGGGAGTTCTTAGCTTTGAATCACACAGGCAGGGAACACCCCAGACACGTCTGAGGACTTCACCCCTGGCCGTAAGTAGCCATCAATCTACCTCTATCACATCCTGCCCCCGGACACTGTCCACCCGCCAGCCCAGGGTGCTAACCCACCATTCCAGACCATTGGGACCAGGGTCAACAAGGTGCAAACCACATTGAACAACTGGGGAGCTAAAACTTAACGTCCATGGAGCTAGCCCTCATCATGTCTCGGACACCCCTAATTCTAGGGACCACCATAGTGATGGATCCCCCTAACGATTGCCGCCTGAAATAATAAAAAAGCGAGGGACAGGGTGGGGAAACCCTTGAAGAAACCAGCAGAAAGAGGACTTGGACTTCCTGTAGAGGGGTTAAAAAGGTAAGCCAAAACCCCCTCCTCTCTATCTGCAACATTGTTTCACACAAACACACACAAACCATAACACTCCCACTCCTCCATCTTGGCATTGACCCTTTATTTGCATTCCAGGCAATTTGCCTTACATTTCCTAGATGTTTCTTCTCTAGACTCCTATCCCAAGTGGCTTTTCCAAATAAGCATAGTGGTGGTTGGAGTTTGAACATTAAAAACAATTGCAGCAAACAAGGTGCTAATCTTTTTAAATATAGTGGAGAGTTGGAGACTCTCCACTACACACACAGTGCGCACACACAGACACACACACACACACACTACACCAGATACACACACACACACACTACACCAAAGCTACACACACACACACACTACACACACACATGAACACACACTACACCAGATGCACACTCACACACACACTACAACAAAGCTACACACACACACTACACCAAAACTACACATATACTATAACAGAGCTACACACACTACACCAAAGCTACACACAAACACACACACTACAAGCACTACACACAGTGCGCACACACAACTCTATCACACGCTACACCAGAGCTACATATGCACACTACACCAAAGCTATACACACACACTACACCAGAGCTATACACACACTACGCCAAAGCCACACACACACTACACCAATGCTACACACACTACACCAAAGCTAAACACATACACTACACAAAAGTTATACACACACACTACACCAACGCTACACACACTAACAAAAGCTACACACACTACACCAAAGCTACACACACAAACTACACCAAAGCTACACACTACACCAAAACTACACACACACGCACTACACCAAAGCTGCACACACACATACACTACACAAAAGCTATACACACACACTAACAAAAGCTACTCACACTACATCAAAGCTACACACACAAACTACACACTACACAAAAGCTATATACACACATTACACCAAAGTTACACACATTACCCCAAAGCTACACATACACTACACAAAAGCTATATACACACACACACACACACACTACACCAAAGCTACACACATACACACACTAACAAAAGCTAGTTTAGCCTGTGCGAGTGAGCCAGTGAGGTGGTGCTAAGCCGGTCATCTGAAGTCACGTGATGACGCTTGACGAGGCTCTTCCCCCTCAACGGCGCAAAATCTCATTGCGGAGATAGTGGTTGAGCTGAGAGGAGCTCATTTTGCGCAGTTAGTCAGAGGCTGAGTCTGGAGTGCAAGTCACCTCTACTTTATTAGCTAGGTATGCAAAATATAGGTTGCCCCGGGCTAGTTGGAGGCAGAAACTGGTAGACTTTGGGGAACAACAGAAAGTTGTCGGAGTTTGAGGGTGACAAGTTTGCTGTTTGCGCTGTAAACATGGGGAGCGGATACAGCCAGCTGGCCAAGGCTCTGCTCAATGAGTACCAGGTTTTTGGTGGCGAAATGAGAAAACATTACTTGTAAGTATATGAGTTTAATATTCGTTTCAACTTTAATATTTATGTTTGCATCTACCAGAAAGAGGTAATGTATTCATAACTAGAAATGTTTCACACTGTTTAAATATTATAATAGTAACTAATATGAGCACAAGGAAGTGATTTTTTTAAATATAGTAAGAAATTCATAGGAGTTACCTGTTCAAGAGTTGTTTGTGTGACTTAGTGCATTTAAAATTTTAGTTAAAGGGACTGACCCTTTAAAAAACATTTATTATGACTCCCCCATAGGCTTTATAGATGTCTAAGCAAATGGAAAGATAGCCTGCAAAAACACAATCTACAGATTATTCCTGCTTGGTCGCCTGTATACTTGAATATGACACTGTGGTAGCTTGTTATGTTTTGTTTGTATGCATTGATGTTATAAGTTTTAAGCATTGGTCTCATGAATTTCTGTACTGTCATCGGTGCAGGTGAGTGCATTTTTCCCCATGGAAATTTGAGCATTTGTTTTGCACATGTTGTTAAAGGGACAGTCGAGTCCAAATTTTTTTTTTTAATGATTTAAATAGGGAATGTAATTTTAAGCAACTGTCCAATTTACATTTATCACCAATTTTGTTTTGTTCTCTGCTGCTGAGCCACTCAACCGTGCTAGTTGTATAGCTGGGTTGTTTGACTACTACAGCTGATTGGCTCACGAGCCACTCAGAACCAACAGCTCTCTGCGGCTCCTTAGCTATATTTTACCTATGTGTCTAAACCTTTTGCAGGGGTTAAACGCAAAGATATGAGGATCCATAGTGATAAAAGTGCAAGCTCAAAGTAATGAGTATCCCATCATGTCTATAGCTGTCTAGCTGTTCACTTTATTTAATCACTTGTTTTATGTGTGTGGCACCTTGCAGCATGACTCAAAGTGAGAGAGAGAGAGAGAGAGAGAGAGAGAGAGAGAGAGAGAGAGCATGTGATTTTAAACAACTTTCTAATTTAC